>NC_143554.1:134981250-135304375 GCF_054136105.1 Typopeltis vanoorti | reverse complement strand
ATATAGATTCTTGTTAATTGGGACTAGAACAGTCAAGCAGCTCTCTCAATTATTATGTGAAGTTTCATGTTAAAAAGATATAAAAAGACAAACTAAGATTTCATTGAACAATAAATCATTTATTCAAATTAATTATAATAGTGAAATATGTACATCCTTTCCTTTAGTGTTACACAATGATTAGCATTTATTTTACACAAATTATGGACTCTACAACCATGTTGTAAATAATTATTTTATATTAAATAAAATAATTTTATAAATATAAATTGTCAACAGGAGCTACCAACTGCCTTCAGCGAACAGTCACATTGTCAACCAATCTAACCACACCCTGTACAATGATGAACTCGCAGTACTCAGCAAAGATTTAAATTTTGCCGTGGCATCCAGAACGATTAACGAACTTGATTTTATTTACCATATAGAAACAAGGTTAAGATTTATCCCAACCACCATAGCAGACAAAGTACATTTGGAAACCTCTAACATTTTAAATTTAAATTATATTAAAACAATATTCAGCAACCTAACAAAATTGGAATTGACACCGGTGAAATCACTAAAATTAAATCCAGACATCGTAATTACTAGCGCCGATAAAGGTAGTGGCACAGTTATTCTAAATTGAACTACTTATTTGGAAAAAATGAATCTAATAGTCTCGGACAACAGCACCTATCAACTTTGTTAACTATGACCCTACCAGGTGAATAAAAAAGAAATCGGAGAAGCTACTTAAATCAGTCACCACATGGCCCGAAGATACCATTAAAAAATTAATTTCACACACTACGCTCGTTCCCCGAGAATTTACAGTCTACCAAAGATTCACAAACAAAACACACCACTCCAGCCGATAGTCGAAGGTATTGACAGCCCCAATTATCACCTAGCCAAGAAACTAGTATCAACACTCAAGGAGTTAGCAGATTATTTATAAGGAAAAAGATGATTTATTAGTCAGTTTTGATATCTCCGCTCTCTTCAAATATCCCAATCAATGACACAATTCCTCTATTACAGGACAAATTCCCTCCCAATATTACAGCACCCTTTGCGTATGCCATTCTGGCTATTTTGTGTGGCAAAACACACTTTCTACCAACAAAAAGATGGCACAGCCATTGGCTCGTCATTACACCCCCCCCCCTCCTCCCCATTGCTAACTTTTACATGGAACATTTTGAGCAACATGCTCTAGATTCTTCTCCTTTAAAACACAAAGTCTGTCTTTGATACGTTGACGATGTTTTCATTATCTGACCCCATGGCCACCAGACATTAGACACTTTCCTCAGCCACCTAAACAAACAACACAAATGCATACAATTCACAATTGAGATTGAAAAGCAGAACACACTTCTGTTTCTAGATACACTTGTCACAAGTCTTCTTCTGGCACTTTCCTTCTTCTCCTTCTCCTGGAAACCAACACATACTGACCAATATACACAAATATGTCTACCACTACCCAACACAAAAACTCATCATCATCATCAAATTCCTGCCATGTACCCTCAAGGGGTGTACAGGATATGATAGTACTACATGAAAAATTTACATCATTACTAACTTTCTATCTACAATTTACCTCCAAATCAGTCTGTTACTTGTCAAGACTCCAACATTATCAGATCTTACATTTCTATCATCTAAGGCACTTTGTACCGTATCAATCCACCTATTTCTTGGTCTTCCTCTGGGTCGTATTCCTGCCAACTTGGCAGAGAACACTTGTTTTGCTAATCTTTCCTCGCCCATTCTGTTTAAGTGACCATATCACCTGAGATTAGTTCTGCTAACGCATTCCTGGATAACGACAATATCAAGTTCTTTACTAACATCCTCGTTTTTAATATGATATTGCCATTGATGCCATATGTCACTCCTCTTAATCTTTCTCAGGACTCTCGTATCTGCAGTCTCTAGTCTTTCGTCAAGTGTTTTATTTGACCAAAGTAAAACACTTGACCAAAGACCCTTTGAACAAGACAGTGTTCAAACCAGTTAAAACTGGTTTGAACACTGTCTTGTATACAGCTAATGTAGTTTTCTGACTAATTTCTCTCTTATTCCATATGAATTCATTCAATTGACTTCCTACCATACCAGCTTTATTGATTCTGTTGTCTATTTCTATATTTAATTTACCATCTTCACTAAAAATCATGCCTAAGCAGCTGAAATATTTAACTTGTTCCACAGGCTCTCCATTCACAACACAGTTGATATATTCAACAATTCTACCTATTTTCATTGTCTTTGTCTTTTTATTGCTGACCTTCATACCATATCTATTACAACAGTTATTCAATTTAGTCAGTGAATCTTGCAGACTAGCAGTGGATTTATTTAGAAGTATAACATCTTCCACATAAAGCAAAGAGCTGACTGACAATAACATCTCCAAGTTTGATATTATGTTTAATACCACTTTCGTTCGTAATGTGATCCATATAGATAATGAATAACAGAGGGGATAATGTACATCCTTGTCTCACACCAGATTTAATATTAAGCCATCTTCCTGTACTTCCTTCAATTCTAACTGCTGACTTACAACTCAAATAAAGACTAAGTATTGCTTGATATAATGCCCCATTAACACCATATAACTGTAGCATATTGAATAGCTTCTCTCTTGGCACCTTGTGATATGTCATTTCCAGATCTACAAAACTCAAATGGAGATCTTTGTTATATTCCCATGATTTCTCCACTATTTGTCATAAAGTGAAGATCTGATCCTAGCAGCCTCTATTTGATCTGAATCCAGCTTGTTCTTTACCAAGCTTTTCTTCCACAATTCTTCTCAACCGTTTCTCAAGTATACTTGCATATATCTTACCAGGAACACTGTTGGGAAATACCTCTGTAATTCTCACATTCAGTTTTATTTCCCATTTTATATATGGGTACTATTAAAGCTCTACTCCAATCATTGGGAATTCGTCCCTCTGTCCAGGCATTCTGAACTATGCAGTGCAGCCACTGTAAGATTTTTATACCACCATACTTCAGCATTTTTGGTCGAATGTCATCTGCTGCTGCATTTCCACATTTCAAGCCTTTGATGGATTTTTCTACTTCAAGTATGGATATGTATTCCTGACTGTATGCCTGGTCAGTGTTTTTTACCACTCTGCTGTCCCCACTGGTTGTTTCATTTAGCAGTTTTTCAAAGTAATTACTCCATACCTCAAGGACATCTTTTTTTTCTCCCATTTTCATGTCACTTTTGTCATCTCTAACTCCTTTTACAGCACTCTTTCCTCCATTCCTAAACTTCTTCAACAACCTCCAGAATATTTTGCCACCTTCTTGATATTTATTTTTTATGTTCTTGCCAAAGGCCTCCTATGACTTTTGTTTAGCTAGTGTTACACAGTGTAGCTTTCTTGCATTTGTCTCTGTATTCTCTAAGAGTATAAGCTGACTTATTTGCCACGAACATTTGATACGTTTTCTTCTTTAACTTCCTGTGTCCACCATGGAGTTCTAATTTTTCTATCCTTGCAAACAACTTCACCACATGCCTCTCTAGCTGAATCAGTCACGGTTTTCTTCAAGGCTTGCCAATGAATCTCCAAGGTTTGGTTCCTATTCTCAAACTCTTTCATTTTTTCTTCAATAATCTTTGTGTATTTTAGTCTACAGTTCACATCTGATAGCTGCTTCACTTTTATTCGCTTTGAAACTTTCTTACATGTTATTCTTTTCAATATGAAATTCCATTTTATCCTCCTCAAGACTAAATAGTGATCACTTCCAATTTCAAATCCTCTATACACCGGGTGTTCTGCACCAGGGAGAAAACATCACTATCAACAATAACATAGTCAATGTGACTTTTCTTATTCCTTGCTTCTTCTCACCATGTGAATTTGTGTACAATTTTATGTTGGAACATGGTGTTAGTAATAACCAATCCATGTCCTGAGCAGAAATCCAACAGATATTTGCCATTATTATTAGCTTTGCTCTTTTCTCCAAATTTTCCCAAAATATTTTCGTATGTCTGACAATCATTTCCTACTCTGCTATTTAGATCCCCAACAAGGACCAACTTTTCCTTTTTCATTGTGTCAGTTGCTTTTTCTAAAGCCTCAAAAAATTCTTCCACTTCTACCTTAGTAGAACCTTCTGTGGGACCATAGGCACAAATAAGTCTCATTGTCCAGTTCCCCATTCTCATATTTGCCGACATTACTCTACGACTGCCTGCCATTCAAGAAGATTAGCCTTGTATTTTGCATTGAATACTATGGCTGCTACTCCTTTTCCTTGATTGTCATTGCCTGAATATAACATTTTGTATTTATTGCTCAGAAAGATCTCACCAGTTTTTGTCTTTTTTGTTTCAGTCAGCCCTATTATGTCGATCTGGTACTTATCTAATTCCTCAGCATTTCTTTTCCATTCAGGCTTCTTATGTTGATAGTACCGATCTTTAACTCTGGTGATGTTAAGTTGGGGTGTGTTTTCAGATTTGTTCCAGTAGCTGACTTTTCGCTGTTCGCCCTGGTTCCCTGGCAAAAACAACAGGGGCCTTGTTTAGCAGGGCGACGCTCCAGCCGGCATGAAATTTTGTCATGTTGTACCATCATTTTTTTTTTTTTTTCCAGTAAGAATACAATTTGGTTGGCTAAATTCCACATTGCCATGCCATCTTCATTCGTTCAGTATCCAGGTAGATACCCAACAGGGTGCACCACGAGAAGGTGAGGTTTGGACATTAGGTCAGAAGCCCTGGTCGGTTATTTGCATTCCTTTGAAGGCTATGTGGAGGTCTTCTCTCAGTTATACAGCTTTGACCTTTAACTAAAAAACAGGGCTTTGGAGATTTGCTCGAATGAACAAGCACTTAAAGATGAATTAAAAGTTATCAGCAATACAATACCTTCCTAAAAAATGGTTACAGCCAAAATACTATCAACAAAATTCTGTACAAGACCTCACTTAAAAACAAAAATGAACAAGACTACAAGAAAACTGTTACCATTCGATACATTAAAGAGATTGTCGTAGACAGGCTTATACATTGGTTATGCATTATTAAAACACTTAAGGAATTGAACTACGTAGTTAAGAATATAAATTAAATTATACTTTAATAAATATTTCTGATATTTCGGTAACGTCACGTTGCCATCTTCTAAAGGAACTTACAAAAAAAGGCACATGCACTTAGCACTACAACACAGTAACTGAGAATGAAGAGATGAAGCTATTGTTCTCCTAAAAGTCCTGATGGTGCCTTCTAGCGGGCTAAGTAGGTGATCTTGGCCGTTAAGCCAAGAATCGAACGTATAAGCCTGTCTAGGAGAATCAACATCATCCACGGAGATACGATCACACAGAAGGTCTGCCAATATGGTAAATTGAAGTTGAAGCTGTCTAGACAATTAAATCATCTAACTTTCCTGAAATGCTGCCAGAATAATAAGGTAATTCTGAACTGTGTAAAATTCAAGCACCGTTTTGTTTCACAAAAAGCTCTCCGAATATATAACCGCTCTAGCTACGCGTTGCTACGCGAACAAATCACCATCACGCGGTTTCTCTTAGCAGACATTAACGAAGCTATTCGTGCTTTAAATCATGAACTTTGGTCGATTTTACATGACGTCTCTTGTTCCGCTGCAGACAAAGAATTTGAAAAAATACGAGCCTGACAGATGAAAAAATTCGAAAAATTAAAAAAAACTCTATCGTCATTCCAAAATTTGCTACCAACACCATAATCAACCTTTCTTCAGTCTTCAGTCACCCTGAAGCCTGAAGCACTCAACGTGCTTTCACGTGGCCACAACTTCGCCGTTGCTCCCAATAAAATACCTAGTGAGGATATTATGATCCAGATCAAATGCGGAATCCACCACTTTCCACATCAAGTTGCCAACAGTGTAAGACTGGATGTAGCTTGTGTCCTCTCCAAAACAAGCCACCAAAAACCAACATATCCAACAAGGAATATAAAGCTCTACAGGAAATGAGGAATAATAAAGAATTAGTTATCACCAAAGCGGATAAGGGAAATACAACTGTAGTACTTAACCAAAAGGACTACACAGGTAAGGTGAATGCTCTTCTATTAGATCGGGCTACTTACCTCCTTATCGAATACAATCTCACCAACTCTCAAATTAGAAAACTTCACAGGCTCCTTAACGGACTCCCAAAAATGCATAAAGAAAATGTGCCATTATGTCCCATAGTGGATGGCATTGATTCCCCCACATACAAATTAGCTAAACATTTGGCCAAAGAGCTCACACACTATACTGGCAACACACCATTACACATAAAAAAACTCAGCCTATTTCAAAGCCAGCATAGAAAACCTTACACTTCAACGTACTGAAATAATGGTCAGCTTTGACGTCTCCTCTTTATTCACAAATGTCCCACTCAAGGGACATTTGTGAATAAAGCTAATCCAAGCTAAATTTTCTCCCGATATCTCAGCCTTATTTCAGTTCACAATGAACTCAGGCTATTTCGTTTGGCAGGGAAAATTCTACAAACAAATAGAGGGGACAGCCATGGGTTCACCACTCTCCCCCACCCTTGGCCAATTTCTTTATGGAGACCTTTGAAGAAAAAGCCTTAGCCTCTGCCCCACAAAAACCAACCATATGGCTTCGCTACGTTGATGATGTGTTCGCTCTTTGGCCACATGGCTCTGAAACACTTCTCTCCTTCTTAACACACTTAAACAACCAACACCCCAGAATCAAGTTCACCCTGGAAAAAGAGGAAAACAACAGCCTCCCTTTCCTAGACACACTAGTCACCTGCCAGCCTAATGGAACCTTGGTTTTCTCAGTTTACAGAAAACCCACCCATACAGGCAGATACATTCACCAACAATCCCCCCCCCCCCTCACAACAATATGGAGTGGTGAAAACACTATACAACAGGCTAAACTAATCTGTTCAAACGACTTGGCCCTAAACACTGAACTAAATCACAACCTCAACACTTTCTCAGCCAATGGCTACCCCCCCCCCCCCCAAAAAAAAAATCCAAAAAATATTATAACCTACAAACCACAAACTCCCCCCCCCCTCCACAACAAGGATTACTTTAAATCCATCACCATTCCCTACATCCGAGGCACCTCGGAAAAGATTACCAAAATCTTAAAAAAACATGACCTGACCTCCTGTTACAGACCTTACAGAAAATTGGCATCCCTTATTCGCTCCACTAAAGACCAACCACTTCCCCTAGACCTACCTGGTGTATACGGTCCCTGGTATATATGGTCCCTTGCAGTTGTAAACAGTCTTACTTTGGCCAAACAGGCAGGACAGCGAATATCAGAATTTCTGAACACAAGGACTGCATCCGTTTTCACGAGTACAGCCATTCTGGTCTTGCAGACCATGCTCTGGATACATGCCACAGAATATGGTGGAAGAAAGCTACAGTAATACACCTAGCAAATACAAATTCGAAAGACTATTTATGGAATCAGCCTCAGGCCTAAGAAATTCTCCAAACCTCAACAAATTTGGTTGTATGCGACTGCCTTTAATTTGGGAGGCTTACATTAGCAGACCTTCAGCCCAACGGCCAAGAACACCTACTTAGCCCACTAGAGGGCACCATCAGGACTTTTAGGAGAACAATAGCTTCATCTCTTCATTCCCAGTTACTGTGTTGTAGTGCCTATGTGCACGTGCCTTTTTTTGTAAGTTCCTTTAGAAGATGGCAATGTGATTGCTGAAATATCGGAAATATTTATTAAAGTATAATTTAATTTATATTCTTAACTACGTTGTTCAATTCCTTAAGTGTTTTAATAATTAAAGGGATATCAGACAAAATAAACAGAATTCTATAAAAATACAACCATAAAGCCACGTTTAAACCTCCTGCAAAATTAAAAAACTTAACTCAACTCATCCAAGGATCCCTCCCCCCTCTGACCCACCCTGGAGTATTCTGTATCCATTGCACCTATAATTTGCCCATATGTAGGGGAAACAGGATGCATAATTCCTATCAGAAAAAAGGAACATAAATGACACATTAAATATGACCATGGTCAAGCTGGTCTTTTCTGATCATGCTCTGAACACTTTACATAGAATTGACTGGAAAAGCACCTGTTGTTTACATAACACCAAAACATAGTATGAACGTAAATTTAAGGAGGGCTGCGAGATTCTTATCAATCACCCTAATATGAACAGTAATGATGGTCTAAAAATCCCAAGCATATGGAAGGCACATATTCTACCCACTTAACCTTTCTGCCTAAGAGTTAATATAAATAGGACCATAGATAATCCAGGATCCTAAATCTAATATAACAATTGTCATGTTAAATTAGGACATCATTTTTACTGTAACAAAACTATCTATATGAAAGAATGTTTTCTGATGTTGTCTTAAATAGAATATAGGTTTGATATAGTTAATTTATTTTATTTCATTTATTTATTGTAATTTTATTTTATTTTCACTAGAGGTGTGGCCAATCGAATAACCATTGATCAAATCATTCTTTTCAGCATACTATGTGAAATGTAATTTAGCTTGTCTCTGTATATATATATATGTATATACTCCATATGATGACCCTAATATGAAGGTTGAAACATCAGGAAATTAAAATAATTATTTATAATTATTAATTATAATTAATTATAAATAATAATTATTTATTTATTGCCAGCCTGGCTGGTCGAGTGGTTAGTGTATCCGCTCTCCAGCTAAGATGCGGCGTGCTCGAATCCTGCCATGGGCATGTTTTTCATAATTGTTTGTGGAAATACTAGTGCCTGTGGTCGGCAGTAGATGACGTTGGTGTAGTTTCAGTCAGTTGGTGGAGATAGAGTTGTAGAGTAGGTGCCCTCCCTGGTTTTCATGGTATCCTTCCAGATATATATACAAACAGTATACAAACAATCGGAAGGTCTAGCCATGGGTAGCCCCGCCCCCTGTCACCACCATGTGCAGACCTTTTTATGGAAAAACTTCAAAAGGATATTCTTTCCACCATTTTACCAAAACCGTCAATTTGGTGGAGATATGTCAATAATGTTTTCATCATCTGGAAGGATACCATGGAAAACCTTCTCATGTTTCTGAACAAAATCAACTCACTACACAATAAGATCAAATTCACTATAGAACTAGAGAAGAACAGAAGAACTTCCTTTTCTTGACATCCTAGTGAGGAGAGAAGATAACAATATCCAACTGTCCATTTACAAGAAACCCACAGATACAGGTAGATATCTACATTATTCGTCCAACCATCATACATCACAAAAACACAGCATCATTCACATGCTCCGTAATAGAGCCTTAAGGTCTATTTCAAAAGAAGCAGATGTACAGAGAGAACTGTCACTAATAGCTAACACTCTATCTCTTAATGGATACCCTTCTAACGTTTTAAACAAATGGCTATTTAAAGACAACCACCAACAACATGTTACGGTGCCTCAATATGTGTCCACAGCTGTCATTCCATATATTAATTCAGTTTCCACAAAATTGGCGAGGATGTTAAAAGCTCATAACATCAGAGTGGTTTTTAAACCAACTACCATGATCAGACATATCTTAAGATCACCCAAAGATGAGGTACCGTTCTTCAAATGTCCTGGAGTATATGAAATTCCATGCACATGTGGCCTTTCTTACATTGGTCAGACTTCTAGAAGTTTTGAAATAAGACAGAAAGAACATGTGGAGGATGTCAATCATAATAGAATCATCACATCTGGTTTAGCTCATCATTTCTCAACATCAAATCACGTTATAGATTGGAAAAACAGTTCTATGCTTTACATCGAGAATGACTACAGACACAGAACTTTAAAAGAAGCAGCTGTGGTACTACGCACAGGCAATAATTTAAATAGAAATCAAGGTATTATTCTTAAAGACATATGGAAAAATCTCATCATCTCTCTCAGTTCAATAGAACTACAATATGCAAAAAGCTACACAACACGTAGTCATGTACTGGATTCTGACCGAAGCATTCGAACACATGCACGCCATCAAACACGAATGATCAAATGCAACGGCCTAACAGTTACTAAAATGTATGTTTTTAAATGTAACTTAATGCATTTGTTTTCACACCAGTTCAGCCTTGAAAATGCTAGACAGTGGCTAGTGAAACTTGTTGACTCTTTGTATATTTTATCATTTATCTTCTGGTCTTTTAATAATAAAAGTTCTTTATTTTAAATATGGAGATATTAAAGTCTTGCAGAGGTTACACTGCATAATTCAGAAAACCTGGTCAGAAGGTCTAATTCTAGATGATTGGAGTAGAGCTCTCATAGTTCCTATCCATAAAAAAAAAGGAAATAAAGCTGAATGTGAGAATGGGGTTAGAAATAAAGCAACTAATCAAAGATTAGATACCAGATCTGAGACTTCTGAGAAAAATTATCTGAGAAAAAATATGAACAGATGGTATCAGTGGACAATCACATAAAAAATGAAGATATGGGAAGGAACTTGACATTGTTAGCATTAAGAATCTATGAGCATAGCTAATTTAATGTAGTGGTTAAAGTTTTAAAGAGTTTTTAAAGTTTATTAAAGTTTTGCAGAGATTACACCGCATAATTCAGACAACCTGGTCATTATCAGTTGCATCAGTTTTGGGACTTGTAGCTCAGCAGCAATTTCCTCCATTCTGCTCTGTCATTGGCTTTCTTCCTAATCTCCTGGTAACGCCTCAAACCCATTCCTTCTTTGACTTGGGCAACAAAGCTTTTCCTTGGTCTGCCTCTTCTTCTTTTCCCCTCTATTTTGCCTTCAGTTATTCTTTTCACAAGTCCATCATGCTGAAGTATATGTTCATATCACCTATCCCTTCTAATTTTGATTGATCTAATTAGACTTCTTGTTTCGCTTATCTCCTTCTCTCAGGACTTGTTCACTTGATTTTTTTTTTCTGTCCATTTTATTTTGTTCATGCAGCATCAGCACCACATTTCAGAAGCCTCCAATCTTCTTATGTCTTCTCTGCCTAGAATCCAGGTTTCACATCCATACAGTGTGCGATGCTCCATGTCAATGCCTTTATTTATTTATTTTTTGTTTTCGATTGTAGGTTGAGATTTCCTGTTAAAATGCTTTTCATCTTAGAGAATTGGGCTTTTGCATTGTTTATTCTTGATCTTATGTCTTCTCTTGTTCTGCCATCTTCTGTTATTAGGCTTCCTACATATTTAAAGTTTTTTACTTGTTTTATTAGTTTCCTGCTGATGTCTATATGCTCTATATTGATAGGGGTTTTGCCTGTAACAAGGATTTTAGTCTTATCTGTGCTGATTTTCATTTTATATTTTTTGAGGTTATTATTCTTCTGTTTTCTGCTACAAGGGTTATGTCATCAGCACATACACATGACTTGCTCACCATAGCGGCATAAAGCCGCTATTTATTTTATTTTTGGCATTTTCAATATATAAATTAAATAAAAGTGGTGAAAGTATACATCCTTGTCTTACTCCACTCCTTATATTTATTATTTTCTCCTTATCATCGATTTTAATCAGCCCATTTTGATTTTTATAAGTTTGATAATTTATTTTCCTATCCCTCAAGTCTATAACGATATTAGTTAGACAACAATTTAGGAGTATTTGCTGGTTTGCTTTATTAAACACTTTCTCTGAATCAAGGAAGCAAATGTAAGTATTTTTACTAAGGTCTATTCTTCTCTTTATTATTGTTCTTAAACAGAGTATTGCCTCTCTTGTTTCTTTATTCTTTCTGAATCCAAATTGGTCTTCATCCAGTAGACAATCTATTTTTGAATAAATTCTATTTTGAATAATTTTTAGCAGAATTTTGCTAACATGTGAGGTTAAACTATTGTTCTAAATTGGCTGCATTTATTAGCATTATTCTTTTTTTGGTATTGGTATTATAGTTGATTTCATAAACTCCTTTGGTATTTCTCCTCTATCATAGATTTGGGGTATTAATTGATAGAGTAAGGTTTTTGTCTCATCACCTAGATTTTGTAGCAGTTCTATAGGAATATTGTCTACACCTGGACTTTTTCCCTTACTCATTTCGGACAGTGCTTTATCAAATTCTTCTGGCATTATTGGGGGTCCTAGATTATCTTCATTTTGATTTTCTATGCTGATATCAACATCAAGTTTGTCGCCATTATAGAGATTTTCAAGATAATTCTTCCATTCCATTAATATATCCTCAGATTCTATTAGTAATTTTCCATTTTCATCTTTAACAAAAAGGACCAAGGTAAACTGCCGATTTCTTTGGGATTTACAACTCTTGGCGCAAGGTCCCGAGAAGGCGAAAATAGAAGAGGATTGAGCCAAGCATCGTGGGGCAGTTTCTGGCAGAGAAACAGAGGCAGTCAAGAGGAGGCAAGGTCCAGTTGCTGACAAAAGGAGAGGCAAGGTTCAGTTACAGAAGCAGGAGAGGCAAAGCGCTGTTACCGAAGAGAGCCAGAGGCAGTCGGCAGAGAACCAGAAGCATACTGACCAAGAGGAACAGACCTTATGGTGAACTCAAGTCAAAAGAAAAAAATTGGAGAACAGCAGATGTCAAGTGTGGATGTCCTATTGTTGCGGGAAGTCAACCGAAGCCAAAAGCCTCAGAGTGATCTTCAAGCCTGTATGCTGAAACTTTTTCCCTGAGCTTTTGAATACTGGGAAGATTGCAGTCCAAGACCGCCAATAATCTGACGAAATGCCTATCTGACGAAATGCTTATCTTAACCTCTTTATATTCCGTTTTTATTCATTAGTTGTTGATTGATACTCATATGAATATAAAGAAATTTATATTATACTGCGGTATGCTATATTCAGATTAGTCTAAATAATATAGAGGAATCAATCATCAACTATACTTATATTAATACTTTATCTTCAGGCCGAGGTTATTAATAACTTTTAAGGCTTCCGCAAAGGTCCGATTAATTTTATGAGCAGTGCAATAAAAGAAAATCAGGCAAACATTAAATTTAACTCAACAAAAGAAAACATTTAATGTGGAAAAGTACAATATATACAAGTTTAACTATCTGCAAAAAAGTCATCCAATTAAAATATTATAAGAATTCACATTCATACATTAATAACTTCTCAATTAGGTTTGAGGATCATGACTAATGTTAACACTTGTTAATTCATAAAGCATTAGTATTTCCCTGACATATCTCTCTCTATCCAATTGGATGAATCATATTATAAATATATTAGCTCAGTTTAAAGTATTCAGAATAATTACAATCCATAAATTATCAATCATTCATTTATCAGTTCTTTATGTTCAGTCAATCAAGTTGGAAATAGTTCTTAAAAGATCGACCTTCCAAACATTACAATAATCTTATGACAGGCTACATTTAATAGAACAACATGACACTTATTATTTCAAGGGGAAAGTACTTCAGTACATCTAACATTCGACCATTAATCAACATAACACCACAGCTAAGGTTAAAATATATCTGACGGAGTTAACAGTTATAGCTTCACTGGTTACAGAAAGGACAACTTTTACCAGGTTACTGCTTCTACACACATCGAATTCGCAAGGCACATTTGCAATTCTTGTAGACTTTTACTTTATGGCTACACAATTCTAAAGAAATCTTCCATCATAATAACTGAATTATAGACACAGAAATATATAAGTCTTGATGCACTAGGTCTCAGTTATCTACTTAATTCCTTATCTTCTTCTATGTATTAACTTCGGTTCTGCACTATTCTTCCACAAACCACTTGGAAAATATTGTAGTATTAGAACTCCCATAGAAGTAATTCACGATGCCTATTAATTCCCGGTCCTTTCGTAGTCGATTTACGGCATATATCAACTCTCCCTTCTGTTACACACACCGGTCTCTGTGCTGTCTCTAAAACTTCTCCACTTACTTTCGTTTTCCAATCAGCTACCTTCCTTCTTCCCGCCAAAATCCAGTTCTAACCAGTTCAGCTTATATCCACTGGCTTCCTTGTTTATACACAGTAGTTCACGTTCTCCGCACGAGCTAACTAAAATAAACTCCGTTTCTCCTTCAGCAGCCAATCAAATCCAATCAGAAGAATTACATAAAATCACTCTTACAATACAGAAATAAAAAGATATATCACAATTCATATAATATACATTTAAATTTACATACACACATTTTCTTATAATAAATTTTACAGAATAAACTAAATAAAATGAATGACATATTTACATAGAGTTTTTTTATTACTATTACATATTCTAAGATTAAATAATCAATTAATAACAAACAAAACTCAAAGTATTTATATGAATAATATATTACAAGCAAGAGACTAACAACAAATAATATTTACAAGTCTCTTTTATGACATGGTGGATTATGTTAAATGTGAATGAAGTATTAAAACATATAAAATATCTTCATTCACAACTTAACACTATCACACTTACCTCTCGCATTCACAGCCACACGGAGCGTGCACCGTGTGGCTGTGAATGTATATGACATATAGCATATTATTTATTTAATTAGATAAGAATAGAATTTACTAATTACAAATTAATCCCCCATAGTAGAATTTAGCCACGTAAAGAATAAATGCTATCACACTTACCTCTCGCATTCACAGCCACACGGAGCGTGCACCGTGTGGCTGTGAATGTATATGACATATAGCATATTATTTATTTAATTAGATAAGAATAGAATTTACTAATTATAAATTAATCCCCCATAGTAGAATTTAGCCAAGTAAAGAATAAATACTATCACACTTACCTCTCGCATTCACAGCCACATGGAGCGTGCACCGTACTGACACTGGTATGAGGAGTCTCACTTCTCACTGACTCGAACGTAAACAACCCAGTCGGGTTGGTGGGTCTCCCATATGTGATATGGTCAGTTCATTTCTTTGTCATACACATACAGATGGAAAAGATAAGCTCCTGGAATGGCCTGACTGTTCATATTTGCTGCTTATGTTAGCATGCGCATCCACTAAAACATTCGTTAGCCGAGTCTGAAAAACAGCAAAAAAAATCTTCGTTAGCTGCAAATCGTTAGCAGAGTCAGTCATTAGCCGAGGTATTACTGTACTAGGAATGTTAGTAATCAGTTAAAAGAGGAGGAAACACCCCTATTCCTCAAATACTCTAATAGCTTCAGAGAGAATGGAGGACCTCATCCTGGTTTTAGTAAGCAAGAAAAGAGACAGATAGAAAGTTTTAAATAAAGAACCCTCATTGTGAAGAATGTTAGGATGAGGGGAAACAAGAAGTGGAAGAGTAAGAGAAAAATATGACCAAAAGCTTTGAAATGGATCATACTTAGCTCTGTGAACCTGGGTTAGCCATGCCTGTGTCTGCAGGTCACAAGCCCCATGGGGAAATTTTATGGTCAGAAGGTCTAATTCTAGATCATCGGTTCTCAACTGGTGGCACGCATACATCCATAGCTTTATAGTGTAGTAATTTCCCTATCCCAACTGATTACCTCATTTCCACTATTTTACATTAAGATAGGCACTGAACAAAAGTGTCAGTGGGTTTAAAAGGGGTACACAAGTGGAAAAAGGTTGGGAACCAGTTCTAGATGATTGGAGTAGAGCTCTCTTAGTTCCTATCTATAAAAAAAAAGTGGGAATAAAGCTGAATGTGAGAATTGGGTTAGAAATAAAGCAGCTAATCAAATTACATACCAGATCTGAGACCTCTGAGAAAAATTATGGAGAAAAAATTATTATCTGAGAAAAAATGTGAACAGATGGTATCAATGCAGAATCACATAAAAAATGAGGATATAGGAAGTAACTTGACATTGTTAGCATTCAAGAATCTGTGAGCATAGCTAATCTAATGTAGTGGTTCCTTAAACAAAATAGTAGAGGAAAGGTTAGTCCTGCCACCTTACCATCAAACAGGTGGTAGGACTAACCTGTTTGATGGTAAGGTGGTAGGACGAAGACTATGATCTAGGTGGATTGATTCATTTAGAATTGCTCTAGAACAGTGCTTCTCAACATGTTGTCCTTGGCTCTCTAGTGGGCCACAAGAAAATTTTATTTGGAAATAAATATATTCTTATCCAGTTTCTAAATTTTCAGATATATTTTAGAATATGATAGAGCCTGTGTAGCTCAGTGGATGTGGCGTTTGCACACCATGGCACTTGACCGCACAAAGGAAGACTTCTTGGTTTCGAATCTAGTCGGCAACTAGAAGAAATTTTTCTATGCCTTTTTTCGACCAGTTTCTGAGTTAGTCGATCTCTGGCACAAGCAAGCGGGTTTTTTCTCCCAGAAATGCTGGTTTTTCATCCCGTAAACTCAAAAAATCGACCGTAGAACCCACATTATTTCAGACATTAAATATGAGTGTTAGGGTTAGGGACCATGAGATGGCAGCACTTGTTGAGCGATCTCTCTTCACTGCATGCTGCTTAATTAGTGATAGCCTTGAGCCAGCTATCTCTGATTGGGTACCAGTGGAGATTGAACTGCCCACTCAGTCTCCATAAGTTAGATAGGGCTTAAAATAGCCTCGCCGGGAATAAAAAGGCATTAGTTGATTTTTTTTTAAAATCATATTGATGAAAATGTAATTCATTTAATTTCAGTATAATAATATGCATAATATTTTACACATGCTGTATATCGCAACATGTAGGTATATACTACATAAAATCAGCCATAATGTCACTACAGTATACACTGAGAAATCCTATCATAATTTTTATTGAGTTATTTCAAATGAGTGAATTTCCTGATATTTGCCCTCAAGAGGTCTTCACTACTATGACAACTCTACATGATTAAGTTTACATTATTAATAATCTTCCATCGACAATTTTCCCCCAAATTAGTCTATTACTTGTCAACACTCCAACATTGTCGTATCTAACATTTTCTTCTTTTAAGGCAATTCTGACTGAATCACTCCACCTAAGTCCACCTGCTGTCTTGACATCAAACATCTGTTTTGCTAACCTTTCCTCTTCCATTCTATTTAACTGACCATACCACACAGGTGACCAAAGCTAAGGACGAACTACATTTTTACCTGTATATGAAAAAGTTTTCATGATTACAGCCAAATGTGGAGACATAAATTTATTACCAGCATACTAATAAATTATATTACACAAAAAAAGTGCTATAAATTTTGTACAAATTAAAATGCAGTACGTTTTTTCTCAAAAATGCATCTTTCACAATGTTGTACCATGCTTAGCATCAAGTGATTCAGGAGTTCTTGAAGCAAACTGGTCCACTCCTCCTTGAGAGCAAGTATAATGCCTTGTTTGTGTTCTGGAGGAGAATTTCAAGCAGCAGTGCATTTCCCTATAGCATCCCAAAGTTTCCTATGGGGGTTGAGATCTGGGGAGCATGCTTGCCACTCGATTCAATTAATATCCCCAGTCTCAAGAAGTATCTCCACTTCTTGTGTATGATGTAGTGTGGCATTGTCATCCATAAAAATTAATTCTTCACCTACAGCACCATGGAACGATCGAACTTGACATTGAAGAACTTTGTTGCAATATCGTTCATTGCAACAATCGTTCACAAAAGGGAATACCAGTTGTATTCCCCTTTTTCCAGTACTTGTAGCTCGATGTGTCCATTA
Source organism: Typopeltis vanoorti (assembly GCF_054136105.1). Lineage (NCBI taxonomy): Eukaryota > Metazoa > Arthropoda > Arachnida > Uropygi > Thelyphonidae > Typopeltis > Typopeltis vanoorti. The sequence continues at coordinate 135,286,749 of NC_143554.1, read as the reverse complement.
TGTATAATGCCTTTCCTCACTGCCATATCTATCTCTTTCAAGATCATTCTCATGATGGTGAGCAGTACCACATTCACACCAGATCAAGTGATGTCTAGAATCAGAGGAAAGACTAAAATGACTCTTATCTGTAAAGAGTACATTAGTCCATTGGCATCTTGTCTAATTTTTATGGAGGGTACAACACCCATGAAAACATTCCTTTCCTTCATGCTTACATGGAGATCAGAATACATTATGGAAAATTATGGAGACAACTACTGTGTTAGAGTAAAACTTTAGTTTAATATAACCCAAAATGAACACTCGACATTTTGACTTTGATATGAAGGTCGAAACGTCAAGTGTTCATTTTGGTTTATATTAAACTAAAGTTTAATATAAACCAAATTATGGAGACAACATGGTAGTTGTCTCCATAATTTTCCATAGTGCACTGAAAACATTATTTACAATGAGCTGTGGATTAAAGATGCAGGCTATGGTCCCTTCGGGCCTATAAGTGCTTGTCAGATATCTTGCCACAGTTTGTTGAGAATCCACATACCTGTGCTTGAATGGTGCTAACTTGCAAGTTTGCCTGCCATGGTGTGTTGATTATATGTTTATGGTGTGTTTTGTTGTTATAACCAAAAATTTTTCTTCATGCTCCATGGTAGAGCAAAGGCAACCTCTTAGCAAATGTCTGGAAAACATTCCATTAATTTACAGTGCTGCACAGAGACTGGATACAATGCTATATGATATTCGAAACTCTCTGGCAGTATCAGTAATACTGCAGCCTAGGTTCGATTCCCGTCGGTGACGTGAGGAGCTGAAGGATCTTCCTCAGCCATAGCCAAGTTAGCCAGTCTTGGGCGTGGACAGCAGGGTTTTTTCCCCAGTTTATTCTGAGGTTTTTCATCCCGCAAAGCAGGCAAACTGGCCTTGAGAACTCAACACTACAGGCTATAGGATACACCGGGGCATAAGGCTGACCACCTTATCCTGTAAACGGAGTGAGGTCCGATGATCAATGGACTCTCGACTGGATTGCTATTAATTGCTATTAAAATATGCTATTAATTATATATTGGGTTTTTATCCTTTATCCAAGTGTTAGCAAACAAAGTTTGCACCTGAAGTACTTTCAGGACAGAGGCAGCTCGTAGTAAAGGTGGTATAAGTTTCGCAAGGAGATGTGCTTTGCATTATTGGAGATACTAAGGCAGGTGATGAGAACTTGTACCAACTTTACTACGAGTTGCCTCTGTCCTGAAAGTACTTCAGGCACAAACTTTGTTTGCTAATACTTGGATAAAGGATAAAAATCCAATATATAATTCGTATATTTATTATTATTCCATTAATACCTGGTGCTTTGTTGTTTCTGAGTTGCTTGATATTTTCTTCTGCTCCAGCTAGTGAAAGTTTAAATATTTTCTAGCCAACATGTATGATAAGTTGTTTGCTCAAAAGTCTCAGCAAGTTCATTGCATTTGACAGGAGTTGATTAAAGTACTTTCTCTCTCTCTCTCTTTCTCTCTCTTGATTCTAAAGATGATGGATAGCAAACAGGTTTCCACCTGATTGCTGTTCATCTCTAGTAGTTTATGTTTATCCACTGCTGTTGTTAATTATTATTGTGGACCTATTTCTTGTTTCTAATTTCAATAAAAGCTTTTCTCTAGTTTATTCATGCTAATTACTTCTGGATTTCTTTGGTCCATTCATGTACTAAGTTTCATTTTTTTGTTGTCTGATTGTTTTATTAGTTTCCTTCTTTCTTTGTATATTCAAGTAACATGAATATCAAATTGTTATTAAGTCAATTACTTCTATCTTTTTTCTCCTTCTTTACTGCCAGTTCACATTCTTTATTTCTCTCCTCCATTTTATTTAGTTTGTTAATATTGTATCTCAGTTGATTCATATTTGCTGAAAAATATTTACTGTTTATTTTGACCTGAAGAATAGCACCAATTAGAAAATTATTGCTATCACATTCAGCTCCTCTGTAATTCCAAATATTCCGGATGCAATTTGGATGGAGATATTCAGTTGTCTACAGATGATGCAAAGTTGGAATGAACTTTGAAGAGTAGAGAAGATGTTGTGGCCTTACAAGAAGACTTGAATAAATCGAGTGATTGGACACAGGAATAGGGATGTGAGTTCATTGTTGCAAAATGTAAGGTTTTAAAATTTGGAAAACAAAGATGGTATGCAGAATTTATGCCTGGTGGGAATATGTTGTCACAGGTAGAGGAAATAAGAGATCTTGGGGTAATAGTGAGTAAGGATCTGAAATTTAGGGGACACATTGCCAAAATTGTGAAGACAACACAAAGACTTCTGGGAATGATGCGGAGGACACTGACTTGTAGAAGTAGGGAAATTCTTGTTTCATTGTATAAGGCTTTGATTAGGCCACACATGGACTACTGTGTCCAGATTTGGTCACCTGGCTTTCAAAAGGATGAAGAGATGTTGGAAAGGGTCCAGAGGCAACTGACTAAGGTAGTTTCTGACTTCTGGAATGTCTAATATAAGGAAAGATTGAGAAGATGCAATTTACAGAGTCTAGTGGATAGGAGGAAAATGTGGAGATATGATAGAGACCTAGAAGTTGGTAAGAGGTTGTTATAGGATCAATGTTGGAGAGGTTCTACAGAAAACAGTGGGAGATCAGGGGAGAACCAGAGGTCATCTCTGGAAACTGTATAAAGAGGATGTGAGCAGGGGAGTGAGAAACAGGTTTTTTTCAAGTAGAGTTGTGAATGATTGGAATGCCTTGCCTTGAGAGTATGATGTCTGCAGAGAATTTAAGTGTGCTTAAAGTGCGGTATGATGAGTTGTTTGTATAAAAGGACCTCCTAGATGAGTCTTTGACTCCATGGGGGTCTTGGGTAATAATAATAATAATAATTCCTGTGTCTTTTATTGATTATGATATGGTCTGTTTGGTTAAATGTATATCTATCAGGAGATTTCCCTGTTTGTTTGTATATTCTTCCTCATAAACATAACAAACTTATTATTATTCAAATAAGTGGATATTGAATCCAACATTATTTCTTAGCCAAATAAGAAACTCAAAGATAGAAAATCTATCTAAGAATTAGAGAGTTACAAGTGGGGTAACCCTCTTCTTACCTCACTGGGACCTATATTGTTTAACTTTTATATCAGTGACATTGTCAGTGGATTGCAAGGGGATATTCAGTTGTTTGCGGATGATGGAAGCTGGGAAGGATTATTAGTAATAGTGCAGATGCGGCAGCCCTGCAAAAGGATTTGAATAAGCTAGATAGAGGGGCAAATGAATGGGGGTGTCAGTTTAATGCAGCAAAATGTAAGGTCTTGAGGTTTGGGAAACATCGATGGGACACTGCATACTCTATGGGAGGAGTTATACTGGAGGAAGTAGGGGAGACAAGAGATCTGTGGTTGATGATTGATAGAAACCTGAAATTTAGGGGACATATTGCAAAGGTGGTGAAGGTAACACAGAGGATTGCTGCAATAATGAGAAGGACGCTGACCTGCAGAGATAAAACAGTTATCATTCCGTTGTATAAGACCCTGATCAGACCACACTTAGACTATTGTTCTCAGATTTGATCCCCAGGATTTGAAGGTGATAAATTAACTGTGGAAAGGGTACAAAGGCAGATAACAACTATGGTTTCAGGACTGTACAATGATAGTTATGAGGATCAGCTGAGGGAATGTAGACTGCAGAATTTGGTGGATAGAATCAGGAGAGGTGATATGATTGAGACTTTTAAACTGTTGAGAGGTGGTTACAGGGTTGATACTGGGGAGTTCTTGAACAACGGGAAGGAGTGATGACAAGAGGCCATCCCTGGAAGTTACAAAAGAAAACTGTGAGCAAGATGGTGAGGAGTGGTTTCTTTGCATTGAGGGTGGTTGAACCATGGAATGTTTTGCCTGATGAAGTGGTGAGAGCGAGAACGGTCAATGAGTTTAAGGCATGGTATGATAGACTTTGTGTTTCTTAGGGGGAGACGTCCCCTCGATGAGTCTTGATAGACTTTGTGTTTCTTAGGAAGGACCTCCCACGAAGAGTCTTTTGACTCCATGGAGGCTTGAATAATATAATAATAATAATAATATAGAAAGCTATAAAAGTTCAGCGAGTCCAAGTGTAAGCTAACCTAACGGAGCTTACTCCACCTTTACTATGAGTTGCCCCAGCATGTACCACCTGTTAGCTTACGCTTGGACTCGCCAAACTTTTATAGTTTTCTATATTCGGCATGAAACTCTTTGATAGATTTTCTATCTTTGAGTTTCTTATTCGGCTAAGAAATAATGTTGGATTCAATATCCACTTATTTGAATAAATTTACTTTGCCGAAAGCCTATTGGCTCTTTATCTAAATAACTTATTATTAAATTTCTAAATACAGCCAAATTAATTGATCTTACTCCATGAAGGGGGCTTTGGTTTCCAATAATTTTTTAATATATTTTTTCCTTCTAGTTTTCACACCAAAATCTCCTAATAACATAATTTTATCCTTTTGTACTATGGAATTTTTAGAATTGCTTCCCATTTTTCATAGAATTCATCGTTTATTTCTTCTTCTGCAGCCAGCTTCAGTGAGTGCATGTATATCAATAAAAGTTATCAAGCCATTTTGCTTATAATCTTAGCTTCTTCTTTCATTAAAAGCTTTAAATTCAATTGCAGATTATCATAATTTCTTCTGAATAATGAATCTTGCTTTCAGTTCATGTTTATCTGAGTTGTTTCCACTTCAATTTAACTTTCCCTACCCATCTTGTCTTATGCACTACTACTATTACTATATCCATTTCATATCTATTTAATTCATGGGTGAGTTAGTGAAATACTGCAGCCTGCTTCAGTGAGTGCATGTATATCAATAAAAGTTATCAAGCCATTTTGCTTATAATCTTAGCTTCTTCTTTCATTAAAAGCTTTAAATTCAATTGCAGATTATCATAATTTTTCTGAATAATGAATCTTGCTTTCAGTTCATGTTTATCTGAGTTGTTTCCACTTCAGTTTAACTTCCCCTACTCATCTTGTCTTATGTACTACTACTATTACTATATCCATTTCATATCTATTTAATTCATGGGTGAGTTAGTGAAATACTCTGGCTCTATACAAACTTCTTACAGTCCATTATCCTATTTGGAATCCATTATTCCAGTTCATCAGTGTAGCATACTTGTTTTGTGACCAGCACTTCTTTTACATAGAGAAGTGCTAGTTAAAATGATAAATTGTAAATGACACAATGTTTAAATTTATAGAATCTCTATCCTTTGTAGGAAATTTTTCATGAAATATAAATAGATTATTTTTTTACTGGATAAAATTACACTATTTTGAAAATCTTTTCTCTACTGTTGAATTGGATTTAAACGGTATTGATGCGAACACAAATAGATAAGAAAATAACTATTTATTAACTTAAAAGCTAATATTTCGCTGGTATTATATCCAGCATCTTCAGAGCACACAAAACAGTTTGTTACAAATGTGAGACAACCACAATTCGGTGTAACAGTGGGGCTAGTATAAGTAATTGCAGCGTGCAACAGAAGACTAAAGTCCTAATATGGCACCATCTAAGTTATATATATTAAAAAAAAAAAAAAAACATTAGTCCAAAGTTCTGAAAAAAATATAGTAGTCCTTGAAAGTTTTAAAAAATAGTAGTCCAAAGTTTTGAAAAAAATAAAAATAAATAAATATTAATTTAGTCTTAGGATGACTGTCTCCCAAATCTTTGGTAGATTTACACAGCCATACTTGTTAGGGTTTGGAGTATGTTTTAAGGCTTCTGTTGATTCCAGGAACAACCTCTCTGGCTTGTAGAAGCTTCTGTGCAGTACTTTTGTTTTTTTCCAGTTGATCCTGTGTGTTGCATCTAAGTAACATACAGACCCTGCATAGGAAGTGGGAATAACACGCAGTGAAAGAAGAAAGATCCTGTGTGCTGGGGGTATCCAAAGCATGGTCTGCCAGACCTGACTTGCCATAGTGAAAGTGCAGGATATATTTTTTGTGTTCGCTGAGGCAGATGTCCACAGTTCTTCCTGTCTGTCTGTAGTAGGCTCGATGACAAGAACAGGGCACTTCATAGACTCCTGGATGTGATAAAGGAGTGAATCTGTCCTTAGGTGAACGGTTGAGAGTTGCCAATTTCACATAAGGTTTAAATATGGTGTTTGTTAAGCAACCTAGATATCTTTTCAGATGTGCCTTTAATGTACAGGATGGTGATAGTTTTGTTGTAGTCTTCTGTGGTAGATAGTGGGGGAGATTTCTGGGTAGCATTTAGTATTTTATCTATCTTATGGGGATTATAGCCATTGGTTAGGAAGATGTGGCATAGGTGAGAAAGTTCAGCAGTGAGAGCTGAAACAGATTGGAACAGATTGTTCTAGCTCTATGGGTTAGTGTTTTTAAGATACCATATTGTTGAGAAGGGTGATAGTGTGATTGTTTGTGTAAATATTTCCCTGTATGTGTGGGTTTTCTATAAACCGAAAATGATAAGGAACCTTCTGGAAGACATGTGATTAGTGTGTGTCCAGGAAGGGCAGGCAGTTATTGGCTTCTAGTTCTATTGTAAAGTGGATTTTAGGGTACTGGCTATTTAGATGCACTAAAAATGTATTCAATGTGCCTGGGCCATGTGTCCAAATAGCAAACACATCATCAACATAGCATAGCCAGAGACTAGGTTTGAGAGTGGCTGTGTTGATAGCTAGCTTTTCCAGATGTTCTATGTAGAAGTTGGCTAAGGGGGAGAAAGCAGGGATCCCATACCTGTCCCATCTAATTGTTTGTATATTTTCCCTTTCCATGTAAAATAACCTGCCTGTACTGTGAATTTAAATAGCTGAAATATATCAGGGGGAAATTGTGAATTTAGTAAGTTAAGTGTTTCAGTCAATGGTACATTAGTAAATAGTGAGGTGATATCAAAACTCACCAGTAGGTCTGAACTATTTAAGGTGTGGTTTTCTAAAATACTTTTTAGGTGTGTAGAATTTTTAACAAAAGAGGGAGAATTGTTTGTGCAAGTGGCAAACATAAATTGCATTTATTAACATCTGACCTCCATGGAGTCAGAGACTCATTGTAGAATGTTAGTTCCTAATGATACCATTGTTTCTAAACTGGTTTCAGAATATTAGAAAATAAACCAGACTACAATAAAAACCTTAATTGCATTTTGAAAAATCAAATACAAGCTTTGTTTTTCACACCCTCATCTATACATGTTATAGTGCTTTATAAATACAATTCACATAGAGATTATGGAGAAGTACTGTGTTAAAATAGTAAATTGTAAATGACACAATGTTTAAATTTATAGAATCTCTATCCTTTGTAGGAAATTTTTCATGAAATATAAATACATTATTTTTTTTTATTGGATAAAATTACACTATTTAGAAAATCTTTTCTCTATTGCAGTCAAGAATTTGAATCTGTGTTCTAAAATATGATAGTCAGTGAAGTGTGTTTTTTGTTGAGATTTTGTGAAAGATGTATAAAGCAAGAAAGAGAAGCACTCCACTTCATCCTTTCACTTCCTTTGTAATATTTCATTTCTATAACTTACTAATGAAAGTACTAATGAAAGGTGTTTTCATACATCTTATGCAAGCAGTATTCAGAATATTATGATACTACACAATAATTTTTTGTTATTATAAACTTCCTTTCAACATCTTTCTTGAAAATTAGTCTATATGTTTTATCTTGCATTTTATTCTTCTAAGGCACTTCTAACTGCATCAGTATATTTAGATCTTGGTTTTCTCTACAAAGGATGCTGTTTCTTCCATCTTGTCATCAGACACCTGTTTTGCTAACCTTTCCTCTTTCATTCTGTTCAAGTGACCATACCACTTGAAATTAACTCAGCTCACACATTCCTGAATACTAACAATGTTGAATTGTTACATTTAGTATTGGATATTAGGCATTGTCCATTATAAACGGTGTCTATTAGGCATTAAAACAATGGTTCTAGTTTAATATCCAACATTTTATCTTGTGGATCTGAGAAGTGGTTTAGAAAAAAAAACACCTCTCAGATCCATAAGAGGTGTTTTATTTCTAACCCACCTCTCAAATCCATAAATTAAAATTGGTTTAAATACTGGCTTATATACATCTAGTTTAGTATTTTGACTAATTTCTCTATTATTCTATATCAATTAACTTGCTTGTTCTTCTCATATTTGCTTATTTTATTGTCTTTTATCATGATTAATTTGATATCCTCACAAAAAATTGTTCCTAAATAGCATTGATCGCTTTCTAAAATAATCCTTAATTAGTCAGTCGTGGCAGTTTCTCTAATTTAAGCACACAGGTTCAATTGTTTTTATGAGACAGTGCATTGGTCAAAGATCAGGCAATAATTTTAAGCAAACAAAATGTTTGTTTTACCTTAAGCAACTATACAATCTAATATAGAATTGAACAATTTCTCTCTGATGCCTATTTTAAGCTCAAATTGTAACCTTACAATTGTAACCTTACCTGCTATTCACAATGCTTAAATAACTTGCTTTACAAAATCTAGGCAATTACTGGCTATTGCAGTCTACATCATTGGCTAACATTCATCTTAATATATGCTAGTTATTACAGTCTACATCCTTGGCTAACTTTCAGCCTCAATTATCTCCTATGGCAACTGTACAATTATTTTTACAGTGTTATGTTCAGTGGACATAAAATTCTTAATCATTTCCTCAGCATTAATACAATAGAATCTACTCACAAATTGGCAGAAACATATACAATCCTACCAGCTTTGAAGATTTTGTGGCGGTTCTGCCAACTGCTTTCCTCCATCCTATATACTAGCCTTCGCTGAATGGCTCCTGGCAATCGCCCTGCTGTAGTCTTTTTCTGGGAATTGTAGCATAGCTCACTGTGCATTCTAGGTCTGCTGTAGGCACCATGTATCTGGTTGCATGTGGCATGTTCCATTACCAAAAATACCATCTCCGAAGAATAATCTACCTCTCCTGGTTCCCCGTGCCTAGGGGTCATGCTTGAATGAAATCTCAGAAGTCCGAGTGGGCCTACAAACTGCAGCAAGAAGAAAAACTCAGAGCTCCCCTTTTTGGAGTTCTTAAGACCTCTTTTATACGATTCCAAAGTTCCTTGTTTTAGGGTCGGAGACCCCCGAATCTTGACATCACTGTTGTCTTGACTTTTAGTTTTGGCGGCAAAATCTCTGCATCTGAATGACCTTCACCACCTTTGTGCACTTTCAAGTTGCCAACATAATCTTGTCTAATCCTCTTAACTTGAGGCAGAAATACTTTTAATATTCTGTTACTCTTGCAATTTTACATCAAAACTTAATACAAATTGTACATTACAAATCAATGTAATATACAATTTGTACTTTTACAATATTTTATAATTTATGAACAATTCTATGTCTTTCTTTTAGTCAGTTACTTTTTACAAGTTTACAATCAGTATTTATCCTTTAAAATACAGTAATGTACAATTTTGTTCTTTCCACATGATTTATGACTTCTGTAAAATCGATGTAAGAAAATTTTAACAAAATTTCATTGCATCGAATTTTACAATACCATATAGTTATATTGTTTTGAACCTCTTTACTCTTGGCACTTTGTCACTAGCCTTTTTCAGATCTACAAAACTTAAATACATGTAATATAAGAAATATAAGAGGGATCTACAAAACTTAAATACAGATCCCTCTTATATTACATGATTTCACAACTAGTTGTCTTATAATGATGGCATTGGCGTAGACGATATAGTGGTTTGAGTGGTGGAGACGGAGAGTTTTAGAATAAGCGCCCTCCCTCAACGAGTCTAGGACTTCCTGGAGGTATCAAGTAATAATAATAATAATAATGAAAATCTGACCTAACAAATCCCAATTTGGTATGAACCCAGCTTGTTCTTCTCCAAGTTTCTCTTTTACAGTTTTTTTAACCTGTACTTAACCTGAAACATACAATAGAGAAATTCCTCTGTAATTCACATATTTAGTTTAATTTCCGCCTCCGTAGCTCAGTCAGTATAGACAAAGCCCTTTGGTCTGAAAGACCTGGGTTTGATTCCCGTCCACGACATGAGGAACCTTTATCTGGTCTTCAGTGAAAGGTGAGTGAGGTAGAGGATTTTTTCACCTGGAAACTCAGATTTTTCGTCCCACAGAACAGGCAAACTGGCCTGTGAACATGCACAACTATAGGACAACATATTCCAACCATAGGACACACCAGGAGGCATAGGGCTAACCACCTTATCCTCAATACGATAACAGTTAAATGAATAGAAAATCCTCTACACCGAAAGATAAAAGAGGAGGGAAGGAATAATAAGAAGAATAGTTTCATTTCCCCTTTTTATAGATGGGTACTATTGAGAACTGTAATCATCTGGAATTTGACCTATTGTCTATGCCTTCTGAATTTGCAGTGCAGCCAACTATAAAACTTTTATACTCTACCATAGTTGAGTATTTCTGATCAGATATCATCTCCCACATATTTTTTGCACTGGGTGATGATGAGATGTGGCATGTACTTAACATCCTGTATTTGTTGGTTTCTCAATTTATAGGAAACCAACAAACACAGAACATGTAGGTAGCATGTTCTATGTGATATTTTTTAATTTGAAAAAATACGGTAAACATATTCCTAGTTTGTCTTCTTTGTTTTAGTTACCTCAGTTATGTAGTTTTCTAATTCTCCTACTAGTTTCACTTCTTTTTAATTTGAGATTTTTCCACTAGAAAAAACTTGAATGTTGTTTCGTTGTTCAGCTTGGTTCCATGATGAACATAGTTGTGTCTTGTTTAACTGATGCTCCTACCTACATGAGATTTCATTGTTTTTCCATCATTGTCTTTTTGGTTTAAGTCAATACAGAATACAGTTTGGTCAGCTAAATCCCAAATTGCTATTGCATCCTCATTCATTCGGTATCCAGGAAGATAGCTGATAATGGGATGCACCAAGAGATGGTGGGAATTGGACACAGGTTAGGAGTTCCAGTCAGTTCTCAGCATATTCTCTCTCCAACTAACAGGTTGTGGGTTTCAGTCCTACCATTTACATATCTAGATGTCTGTGATTGTCTTTAGATGGGAGATGAATTTCTTCATCCAATGTAAGACAATCATCCCACTTATTAAAGGCAGGCATGAAGTGACTTGAAAAAGTATTGTTTGGGTTCTAGAGCAGAATTTCCAGACCAAGTAAAAATAAATAAAAAAATATCTCCAAAAAAATTACAAAAATGAAAAAAAAAAAATGCTTAGCCTACTCACAGTACTGATGTATTATAGATTAGTACTAATCCAACCTTTTATGGGTGGAAGTTACATATAAAAAAATATAAAAAATCCTTAAAAGGCTATGTGGAGATCTCCCAGTTCTCAAACTAGTCAGATTTGTAGAGGCATATTTTTAATATTCATTATATTAAAATATTTATTTTTAGTAATATTTTTATAATTTCCAACCATTTTTTTTCTCCGTAGAAATTGTGCCATCATATCTGCTGCAAAAAAAAAAATTGATAACAAAGCTGGTGAAATTGTCAACATCATTTTACGATTATCAGAATCAAGAAGTGATCCATGGGCTCCTACAACTAATCCTGTTCCATGCCATGAAATTTTAGATGTTTTAACAAAAGAAACAAATATAAAAGCTGAGGTTTGTGGAGTAAAAATGCGTAATATATAGTGATCAGATATATTTTAATATTGACTTGACATTTCCATTTGTCTTTTCTCTGCATCTTTAATATGTTCTTTCATATGAATCTCTTATGAGCATCCTATTTATCTCTGCACATGTAGTATCGACTGTATGGTGAAGAGGGTTGAGTCTGTTTTAAGAGACTATACTGCATATCAGTTTACTGACAGAAATCAGTAATATGACAAATGAAAAAAAAAGGAAAGTCTTCATACCCCCCCATATCTGTGACTTTCCAAAAATATTCAAAAATAAATAATAATCCTCTTTGGCCGGTTGTCAATAATACAGATAGTCTTACATATATTTAACTTAATATTTAGTTAATAATGAATAATATAAGCACGTAAACACAAGAAAGATGTTTAATTAGCCAAATATTTCGGTCTGAAAATTGCAGACCATCTTCAGTGGCACTACAAGAACAGTTTTAAAAAAAAAAGTTTTAAGACAAATGCTCAACTATGTCTCTTCCTGGAGTTTATCAAATTCCCTGCAACTGTGATCTCTCCTATTTTGGACAAACTGGACACTCTCTTGAAAAAAAAAAAGAATCCAAGAATTTCAATCCTCCATTTATCACAACAAACCTGAAAAATCTGGATTGGCTCAGCACGGGATTGAAACTAACCACAACATCCTTTGGTCAAAAACTCGCCTCTTACATAGATCCTGCTATAAATTTGAACATTTATTTAAAGAAAGCATAGAGGCATTACTCCATCATCCTAACCTGAATCGGAATGACTGTATATCTGTATCAAAAATCTGGGAAAGTCTAATCAGGATAACTCATTAATTCATAATGAGTTATCCTGATTAATATCCTGATTAATTAATATCTTTATTTCAATCATGTCTCTGCTTAATAATATTCCCTTTAATACTTAGTGATATAACATCACGTGGCTGGTTCTATTTTTAAATAATCTATTGTTAGTATTCCACCTTGTATTTTTTAAAACTATTTTTGTAGTGCCACTGAAGATGGTCTGCAATTTTCAGACCGAAATATTTGGCTAATTAAATATCTTTCTTGTGTTTACGTGCTTATATTATTCAATCTTTATGTCACAAGTATCCTTAAAATATCTAATATTTAGTTGATCATTAACACAACACATAGTACATTCATCATCATATGGAAGTGCCCCTCCTCTTCATTTTAATAGCATAGGATGAATTTCTTTGGGCCATTCAATGGCACAAGAAACAGCCATGTTCCAGATTTGACTGAAATCAGTTTAACAGTATGACCTGTAGAGATATCTGTAGAGGAGGAGGAGGGGAAAATCTTATCTAACTGTGACAGGAAATCAGTTTGCTCAAAATACTTGAAGAAACAATTACACACTGCTATACTGGAAATCAGTTGACTAATTCACTCAGATAATTGACCGATTGCTGTGTTTTCAAAGTGTTCTTTTTTTTATTATTAGATTTAATGCATCAAATTTGGCATCTTGTTGAATACCTATGTTGATAAAAGTAACAAATTGATAATATTCAACTTCAAATTAGTGTTATTCAGATTTTGGCCCTAATGATTCTTAGAATTAGAATAGTCATTGACTTGCTTCATTACTTAGCCTAAGAGTCATTGCTGCAACTCTGAAGAAGGTTGTTAGGTACAAGATGCTCTTTCACAGCTGCACTATACGAGGTGGTATCAAAAAGTTTCAAGACTAGCTCTGTTTATGAGAAATTACTTTATTTATCTACGTTTACACACTACCACCTTCAAAATAGTCCCCTTGCATACCAGTGCTCCCAGCTTTCTTGCCACTTCTGGAATGTGTCCTGGAAGTCTTCTTTTCGAAGCATGTCAAGCACCTTCTGCGATTCGCACTGGATCTCCACAATGGTGTCAAAACGGTGACCTTTGAGCTTGATCTTCATCTTCGGGAAGAGGACGAAGTCTGCATTAGCCAAATCTGGCGAGTAGGGTGGGTGCAGAAGTGAGATCATGTTGTTTCTGGTAAGAAACTCACATGTGAGGAGAGCTCAGTGACAGGGTGCATTGCCGTTGTGGAGCATCCAGTTTTTCGCACCACAGATCTGGTCGCTTTTGCCAAATGTCCTCTCTCAGATGCCTTAAAACCTGGCAGTAGAACTCGCTATTGATGGTTGGCCCCCTGAGGACGAATTCTCGATGCACAATGCCGCGAATGTCGAAAAAGACGATGAGCATGCACTTGGTTGAGCTGCAGACCTGCCTCACCTTTTTCGGTCGTGAAGATGATGAGCTCTTCCACTGTGAAGACTGTTGCTTCGTCTCAGGGTCATACCCGTACACCCAAGTTTCGTCACCGGTAATGACCCTCAACATGAAGGATGGGTCATCCATGGCATGCTGACAGAGTTCTTGGCAGACTTCGACGCGGTGTTCCTGGGTCAGCAGCCTGTGGACGAACTTGGCAGCAACATGGCGCATGTTCAAATCACATGTGAGGATTGCTTGGACTGTTTCTATGACACACCGACAATGGCAGCAATTTTGTCGAACAGCAATGTTTGATAAAAATGTTGAAACCGAATGATTTCGACATTTTTGGGGTTTGAGCTCGTTGAAGGTCTTCCTGATCTCTCATCGTCTTCCAGTGATGTTCTTCCGCTCTTGAAGCACACGTGCCATTCAAAACACCTCGAACGACTCATTGCATCATCACCATAAACTTGCCGAATCATGTCAAATGTCTCTGTGGCAGATTTGACCAGTTTCATGCAGAATTTCACGTTTGCTCTTTGTTCTAACTTGCTGTCCATGATGAAATCGCTGATGTGGTAACGCAGGTGGTCAGAATAGCATCAGTTGCACAGCTCCCGATGTACACAGGACGATGTCTTTTGGCACGCTGACTTATGAAGGTAAGTGCTCCCTGTGACTGTGCATGCAGCCTTTGTGCTACCATCTGTTGGCGTGTTACAAACCTAGTCTCGAAACTTTTTGATACCACCTCGTATGAGTTGTTGTAGCGCCTGTTGTATAAAGAGTATTGGTCAGTCAGTATGTGTCTCTGTTGTAAGCATTATTGCAATAACTTCTGAGTAATAGGACATAGCATCTCAGAATTCTTATGAGGATTTTGGGTACGGCCATAAGAGGTGCACTTAACTAGCCAGTGTATTTTGATAAATGACCATTTGCAGCATTTGTGAGAATCTCCATAGTTCATGAAGATATGGCAGAAAATTGTATATCATAGAATTCACAAATTCCATGATGCATGATTTTTTTTAAGTTAGCCAGCTTCATGTTTTTTGCTTATAAAAATTTTGCAACATTGACCCAGAATTTAGCATATGTTATGCTAAAGACCAAAACCTCTACATAGAGTACTGTATTTTTTTGAATACCAGCTTCACAGATGTAAGAGAAAACTATATATAATTTATTACTCTTATATGTTTCACTTAATATGTCATGACTTCTTTTAGGACAGAAAAACTGGTAACAACATTTAAATTCTGAATACAAGAATGAGCATATGGCATGCATATAATATCGTGTGTGTGTCGGTTTGAACTCTAATACTATTAGAGTTCAGAGAAGTTGGAATAGAAGTATAATTAATTAATTAATTTAAAAATAACAACAGTAATCACTTCCCAAAACTTAGAAATAGGCATACATTTGTCTGATTAAGATTAGGATGGTGGTATAGACTTCACACGATTAAAAAAATAGACAATAAAAATTTGAACCTATTGCAGTGTAGCATCTTGGTACAGTTACAGTGAACTCTGTGTTGATGGCACGAGAAGCAAGGGCTGAACCTTCAGAATCTAAAAATCTTATATAATCTTGATGTTCTTCTATTCTAATAGTAACAGAATGTCCAGTCTGTCCAAATTAGCAAAGATGACAAGAAAAGAGTAGTTGATAAACACCAGGTAAGGATAAAGGTGATGATGTATCTTTAATAGGTGGTAAGAAAGATGAAAATTTCCAGACTGGTTTGAAGGTGGTGTACAAATTATTTGATGTTTGATAATATAAACACCAAGCAAGGATAAAGGTGATAATATATCTTTAATAGGGTAAGAAAGATGAAAACTTCCAGACTGGTTTGACGGTGGTGTACAAATTATATCTATGAAGGGTTCTTGTTATTTGTTCGGATGTTTCTTTAAGATAGGGTATGCTGATCCTTTTAACATCAAATTGCAATCTGGAAGAGGTATGATAATTATCAAATATTTTCTGTATCAAGTTCTCATTGTGCATGTTAAGTAACAGAGTAAGTTTTATTTCATTTAATTCTTCTAGTAGAAGAGACTCAGAAGAACAAATTGTGCATGCTCGGTGTACAAGACTTTTGATAATACCTATTTTTTGCGAGGAAGATGATGTGAAGATGTTTGGATATATCTGCCTGTAAAGGATGGTTTCCTGTAAACAAAAAATTCACTATTTTGTTTATATATATTGTTTATAATTTTTTATATTTATATTTGTTTATTATTTTTAAATCAATTAATTAATTATATATCTATTTCCTCTTCTCTGAATAGTATTTCATCTTATTGGACAGCTGTGACATTTATGAGTTTTTCCTGAAACTGTAAGATAGTAAAACATTTCCTATCATTTACAATCATCAGTGCATGCACGTGAATAAGATATGGCTGAATAAGAAAACATTATTGCTCTAGTATTGCAGAATCCTTATGTGAACACAAAGGAGTTTCATGTGCCATGCAAATGAGAGATTAAAGAATGTTACATGAAGAATGCTTCTATCTATGCCACAGACAACTTGTTCAACACCTCAGTCTCATGGATATTCTACATGACTTGAAAACAAATCCTCTTTCCACTCTGGAAAGTAATGTATAATATTGCTTTAGCATCAATGTTTGGTACCTTTACCCCTAGCTATTGTTGTGTTTATTTTCAAAGGTCATGTTACACATGACATTTACTATGATTTCTGCAAACAAAATTGCTGCTATCTTTTGATAATGTACCTTTGGCTACATGGCATTATGTATACTTCTGACATAATAGTGCTCACCCACATTAGTCTCATGTAATGAAAATGCATTTTAATCATTTATCCTGAGTGGCATATCATAGTGTACACAATTTGTCATCTAGGTCTAAGTCCTTTGGATTTTTGTCACTTGCAGTAGAAGAAAGAACTGGTGTAAGTAAAAACACAATATGTGTCACTTGGTCACATTTTGGAAGTAAGATTGACCATAAAGAAGACTAGAAAGTAAAGAAATTTCAAACTTAGCTAACTTGTGCTATTGCATGACAGGTCTGATATTAGTCAGAAGGAGAAGTTGGTAGTGGGTACATCACTTAAATAATATTGAAGAATCTCTCTCTTCAGTTAAATTTATGGTAGCCTACTCAGATAATACTTTTTTGATCTTTCTCTGTAAACAGAGTACAATTATTCCTTGGTAAGTTTTTTAAAAAAAGTGTTTGTTTAGGAAAAATTTTTACTAGGATCTAGAAAATCAAAATTTAATTATATTATATACTTTATAAAAAGACTGGTATTGTTAGCTTAAATCCAAACTGCAGCAATATAATAATGAATATCATTGTAAAAAGAAGTAATTCAAATATACAAAGTACTTGGAAATGATTGTCCAAGAGATTTTAAACTAAAAATTTTTTTCATCAGTGAACTAAAGATATAATTAGATGAATTGAGAAGCATTAATAAAGAATAGGTGATTTTTTTCTAAATAAATCTCTTTTTTCTTTTATTCACTGATGATAAATATACAGATATCAGGAAACCATAGCAAGTTAATGGTTTTAATTACCTAGAAGCATATTTGACTTCAAATTTAAATTACTAGCAACAGTAAAGCGCAGATTCTCCATAGCATGGTCAGTGATTAATAAACTGAATAAAATTTGGAAAAACAACAAAATTCCTACAACTCTAAAGATAAAATTATACAAAAGTATAATACTACCAACATATCTTTACATGGAAGAAACTTGGACTTTAAAAGAAGAACCAGAGAGGAGCTGGCTTTTGAAATGAAATGCTTCAGGAAAATCAACAGAACTCGTTTTTGGACAGAACATAAAACAAATGCACAGTGCTTCAAGATTTGAATATCCCTAACTCAACAATTCTTAACATACTTAAAAATCATAACTCCATTAGTTTGGTCACATTGTGCAAATGGAACCAGAACAGACTTCCTTGTCTAGTATTTGAGGACACTATAGAGGGTATAAGAGAGGAAGACCAAGATTAACATTGCATGGGAAAGAGCTTGCTTTTGATAGAGAATGGTAGAAGGCTCTTATCCACATGGGACTCAACCCATCTTGAGGATGGAAGAGAAGAAAAGAGATAGATAAATATATACTTTTACATAGTAATACATACTTAAATAATTACCATTCATCATCGGAATTACTCAATCTTTCACAAATCCTACCTTCATTGCATAAGTTTTTCCTTTTTTTGTTAGTTGCTCTTCTATCAATAATAGAGATCTCACATATGTTAGTATTTTGTTATGTATGTATAATATCATATACATACATACACTGCTTGGAAAGAAGTCAACAGACACAGTGTGAAGAATGAACAGCCATGGTGCCCACCTTAATAAGATATAGGACCTGCTTTCGCTGCGATGGCTGCTGCATTCCTACAGAGCATGCTTTCCACAAGTGGATGACAGCAATCAATGGAAATTTTGGACCATTCCTATAGGTATGTAATGAGGTCCTGGACTTATGAGACTAACATCCCTTAATCTCACCTTATGCTCCAATTCATCCCACAGATGTTCAAAAGGATTGGGATCGGGGCTCTGTGGAGGCCAGTCAAGTGTGGTGACATCCATGTCCACAAACCCTGCAGTTACAGCAACAGCCTTATGATATGATGCATTGTCTTGCTGAAAGAAAATCAAATGGTCAGTTTTGTAGAAATGCCAGAAAGTAGTGAGCTTGCATTGTCCAGAATGTTCGACTACCTCTCTGAGTTCAATGTTCATGGCACCAAACAGAGGTCCGAGGACAAACCAGTAAAAAATAGGACAATATAATCACACAACCACCATCTCGAAATTTCATAGTGATTCATTGCTCTATAATAAAGCTTTCCAAGCTTCCATGTCCTGCTGTGCATGCTCTTTGCACCACTGAAGATGATGCTTCATGTTGCTTTCGCTAATGTGGGTCTTGCATATTGTGGTCCTACCATGAAAACCCATGTTGTGAACTCGATTCTGAATGTTTTGTGTAGATTCATGTTACAGCTGATGCCCAGAACTCCACGTTCAACATATCGGCAGGCGAATGGTGGTTTTTACATATTATTCTTTGTAGCATGCTACAGTCATATTAAGTGTGTTTGGCAGATTGTCTGCTGCAGGTAATATTGCTTCCATCTGACGATGGTATCACTAATTGTTGACCTGGGATGGTACAATTTGTCAACAATTTGCTGAAGAGATAGGCCTGCAAGATGGCATCCTATCACAATGCCTCTTTCAAACCCGTCAGTTCCCTTCTCACAGCTATTTCATCCACACACAGTTGCACTGATTTTGGAGTATCATATCCCTCCAATTATACCAACTACAAACACATGACTCATTACATGGCGTGATGCACCTTGTCCATGGGAGTGCATTTTGACTTCTTTCCAAGCAGTCTATAATAGCACTGGTATCTAAAAACTGAGGATGAACAACATTTTTACCTGTATATGAAAAAATTTTCACAACTACAGCCAAATGTGGGCATAAATTTATTGGCAGCATAGTAATAAATTATATTACTCAGCAGTGTGTTATAACTTTCATATAAATTAAATTACAATATGTTTTGGCCAAAAGTTACAAATTTCCTAAGGACGTAGTTAAGGAATTAATGTACAGTGCTTACAGAACGCTATGCAGAGAGACCTTTCAGTATGAAACATGACCACCCCAAACTGCAGTGCAGCTCTCACAATGTTGTACCATACTTAGCATCAAGTGATTCAGGAGTTTTTGAAGCAAACTGGCCCACTCCTCCTTGAGAGCAAGGATAAGGCCTTGTTTGTTTTCTGGAGAGGAATTTCGAGCAACACTGCATTTCCCAATAGCATTGGGAAATGCAGTGTTGCTCGAAATTCATCGGTATGCATTACAAAGTGTTCTTATATTACAAGACAAGAACATGAAGATATTCCTCATGGCATGTCTAAAAATACATAATTTATGTTTTAATTTTTATTCATATAAATCACAGAAAAAGCCAGTGTTTCTGTACAAGGGGTGCCTCTTAAGAATATAAGCATTTGATATATATTATTAAGTGTATTTTAGAGGAACAGCATGAAAAAATTTCAGAAAGATAGTGTCTACAACAAAACAAAACCAAAAAGAAATTATTTTTCATCTACTGAAATCAACATAATTTATTTATCTACAAACATCGCTAATCTTTTTTTTTTTTAATGACATTTTAAACAATGGAAAGAAGGAAGGACATGAATCTTAACATTATGTTCTGTGTTTGAAGATAGTACCATAATGAATGATTGTAGCCTAGTAAGCCAGCTCTGTGCTTATTTTATGTTAAATAAAAGTTCATTTTGCTTAGTTAAAATAAAGAAAGTTTAAAGTTGAAAAAGAGAACAGAAAAGAATTATTTTTATAAAAGTGAATGATCTTGTTATTGTTTAATTTTAATTATTGATTTTAATATTCTTCTAACCTATGTTACCTCATAAAAAATTGGCTTGCATGCAGTTTAAAAAAACTGACTACTATTAATTTTAAAAAACAGCATTCATTATGATTTAATCTTTTAGAATTGATATAGTATGCTATGATATTTGTATTTCATGGCTCTTAAGTACCTACTGTATAATGTTGAATCACTGAAATTTAATCGGTATGCATTCTGATATGGTGTGAAATCAAAACTAATATATTGCAATATTACAGTCAACTCGTGATACTAAATTCAAAAACAGCTAAAAAATGTTTTTTTTTAAAGTCCCATAGGAGGCAATTTAAAGGAACTTTATCATTGCATAAGCTTCTGTAAAGAGAGGACATATTAAAAGCGCTTTTACTAGTATTCTTCCACATGAAAGAAACAGATGGGATAGAATAATTTGACTACTCTGCTAGTTTTGTGAAAATTCTTCTGTTTCACATCATTAGGAGAAATACATGAATAAACAAAAAAGCAGGTAACATGCATAAGAAATTTTTATAAACAAGAATAACAATGGAAAGCATACATTTGCTATGAAGTTGTTTGTTGGTTCATGGTCTGCTGCAAACTACTAGTAACTATTGTGTGTTAGGAATTTACTATTAGAAGAACCCAATAGCAATATGTAATATATATTTTGCATATTATTATCATTATTATTATTAGACATCAAGGACTCATCAAAGGAGGCCATACGTCATCCACACCAGCTGTCATACCCTCTCTCTTAAAACTCATTCACATTAGGTGCACTCACTACTTCAACAGACAAACTATTTCACTCAGTCATGGTATTATAAGTAAAAAATCTAGCTCTTACCCCTTTATTAACTGCACACAAACTTAACTTTCTCGGATGCCCCTTGTCCTTTCCCCATCCATCTTTTCATTTGACTTCATCAGATGCCATATTGCCACTCATAACTTAATAATTTCAAAATTGCCTACCTTCCATATAATGAAAAATTTTATCAACCAATATCCTATAATGCCCTTTCAAGCATTTGTGCACTTATATCATCTCACCCCTCTTTCTTTTCTCTTCTCTTCTCTTTCTATCAGTGTCTGCAGTCCACATACTCTCAATCTATCCTTGTAATTTACATTCCATAATCCCAATATCATCTTTATTCCATAATCTCATTCCATAATCCCAATATCCAAGATGATATTGGGATTATGGAATACCTCTTCTTTGCAGCCTTTCCCCAGCTTCTTTATTCCTTTCGAACCCATGAGACCAAATCCGCACATAATAGTCCAGGTGCAGTCATATCAAGGCCTTCTAAAGAGGAAGAATGACTTCCATATCCTTATATATCAATATTCATTTCAACATTGCAATTATCCTTGGAGTTCTATTTGTATTTTTTTATGTTATATATATATATATATATATATATATGTATATATAGCTTCAACTTTCCATCTACCATTACTTCAAGATTGCTAGCCTTGTCAGTTACTCCAAGCATAATCCCACTAATATAATATTACTAACATTGAATTGATAGCCATTATTGTTTGCCCACATTTTTTGGTCTATTCACCTTGTAAATGTTGTATATCAGTAGCATCCCTGATTGCCTATCCTTTAAATAATTGAAGATTTCCAGTATCATTATATATAGATTAAACAACAATGGTCCAAGTACTAATCCCTGTGGCATACCACTAGCCATCTTAAATCTGCAAGATTCACATACCACTTTCTGATACCCGTCTGTCTACCATATGTTTAGCCAAGCTAGTCGTTTATATTCCAATCCTATGTTCTCTAGTTTATGCAACAGCCTTTCATACGATATCCTATCAAATGCCTTAGTAAAGTCCAGCATCATAGTGTATCCATTCCCTTTATCCAACTCAGCTGTAACATTACTATAAAATATATTGGCAAATTTCTCAAACTTACCCTGCCTTTAGGAAATCCATGCTGTTCCTTATAAAGTATATCTTGTTTGTCCATTTATTTCTGTGTGTGAATTCTTACCAACTTATCTAAAATCTTTACAATTACTCTATCAATACTGATAGATCAATAGTGATGCAAAGGTGCAAAGACAAATGTGTCTTTGCACCACCCTCATGCAATGGGATTATCATACATTCTTTCTATTCTTGTGGGATCTTTCCTGTGCTAAAAGTTAAATTATACAAACATGTCAAGGGTCTTTAACCAGTTTGGCTAAGCATTCCTTCAGCATATATGCTGACATCCAGTATGTCCCTATTGACAAATTCTAATCCAGGTTATACAACAGCTTTAGAACTTCCTTCTTGTGCACCTCTATCTCTATACCCAGTGTAGTGGTAGCACTATGTTACATATACCAGGTTGAAAGATCTGTGAAGTGAGCACTCATTATTTGAACCATTGTATATGCTTTTGACTCAAGGGTACATTTTATATATATATATATATAATGTTTAGAATTTTATATATTAGAAATGATTTGATTCACACAGTTTTTAGCACTAAATAAAATGCAATAACCATAATAATTTCATCAATAAATTTGATCAGTCTGTTTATTATTATTATTATAAAGCAATATTTTCTGTTAATATTTATACAACATTTTTATTCTTTAAAGGAACTAAATTCATATATGTCTGTCCTGATGGAGGATTCCAGTCAATTTATATCAAAGTCAGATGAAAGATCTGGTGGTATGTATGTGATTAATACACTTAAAGTTCTGAGGAAGTTGGTGGAAGCTGTTGCTATATCTGTTGTTCAAGATCGATTTGGCTCGAAATGCTCGAGAATTTTCAGGTACAAAAATATTTTGTAAATCTGTCAGGAATAATTTATCAAATGCAGCTTTTACATTCTATCTCAAATAGTAGCGTCATGAATATAATTGAGAGCGAAAGTTAAAATATCATTATAAGTGAACTATATATACTTTTTTTCTTTATTGTGCAAATTAAAAAAATGGGATTGAAGATCAATAAAGGGAAATAAAGGGTAGTGTTCAGCTTTGTAATAAAAATTTTATCTGGAAAAAGGGGTGGTGTAGTATCTGTAGATAGTGCACAATCTAAGAAGAATGGACCGTTTACTTAAAAGGATTGGGATGAAATGAATGAATAATAAAACAGAGCCAAAATTACAGAACAAGAAAAGATAAAGAAGGCTATAGTGAATAGTGTTTTTAATTCTTCAGCTGTCTGTTTATCCTTCCTAAGATCATTTGGGATGGGGGATGAAAATGAATGGGCTGGTGATGGTTAGAATATCAAACAATTTTAATATTAGTAAAACTACAGTACTCAATAAGATGCTATCATATCTTTTAAGAGAATGTTGTTGCCATCATGATTTATGCTGTATCAGATATTAGGATAGTCCAACATAAAAATGTTGTATTTTGCAGAGTCTGGTGGAGAGGAGGAAGAGGGGAGATATGATAGAGACCTACAAATTGGTAAGGGGTTGTTATAAGATCAATGGTGGAGAAGTTCTACAGAGAATAGTGGGAGATCAGGGGAGAACCAGAGGTCATCCCTGGAAACTGTATAAAGGGGGTGTGAGTAGGGGAGTGAGAGGCAGGTTTTTTTCGTGCAGAGTTGTGAATGATTGGAATGCCTTGCCTGAGAGTGTGGTGTCTGCAAGGAGTTTGAGTGTGTTTAAGGGATGATATGATCAGATGTGTATGTGATAAAGGGACCTCCCAGATGAGTCTTTGACTCCATGAGGTCTTGGGGTAATAATAATAATAATAATAATCAATATATCATAGCAAGTTTCACATTAGTAGCTTCCTTTATCAACCCACTTATACCTAAGTCTTCCTCTGAGTCTTTTAACTGTCATTTTGCTTCCAACACATATTTTAATAAACAGAATGGAAGACGAAAAATTAAGTAATCATACTATCTGAGATTATCCTTGCACAGTGTACAGAAAATTCAGTGGAAATAATTCATTTAAAGAAAATTTATCAGGCAATTTACTGGGGGAAAAAAACAATCAAATCAGCATTTAATCAATAGCACAGTGAAAGTCATTTCATTTTCTGAAAGAAAGAAAAAAACATCATTTGGCAATTCACTGAAAACAACTTATTGAGGTAAGTTATCAAAAACCTACAATTTCTCACAAAAAACACAATTCCTTGTTTTGTCATTTCTTTCAATGACAAAACAAGTCATTGAAAGAAAGTTCACTGAAAATTGGATGATAAGACAATTTCCCTAAAACAGGAATCAGTTTGGGAATTGAGAACTAAAATGAGAAGTATCTTAAAAAGTATTTATATCAATTAAACAACTTTTTTTTTTTTATAATGCTGATAAATAATTTGTTGTCCTGCTTAACATGAAACTAATAAAATATCAGTATTAATACTCATTTTTATAGTTATGAAAGGAAGCTGTGAGCAAGAGGATGAGGAGTAGTTTGCATGGAGAGTGGTTGAACTATGGAATGCATTGCCTGATAGAGTGGTGAGAGCACGAATGTCAATGAGTTCAAGAAGTGTTTACATCATCATCATCATCATCAAATTCCTGCCATGTACCCTCAAGGGGTGTACAGGATATGACAGTACTACATGAAAAAATTACATCATTACTAACTTCCTATCTACAATTTTCCTCCAAATCAGTCTGTTACTTGTCAAGACTCCAACATTATCAGATCTTATGTTTCTATCGTCTAAGGCACTTTGTACCGTATCAATCCACCTATATCTTGGTCTTCCTCTGGGTCGTTTTCCTGCCAACCTGGCAGAGAACACTTGTTTTGCTAATCTTTCCTCTCCCATTCTATTTAAGTGACCATACCATCTGAGATTAGCTCTGCTAACGCATTCCTGGATGCTGACAATGTCAAGTTCTTTCCTAATATCCTCATTTTTAATATGATATTGCCATTGATGCCATCTGTTCACGCCTCTAATCTTTCTCAGGACTCTCATATCTGCGGTCTCTAGTCTTTGGTCAAGTGTTTTACTTCTGGCCCAGCTCTCAGATCCATAAGTTAAAACTGGTTTGAACACAGTCTTGTATACAGCTAATTTAGTGTTCCGACTAATTTCTTTCTTATTCCATATGAATTTATTCAATTGACTTCCCACGATACCAGCTTTGCTGATTCTGTTGTCTATTTCTATATTTAGTTTACCATCTTCAGTAAAAATTGTGCCTAAGTAGCTGAAATGTTTTACTTGTTCCACAGGTTCACCATTCACAACACAGTTGACATTTTCAATGATTCTGCCTATTTTCATTGTCTTTGTCTTTTTATTGCTGACCTTCATACCATATCTATTACAACAGCTATTCAATTTAGTCAGAGAATCTTGCAGACTTGTAGCGGATTTATTTAGAAGTATAACATCATCCGCATAAAGCAAAGAGCTGACATTAACATCTCCAATTTTGATATCAGGTTTAATACCACATTCCTTCATAATGTGATCCATATAGATAATGAATAACAGAGGGTATAATGTACATCCTTGTCTCACACCAGATTTAACATTAAACCATCTTCCTGTACTTCCTTCAATTCTAACTGCTGACTCACAACTCAAATAAAGACTAAGTATTGCTTGATATAATGCCCCATTGACACCATATAACTGCAGCGTATTGAATAGCTTCTCTCTTGGCACCTTGTCATATGCCTTTTCCAAATCGACAAAACTTAAATACAGATCTTTGTTATATTCCCATGCTTTCTCGACTATTTGTCGTAAAGTGAAGATCTGATCCTGACAGCCTCTATTTGGCCTGAATCCAGCTTGTTCTTCACGAAGCTTTTCTTCCACAATTCTTCTCAACCGTTTCTCAAGTATACTTGCATAGATCTTGCCAGGAACACTCAGTAGGGAAATACCTCTGTAATTCTCACATTCAGTTTTATTTCCCTTTTTATATATGGGTACTATGAGAGCTCTACTCCAATCATCGGGAATTCGTCCCTCTGTCCAGGCTTTCTGAACTATGCAGTGCAGCCACTGTAAGACTCTTATACCACCATACTTCAGCATTTCTGGTCGAATATCATCTACTCCTGCTGCCTTTCCACATTTCAAGCCTTTGATGGCTTTTTCTACTTCAAGTATGGATATGTATTCCTGATTGCATGCCTGGTCAGTGTTTTTTATCACTGTGCTGTCATCACTGCTTGTTTCATTTAGCAGTTTTTCAAAGTAATTACTCCATACTTCAAGGATATCTTTTTCTCCTGTTTTCATTTCACCTTTATCATCTCTAATTCCTTTTACAGCACTCTTTCCTCCATTCCTAAGCTTCTTCAACAACCTCCAGAATATTTTGCCACCTTCTTGATATTTATTTTCTATATTCTTGCCAAAGTCCTCCCATGACTTTTGTTTAGCTAGTTTTACACACTGTTTAGCTTTCTTACATTTGTCTCTGTATTCTGTAAGAGTAAAAGCTGACTTATTTGCCAGGAACTTTTGATATGCTTTCTTCTTTTCCTTCACTGCCTCTTTAACTTCCTGTGTCCACCAGGGAGTTCTGATTTTTTTATCTTTGCACACAACCTCACCACATGCCTCTCTGGCAGAATCAATCAATGTTTCCTTCAGAATTTGCCACTGAATCTCCAAGGTTTGATTCCTGTTCTCAAACTCTTTCATTTTCTTTTCAATAATATTTCTGTATTTTAGTCTACAGTTTACATCTGAGAGCTGCTCAACTTTTATTCGCTATAAAACTTTCTTACATGTTATTCTTTTCAATATGAAATTCAATTTTATCCTGCTCAAAACTAAATAGTGATCACTTCCAATTTCAAATCCTCTGTACACTCTGGTGTCCTGCACCAGGGAGAAAACATCACTATCAACAATAACATAGTCAATGAGACTTTTTTTATTCCTAGCCTCTTCTCTCCATGTGAATTTGTGCACATTTTTATGTTGGAACATGGTGTTAGTAATAACCAGTCCATGTCCTGAGCAGAAATCCAACAGATATTTGCCATTATTATTAGCTTTGCTCTTTTCTCCAAATTTTCCCCAAATATTTTTGTATGTCTCACAATCATTTCCTACTCTACTATTTAGATCCCCAACAAGGACCAACTTTTCATTTTTCATTGTGTCAGTTGCTTTTTCTAAAGCCTCAAAAAATTCCTCCACTTCTACCTTAGTAGAACCTTCTGTGGGACCATAGGCACAAATAAGTCTCATTGTCCAGTTCCCCATTGTCATATTTGCCCACATTACTCTACTTGAGACTGACTGCCATTCAAGAAGATTAGCCTCGTATTTTGTGTTGAATACTATGGCTACTCCTTGTTTTCCTTGATTGTTATTGCCTGAATATAACATTTTGTATTTATTGCTCAGAAAGATCTCACCAGTTTTGGTCTTTTTTGTTTCAGTCACCCCTATTATGTCGATCTGGTACTTATCTAATTCCTCAGCTAGCTCCATTTCTTTGCCATTCAGGCTTCTTATGTTGATAGTACCGATCTTTAACTCTGGTGATGTTGAGTTGGGGTGCCCCTTAAATGGAAATGCGCTTTGTCTGAGAACCAAACATTATGGAAGAAGGACAGATCTTCATAAAAAATTAAATTTTCATTTGATGATACAGCAGCCATGAGTCACTTTTACGGGAGGTACTGCACCATCTATGTCCCCCCCCCCCCCCAAAAAAAAAAAAAAAAAAATTTTATCAGGGCTCAGAACCGGCATAGCTAACAAATCAGGCCTATGGCTGGGTCAGTATTCCTGACTGTAATCTGCATGTGTTCACGGGGACCGATTTGCCTGCTTTGCGGGATGAAAAACCCCAGATAAACTGTTGGAAAAACCCTGCTGTCTACTCTCAAGACTAGCTAACTTGGCTTGCTGAGGAAGATCCTTAAGCTCCTCATGTCGTTGACGGGAATCGAACCTAGGACACTCCTTCCCCAGGCATATGGTTGCGAAGCGCAAAGCCACTAGGCTAACTGCGTGGCCAGATCTTCATAGACATTGGCCAGCATGCATGCATGGTATTCTTGCCATGCAGCATAATCCTTTGTTGTTAAATGCTGACCCACCTAAATGATCTAACAGATAAGCTTAGGTGTTGATGATTATTCATGACTTAATTTTTAACGGCATTAACAACACCAAACAATTTTATCAAAAGGTATTTTATTAACTGCTTATATTTCACTGAATTTCAAATCAGCATCATCAGAGCACAACACACTTGTACACACAGCAGTAAGTAAGTGAAACAATACAATTGCAATGGACAAAAGATCTAGAGTCCTGTTTTGGCACATTCTAATGTTGTTAATAAAAAAAAAATATTACAGCTATATGCGAGTTGCTCTTTGGATGACAGTCTCCCAAATTTTTGGTAAATTAATGCTACGTGAAATCTTCAAAGCCATTGCGGACTCGAAAAATAATCTCTCAGATCTGCAACGACTCCTAAATAGCACATTCGTTTTCTTTTCTTCCATCTAATTCTGTGTGAAGGCATGTCCAAAGCATGGTCTGCCAGTTCTGACTTGCCATAGTAATAGTAGCAAATGTATTTTTTATGTTCTTCTAGGTGGATGTTAACTGATCTTTCTGTTTGCCCATAGTAGGCCAAGTCACAATCACAGGGAACTTCATATATTCCTGGGTGTGCTAAAGGGTGAAATTTATCCTTAGGTGAGTGGATCAGAGTTGCTAGTTTGACATGAGGTTTGAAAGTGGTGCAAAGGTCATGTTTCATCAGTACTTTGGCTATCTTTTCTGAAGTACCTCTAACATAGGGAATAGAGATAGTCATGTTGTGTCCCTGTGTATTGGGGAGGGAGGGAGCAGTAATGTGGCTATGTAGTAATTTATCTATTTTGTAGGAATTGTAGCTGTTTGCTAAGAACATGTGGCGCAGATATTTGAGTTCTGTGGTCACAGTTGTATCGTTAAAACAAATGGCTCTGGCTCTGTGTGTAAGTGTTTTTAAAATGCCATACTGTTGGACTGGATGATGATGTGATTGTTTATGTAGTTATCTTCCTGTGTGTTGGCTTTCTGTAAATAGAAAAGATAGTGATCCATCTGAAAGGCGGGTGACTAATGTGTCAAGAAATAGTAAACAGTTATTAGATTATTTTTCTACTGTGAAGTGGATTTTGAGGTGTTGTCTGTTTAGGTAAGCAACAAACGCATCCAAAGTGTCTTGTCCGTGGGGGTCAAATGGCAAACACATCATCTACATAGCATAATCACACTGGTGGCTTGTATGTAGCTGTGGTAAGCACTTTGTTTTCAAAGTGTTCCATGTAAAAGTTTGCTAAGGGGGGGGGAGGGGAAACTGTTAGCATTACCATTAATCTGTTTGTAGATTTTTCCCCCCATCTAAAGTAACCTGCATATATAGTAAATTTGAATAATTCAAAAATATCAGTAGGAAATTTAGACTTGATCAAATCAAGAGTGACTATAAGTGATACATTGGTAAATAAAGAGGTGACATCAAAACTAACCATTATGTCTGAATTTTTTAGGATATGATTTTTAACTAGTGTTTTGAAATGGATGGTGACTAATGTGTCACATTAGTCACCCACCTTTCAGAGGGATCACTATCTTTTATCCATTTACAGAAAGCCAACACACACACACTGGAAGATACCT
This sequence comes from Typopeltis vanoorti, assembly GCF_054136105.1. Lineage (NCBI taxonomy): Eukaryota > Metazoa > Arthropoda > Arachnida > Uropygi > Thelyphonidae > Typopeltis > Typopeltis vanoorti. Next base: position 135,256,647 of record NC_143554.1, on the reverse strand, counting down.
ACATGAACAATCACATCATTATCCAGTCCAATAGTATGGCATTTTAAAAATACTTACACACAGAGCCAGAGATATTCAGTCTAATGATACAGCTGTGACCACAGAACTCAAATATCTGCTCCATATGTTCTTAGCCAATGGCTACAATTCCTACAAAATAGATAAAATACTACATAGTCCCATTACTCCTCCCTCCCCTAATACACAGGAACACAACATGACCATCTCTATTCCCTATGTCAGAGGTACATAAGAAAAGATAGCCAAAGTACTGATGAAACATGGCCTTTGCACCACTTTCAAACCTCATGGGCAAACAGGAAGATCAGTTAACATCCACCTGGAAGAACATAAAAAAATACATTTGCTACAATTACTATGGCAAGTCAGGACTGGCAGACCACCCTTTGGACAATCCTTCACACAGGATTAGATAGAAGAAAATGAAAAATCTGTAACAACTTCTAATGTGCTATTTAGAAGTTGTTACAGATCTGAAAGATTATTTTTTGAGTCAGCAATGGCTTTGAAGAATTTTCCTAACCTGAACAAATACGGTTGCATTAATTTGCCAAACATTTGGGAGATTATCATCCTAAGAGCAACTCCCACATAGCTGGAATGTTTTTTTTTTTTTTTAAACATTAGGGTTTGCCAAAATAGGACTCTAGATCTTTTGTCCATTGCAATTGTATTGTTTCACTTACTCACTATCGTGTGTACAAATATGTTATGCTCTGATGATGATGATTTAAAATTCAGTGAAATATAAGCAGTTAATAAAACATATTTTGATAAAATTGTTTGGTGTTGTTAATGATGTTAAAAATTAAGTCATGCGATATCACCTGAATGATATACAAAAAAAGGTACCTAGCTCCTTTACATTCAAAACCTTGCAATTATGGCAATGGTGACACTATTTAGGTCATGCTTAGGCTTGGACCATTTTCTCTATTGTTTGGTGTTATTAATGATGTTAAAAATTAAGTCATGCGATACAAAAAAAGGTACCCAGCTCCTTAACGTTCAGAACCTTGCAATTAAGGCAATGGTGACACTATTTAGGATGCTTAGGCTTGGACCATTTGCTCTACCAACTCCATATGAACGAAAATAATGCTCGACAATAAACGTCATTTCTTCTGATGTCAACACTGTTGCTACAGCTAAATGTAATAGCATAGACTCAGTACTTTTTTTTTTCATCATACCATACATATGCTTCATTGATATAACATGATCACAGCATAACTGTCCCCATCCTCTATATCTAAGGTACATCTGAAAAGATAGACAAAATGCTAAATAAATATAATCTTCATACAACTTTCAAATGACATATTGAACTAGTAACTTCTGCTTGTTCTCCTAAAGATGCTCTTCATCCTTTAACACATCCAAGAGTATATAAAGTGCCCTATGCCCAACCTTATCCTACTAGGGACAGACAGGAAGTTATGTTAACATCTGCATTGATGAACATAAATATGCTACCATCATTATGGCATATCAGGACTGTCAGATCATGTTCCCTTCACACAGAATTGAATAGAAGAAAACTGCAATACTCTATAAGAGCTGTGACGAATGTGAGATGCTAGTTTTTTGGATTAGCATCAGTAATATAACCTCTGAATCACAACAAGTGTGACTGCATTAATTTACCAAAGATTTGGAAGCTGATCACTTTAAGACTACTTTTACTCAATAGCTATAAACTACTTTAAATCCAGCTGCTCTAAAATAGATACCAAAATAGGATGTGAGGACGTTTGTCCATTGCAAATTTGATTGTTAGTACCTTCATTTCTTCATTTGTTGTGCTTCAGCTTTTCATGTTACTTTAACATATTATTTTTTACTTTCTTAAAAATAAATAAATAAATAAAACCTTATGGTTTTAGATCTGTGTTCATGAAGATCAGAAAATTTGTTATAACCTACATTCTCAAAAACAGTGAGCTGCAAGATGTTTCACTGAGAACATTTAATAAATATAAACAAAATAAATACAAATTATTAAATTCAGTAAAATATTAGTAACTTAATAATTTATATTTATTTTGTTTTTGTGGTGTGTTGTGAGTTAATACCGTTAAATAATTAAATATTCTCAGTAAAACATCTTGCAGCTCACTGTTTTTGAGAATGTAGGTTATAACATGTTTTCTGATCTTCATGAACACAGATCTTAAACCATAAGGTTTTATTTATTTATTTATTTTTGAGAAAGTAAAAAATAATATGTTAAAGTAACATGAAGAGATAAAGCACTACAAATGAAGAAATAAAGGAAATAAACCTGTAAGTTATGAAGATGCTTTTTGAAAAGTAATGTCTTTACTTTTTTTAACTTAACAAAACAAATACATGTTATTGTGCAAGTTATACATCATTCATTCATTATACTTTCCTGTACATTGGCTTGAAGTTTCAGTTTTTCCACCACATTGAAATCTGAATATGGCAGCTAAAATGGTACAGGTAGTAAATGCAAATGAAACAGTGTACAGGAGGTGAGTTTCAGAATGCAGAAAATGTTTGGTTAGCATCGATCGATGAATTAAAGTTGGTTATGGGGTAAAGTGTATTAATGTCAGGATTGTTTGATATCAGGTTGTTCACATCCACAAGACAAACGTTTTTGGAATGTAAATGATGTAGTACATTTTATTCATTAACTTAAGAAGAATCTGCAAAAATGGCAATATTTGTCTTTTTCTTTATGGAGAGTTCGTGCTGACATGTAAGCAACTTTTCCTCTAACACAACAAAAGCCTGGTCCATGGACCATCCAAGACCTGAGTTTGAATCCCATCTAGGACCGGGGCCCAACCATTCAAGACTTCAAACATGAAGAACATTTTTAAGAGCTTTTCATTTGAAGATGAGTTAGCAGATTTCACATGAAGCTAGTAGAATTTTCCCTCCCAGAAAATCTGATAAACTGACCAAAAGAACAAACACAAGTAACTGGTATAATATGCTGGCCTTTTTGTCTTATTTGCTTGATCCATAGCATTGAATAGCTATGAATCATTTTGCTTCTGTTTTCCATAGAACATTTAAGAGGCCATTGCTTTATATCAGATAAGGAAGTCAAGATAGCAATGAAAATCTCATTCTGTTAAAATGCCCAGTTCTATTATAACAGTCTAATGGAATTGCTTGCATATTGATAGACATGATGTGTGAACCTCCAAGTAAATGATGTTGAGAAACAATTGCATAAAAATTGCTTAAAGTTTAAGCGAAGTACTAGTTATGTTTTTTTTTTGAAAGATCTATACCACTTACTGAAAATATCAGAAGACATTACTTTCCACCATACTGAGACACTCACCCATGCAACTCAGACAAGCTCTTTCAGTCTTCAGGTAAGATCCAAGAATCATTATCCTTAAGAGAAATTAAAAATAATTAAAAAAAAACATAGATTCACAGCAAAACATCAGAAAGTCATTGCAGTTTGTTTTTTTTTTATTATTTTTCTTGACTTTTTTTTTATTTCATAAAAATGTAAAGTAAATGTTGCAATGTTTCTTTTAGATTACTTCTCCTGAAGAAATTTATGGAACAGAAACAAATTGAAGAGTTTGCAATGATACCTGCAAAAGATGCCAAGGAATGCACTTACAAGATGCTTCAGGAAAATTTCATCAATGCTCATGTATGTATGTATATGTGTGTGTGTGTGTGTGTGTGTATATATATATATGTGTGTGTGTGTGTGTTAAAGATACCAAGCTATTTTAAACCTGGTTTTACTCCATTTCCCAAGTAAGCAAACAGACAAACAAGTCAAGTTTGCACCTGCAAGTGTTGCAAGTCTAACTGACCCTGCATGTAGTGCAAGACCAAGGCAACTCATGGTAAAAGTAGAATAAGCTCTGATCACTAATCTTAATATTTACCCTTAATGCAAAGCCCATCTCCTGGAGGAGATGTATGATGCTTTGTACTAAAGGCAAGGGGCCACTACCCAGACTGGTTTCGACCTTTATTGAGGTCTCATCAGTGGGAGCCAGGCTAGAAATGCCAAGATTTTAGTAATGCAGAGCTTATAAGTATTTTACCAGAACAAGTTACCATAAGGTGTTTTTACCTTATTAAATAAAAATCTCAGGAGGAGATATTCTGGTAAAATACTTATAAGCTCTGTATTACTAAACAACCATGTATAACAACCATCTTTTATTACTCAATTGTGGATAAATATCTCCTTTTTCATCAAGAAAAAATTTTATATCATTAATTAATACAAGAAATCTTTCTAAAAATTGACTTCTGCTGAGCCAGTGAACATTATTGTACAACAGAAGTTCCCTATCATCATCTGCCTGTAATTTATATAACCGCCGTTGCAGGGCTTTTCCTCGAACAGAATTTACAATTTTAAATGTAATGTCCAAAACATCTTTTGTGTTTAATCTTTTACTACACAGTACTTGTTGGTGAATAATACAGTGGTACATTAAAAAATCTGGATATTTGTCATCGTTTTTACATAATGAAATGAAGCCTGATATATTACCTATCATTGCAGGAGCACCATCAGTAGTAATAGACACAAGTTTAAAAAGCAGAAGTTTGTGTTGTTTCACAAATTCATCAAATGCCGAAAAAATGTCTTCTCCCCTAGTCCTTCCCAATAATGGTATAATTTTCAAAAGTTCTTCTTTGCTTAAATAATCTTGAAATACCATGCAAATAAATACCATTAACTGAGCAATATCAGTGAAGTCGTTTGATTCATCAAATTGTAATGAAAACGCAACACTGTTGAATGTCTGACTTTAACCTGGCATGGAAACTTTTCTCTGGTAATTGGAATTCTTCCTTTCGGCAATTTGAAACCTTGTCTGTGGCCTAGAAGTAGTCTCTCTCTAGTGATGTCTTGAACTGAGAAGCTCCTTTCTGGAAGCGGGAAACTCCTCTCTCAAGCAACGTGGATCCGGGCAGTCTCTCTGATGGCAACTCTGGGCCGGGCGGCCTCCTCTCTGACAGCAATTCTAGAACCGGGAACCCCTTCTGCTTGCTTCAGTCCCTTTTTATTAGGCCTCCTTTGAGACTTCGCATGAAGTTTGGCAACCCCCAAAGAATCAGTATGAGTCTTTCATCTTAAGTTTCAAGTTCGGCACGCCTTTTGTTCTCCTCCACTTTCTTTTGATTGTAAGTTGCCGGCCATCGGAAAGTTGTTTGAACTCTTTCTGACTGATTTCGGAGATGTTTACACTTAGAGCCTGCAAGCCTTTCTCATTCATACAAGTTTCAATAACAATCTTTCTAATGCCGCCATGTACAGCCTAGGCGACAAAAACATTGCCTTTGTGTTTAACACTCTGACATATTCTTATTAAAGCAGTATATACAGTTAGCTTCAAAAGAGTTATTTACAAAAACATCTAATACGAACTATACCAAGACAAACAAAGTTTATTTTTTTACAATATTCACATGGGACTTAACCTAAGTAAAAAATTGATGTAATGTGCTTTGGAATATTTAATATTTAAGCTACAATCGAGTTTTTACGCTTTGCTTATAATCGTATTCACTCAGCTCGCTGTTTGACTTCCACTGATCCAAATTATTTCATTTACCTGGACTTATAAGAAAATTACTGATTTGCCAATTTCAACGAAAAATAACTAAACAATAGCAATAAACTTAAAGTGAATTAAAAGTAATACAAAATAATGATAAATAAAATATTATGTTTTCAGTTTTAATTAAATTTGTAAGTAAGGAGGAATACACAAGAGATCGACCAAAAATCGCTCCGCGATCGACGAGTTGAACACCCCCTGGTCTAGGGGATGTGGCTGGTCTTTGGTGAAGTGGATAAGGGATGCCAGTTTCTTATGTGGTTGGTAAGAGGTTGCAAGGTTGTATTTCCTTAGGATTTTTCAGATGTGCCCAGGATATATGGAATGGTGACAGATCTTGAGTAATCCCTACTCTGAAGAGAGGGGGGGGGACAGTTACAGGGTTTAATATTTTTTGGATTTTTTTGGGAGTTGTAGCCATTGGTTAAGAAAGTGTTCAGGATATGACCAAGTTCAGTAGTTAGGGCACTGTTATATAGGGTTTTTATAATCCCATATAGTTGTGAAGAGGGGGAGAGCGACTGCTGGTGAATGTATCTACTAGATTCCAGAAAGGATCATCCAAAGGTCGATGTTCAGCATCTCAGCAAACTCTTCTTCTTCTTGCACCAGCACCTAAAAGCCCTATATTCCTCACACAACTGTTCTCCACCTCTCTCTTTATATGTCTTCCATAATCCCTTTTTCATCCATACTTCCCCTTTTATTTCTCTTGTCATCCATTTGACCTCCAAATTGCTTTATCTTCTTCACTCAAGTTATATAAGTACAATATGCCATTGCTATCAACAACTTTTTCTTAAGTATCTCCCATGCACTAATGATCCTCTCTTCCCTCAAATTCCTTCATCCATTGTACTGCTGCAAGCTGGTTTCTAAGTCTATGATAGTTTTATCCTCCAAGTAAGGACTACATGGTCACTCTCACCATCTCATACACAATCAGATGCCCTGACCAAATCCCAAACTCTTGATCCTTGTGTTCCCTCCCCCACATACTGCCTAAGACAGTTGACCTTCAAGAAATCCAAAAATTCAGTTCTCTTATTGCTGCATGCTGTCTTTGCCCAGTTTATATCACTGTAGTTGAAGTCTCCCATAATGATCATTCACTTTGCACTTGCCAGACTAATTTGCCTAAACATTTCCTGCTCATTACCCGTTATATTCTCTGGTCTGTAGCAACACCCTACTAAATATTGTCTTATAAGAATCTATCTCATACCATATACTCTCACTCAAAGCTATTAGTGTTATCTCCACTTCAATTCTCCACTTTGAGAGGGCACAATTCATCTCTTATCATGAGTAACACTCTACCACCATGTTTACCTTTCCTATCCTGGTGAAATATACTGTACCCTTCCATTTCTATCTCTGTTTGCTCCTGAGTGAACCAAGTTTCACTGATACCAACAACCTTTGGAGAGGCTGAGTCAATCAATGCCACAAAACTCATTCTGTTTATTTCTAATGCTCCTAGATTTGTATACAGAAAAACCAGTGCATTGCTAGTATTCTTAGAGCCATTATTACTCCTCTCATACTTCACCTGGCTCTGCAATATAGTATGCACCCTCTCATTTCTCAAGCCACTATCCTCACATGAGGCCATCCCTGCTACATTCCACCTATACAATTCTAGTTTCCCCTGCAGATACACTCACTTGCCCAGAAATTAACAGTCTCTCCAAATGCCTGCACCCTTCTGCATTGGGCACATTTCTACTGTGTTATCTCAACATCAAATTTCACACTACACGATTCACACTACCTCTTAGTTTATTGGTCTCAGTTACTATCATCTCCTCCACATATTCATCCCTCTTCACTACCAGTGCTACACTCTCTATTGTTCCACCAGACTAGTACTATGCTGGCACTCTACTCTGCACATCCTGAATCATCAAATCTGCATACATGATGCTCCGAACAAATTCATTCATCCTTCTCTCACTGGCATCCCTGACTCTTACAGTTTCTCTCTCTCTCTCTCTCTCTCTCACCACTCACTCACTCATCTCTCTATCGCTTGCATCCACACTCTCTCAGCTTTCTACAATTTCCTCACTTCCACTATCTCCCCCATTCTCTGGCTTTCCTCTTTCTCTTATCTCTCCCATTTTCTATCCTTCCTTTCTCTCTCTCTCTCCCTCTCTCTCTCTCTTGCTGTTTGTTTGTTGCTGTACTCTTACATCTGTTCTTGTTTTTCTCTCACTAGCCAACCTCTTCATCCTCCTAATATCTTCATTCACCCTCCTCATTTCAGTCTTCATTCCTTCCATCTCCTTTCTCAGCAGCTCTCTTTCTCTCTCTCTCTCTCTCTCTCTCTCTCTCTCTCTCTCTCCACACATCCTGCTTTCAGTTTACATTTACACATGACCATCAGGCAAATCATCTCTGTCTACTACACTGCCCGATGTTAAATCCATATATATGTCTTTAACCTTCTCCCTACCCTCCAACACACTACTGGTATTCATAAACTGAAATCGCCTGCTTCTGAAGCACCATCTCTGCTGCCACTAAATCCAGAATAAGATACTTATTTCTCCCAGTGTCTCCCACTGCCTACATTTCATTCACACATACATATTCCTATTTCACACCTGCCACATTTTTAAACAACAGGATGCATACATACCATGCATAGCTTATGTAAGACATTTTAATATATTACTGAAGAAGCCTACTAGTGCTTAAGAAACTAGTTGAATTAACAAATTTCTTTTGTGTAGTTATACTGTTTATTAGCAGTTGAATAACAACCAAAGAAGCATGCTGATGACAACACAACATATCAATTTTAGAAATGTTTTTAATGTATGACCGTAAGTAGGAAGCGAGTCAGTTAACTAGTAATCTCTGAGTGGGATAGACATTTTTTGATGATATTTATAATGATCAAGAGTATCAGTAGCATTATATGCACTCTCTCTCTCTTGCTGTTTGTTTGTTGCTGTACTCTTACATCTGTTCTTGTTTTTCTCTCACTAGCCAACCTCTTCATCCTCCTAATATCTTCATTCACCCTCCTCATTTCAGTCTTCATTCCTTCCATCTCCTTTCTCAGCAGCTCTCTTTCTCTCTCTCTCTCTCTCCACACATCCTGCTTTCAGTTTACATTTACACATGACCATCAGGCAAATCATCTCTGTCTACTACACTGCCCGATGTTAAATCCATATATATGTCTTTAACCTTCTCCCTACCCTCCAACACACTACTGGTATTCATAAACTGAAATCGCCTGCTTCTGAAGCACCATCTCTGCTGCCACTAAATCCAGAATAAGATACTTATTTCTCCCAGTGTCTCCCACTGCCTACATTTCATTCACACATACATATTCCTATTTCACACCTGCCACATTTTTAAACAACAGGATGCATACATACCATGCATAGCTTATGTAAGACATTTTAATATATTACTGAAGAAGCCTACTAGTGCTTAAGAAACTAGTTGAATTAACAAATTTCTTTTGTGTAGTTATACTGTTTATTAGCAGTTGAATAACAACCAAAGAAGCATGCTGATGACAACACAACATATCAATTTTAGAAATGTTTTTAATGTATGACCATAAGTAGGAAGCGAGTCAGTTAACTAGTAATCTCTGAGTGGGATAGACATTTTTTGATGATATTTATAATGATCAAGAGTATCAGTAGCATTATATGCACTTTGGTGATGCACATGCACTTTGATAATGGCATTTCTCATCTGAAATGATATTATCAAAGTACATCCATAGCACACAGCTTAGCTAGAAATAAAACCCTTGATCAAAGACTAGAGACCTCTGATATGAGTCTGAGAAAGATTAGTGTAGTCAACAGATGTTTACAGATGATTAGTGTAGGTATCAATGGCAGTATCACATTAAAAAGCAGGATATTAGGACATTGTTAGAATTCAGGAATGTGTTAGTAGAACCAATCTCAGATGGTATGGTCACTTCAATATAATGGTGATGCACATGCACTTTGGAACTCATATTTATGAATTTAGGGACACAAAACACATGTGTTGAAAAGATTATTTTACTGATTAATATTAAAATAATAACTTGACGTTTCAACCCCTGTATTGAGGTCATCATCAGAAGGATTCATGTGTATAAAAACCAAGCTACGTGTTGTTGCACTCTATACAGGTAAATTACATCTATGTTGTTAACTAATCTTTTTTCTTAGCCTGCCCTCTAGTGATAAAAAAAAAAATACCAATAAAAACTACAATAAACTCTGCTAAAGTCCTCACATACTAGGATTCTTCTGGAATTATACAGTTTATATTGTTATATTACGATTATCTTCTGGATTTGTACAATACAGGTTGCTGTTGAATGTTCAGAAAAAAAAAAAAAAACACTTCACCAAGTCTTCTTGTATTGAGATTTTTCTTTGTGGTTGCTATGGAGGTTGCAGATGGGTCCTCCACATTCTTGGAATGGTTAGACCATCATTTTTATTCAGATTCGGATCATGTTTGAGCATTTCACATGCTTCCTTGAATTTCCGCTCAAACCAGGTTTTGGTTCGAGTGGTAGGGACTTGGTACCTTTCCAATCAATTCTGTGGTATGTTTGGAGTGCGTGGTCAGAAAGGCCGGTTTTTCCAAAATGGAGGTATTTTATGTGTCATTTGTGTTCATCCTTTCTGATTGGGATGGTTCTCCCTGTTTTCCCTATGTATGGTATGTTACATGTGCAATCTATTTTGTAAACCCCTAGGTGGGCTAGGTGTGGCAGGGGATCATTGGAAGAACTGAGTAGGTATCTTAATTTTGTCGGAGGGTTTAAAGGTGGTTTTGATGTTGTATTTGTGTAGAGTTCTGTCTATTTTTTCTGAAATTCCCCTAACATATGGTATAGCAATAGCATTCTTGAAATCTTTTTTGTTATTAATGGTACCTTTGTGGAGGATCTTGTGAATGATTTTTGTACTGTATCCATTTTTTATAAAGGTATATTTTGATGGTCTCATATTCATGGTTAAGAGCTTATTCATTTGAACAAATGGTTTGAGCTCTGTGTTTAAGGGTGCTTATGACCCCTAGTTTTTGTGTTGGGTGGTGACAAGAAGTTTTGTGTATGTACTGGCCTGTGTGTGTAGGTTTGCGGTAAACTGAGAAGGAGAGGCAGCCTGAAGGAAGGCGTGTGACAAGTGTGTCTAGGAACAGAAAAGAGTTGGTTTTTTCTATTTCAATGGGTGAATTTAATGCGTTTGTGTTGTTTGTTCAGGTTGCTAAGGAATGTATCTAGTGCTTCGTGGCCATGGGGCCAAATGGCGAAAATATCGTCGACGTATCTGAGCCAAATTTTGGGCTTTAGGCACGCCAATTCTAGAGCTTGTTGCTCAAAGTCTTCCATATAAAAGTTCGCTATTGGGGAGTGGTGAGCCCATGGCTGTACCCTCTTTTTGAAGGTAAAAATTGTTTTGCCACACAAAATATCCAGAGCGGAGTAAGTGGGCAAAGAGGGCTGCGTTGTCGTGCGGAAATATGTTCTGTAAGAGTAAGATAGTATCATTGATTGGGACATTGGTTAAAAGGGAAGTTATGTCAAGTTGAGTGTAATGTTTTTAATTTTGTTTATGAATTGTTGTGTATTTTTTATGTAGGAAGGGGAATGACCAACCAATTCCTTGAGTGTGGCTGCTAATTTTTTGGCTAAGTAGTAATTCGGACTGTCAATTCCTTCCACAATTGGACGTAACGGCGTGTCTGTTTTGTGTACTTTTGGCAAGCCATAAATTCTGGGTGCATGGGCATACTGCAGTATTAATTTTTTAATTGTTTCTTCCGACCACGTGTTTAACTGATTTAAGTAGTTCAGTAGTTTTCTTTTTGTTGCGTTGCATGGGGTTGTAATTTACCATTTGGTAGGTGTTGTGGTCCTATACCAAATGGTTCATTTTTTCAATGTAGGTTGTCTGATTTAAAACAACAGTGGCATTCCCTTTATCTGCTTTTGTGATAATAATGTCACAGTTATTTTTTAGGGATTTGAGGGCCAGTTTTTTCACTTTGTTTAGGTTGCTGCTTAATTTTTTGGTTGAATTTAGTAAACAGGCAGTTTCCATCCATATTTTGTCAGTTAAATTGGTGGGGAGGGATCTTAAACCTCTCTCGATATGATATATTATATCTAGTTTATTTACTGACGTCGGAGCAATGGCATAATTTAAACCTTTCTCCAGCGAGAGTTCACCTTGGGTGAGGTTGTAATCCAATTGGTTGATAACCAGACAGTGGTCCAACATGTTAGAGGCATTTCAGAAAAAATAGACAGAACTCTACACAAATACAACATCAAAACCACCTTTAAACCCCCGACAAAATTAAGACACCTACTCAGTTCTTCCAATGATCCCCTGCCACACCTAGCCCACCCAGGGGTTTACAAAATAGAATGCACATGTAACATACCATACATAGGGGGAAACAGGGCAAACCATCCCAATCAGAAAGGATGAACACAAACGACACATAAAATACCTCCATTTTGGAAAAACCGGCCTTTCTGACCACGCACTCCAAACATACCACAGAATTGATTGGAAAGGTACCAAGTCCCTACACCGCACCAAAACCTGGTTCGAGCGGAAATTCAAGGAAGCATGTGAAATGCTCAAACATGATCCGAATCTAAATAAAAATGATGGTCTAAACCATTCCAAGAATGTGGAGGACCCATCTGCAACCTCCATAGCAACCATGAAGAAAAATCTCAATACAAGAAGACTTGGTGAAGTGTTTTTTTTTTTTTTTTTTTTTTTTTTTTTACCTGAACATTCAATAGCAACCTGTACTGTACAAATCCAGAAGATAATCGTAATATAACAATATAAACTGTATAATTCCAGAAGAATCCTAGTACGTGAGGACTTTAGCAGAGTTTATTGTAGTTTTTATTGGTAATTATTTTTTTTATCACTAGAGGGCAGGCTAAGAAAAAAGATTAGTTAACAATGTAGATGTAATTTACCTGTATAGAGTGCAACAACATGTAGCTTGGTTCTTATACACATGTATCCTTCTGATGATGACCTCAATACAGGGGTCGAAACATCAAGTTATTATTTCATTATTAATCAGTAAAATAATCTTTTCAACACGTGTGTTTTGTGTCCCTAAATTCATAAATATGAGTGCTGATCACCGTGTAACCTTAAAAGAAAGACCTAGAGGAAGATTAAGATGTAGGTGGATTGATACAGTAAAAAGTGCCTTAAAAGACAGAAATGGAAGATCTGGAGTTGGAATCTTGACAGATAACAGATTAATTTGGAGGAAAATTGTTGATCGGAAATTAGTAATGGTGTAACTTTTTCATGTAGTACTATCATAATTATCCTGTACACCTTTCCTGAGAGTAACAATTAGGAATTTTATGATGATGAGTATCATCATAAAATTCTATACTATGAGTACACTATATTAAAAAAGTAAGAACCAATCGAATTAGATTAGTTCTTATTCGTTATGTATAATTAGATTAGACTTAATCATTAATGGAGTGAATCAAGAATTTGGTAATGAAATAGAAGCGATGTTTGATAGTTCTTCATTAGAATTGGAAGAAAAAAAGAAAAGATTGCTGCAACACTGGGAAGAACATTGGCCAGCAGAGATAAAAGGATAGTGGTTCCATTGTATAAAGCCCTTTTCAGACCATATCTGGATTATTGTTCTCAGATCTGAAGGGGTAAGTAACCTTGGAAAGGGTGTTGGTTGAAGCTCATATTATGATTTAATATAACAAAAACTTCACAAAGAATTACACCTAAATAGATGATTGTTAATTCTTCATGAAGAAAGTATAGCACACAAAGCAAAACATTGTGGTAAGTGGTAAGTTTTTTTGTTTTCTATTATTTTTTTTTTCACCAGAGGTCAGGCTAGGGTAAACAATTGACAAAGCATTTAGATTTATCTTACTTTTGTGTAGTGTCATGTAGCTTGTCCTGTGCATATATATGTTTTCCTAATGATAATCTCGATACAGAGGTCAGAACGTTGTGTTATTTTCTTAATTAAGTAAAGTAATTATTCCAACACATGTGTTTTTGTCTTCATAAATTCTTCACTATAAATGTGCTTCACCGTGTAACTTTAAACGAAAGGTAAGTGTAAATTTTTTATCCAGGAAACTTAACTGGTAGTCTTAGAATTTTTTTTTTTTTTTTGTAACATTATTCCGCATGAAAGAAACAAATAGGTTAGAATAATTTTTATTGATCTCTACTAGTTTTGTGAAAATTCTTGTTTTACATCATCAGGGGAAGTATGTGAATAAACTAAAAAACAGGTTATAACAGGTAACATACATAATAATGCCAGCAAAAGACATTTCTAATATGTCCTCAGTTGACTGGAGGTCTTCTTAAAAGAGTGTAGGGATACAGAAATTATACTTACCTGAGTAACATTAAAAATTAAATTCCATTCTTCTAAAGCCTGCATATCTATAGACATGCTAGTTTTTCTTTGCTATGAGAATGAATGGTTGCCAACAAATAGCCTAGCTGCAAACAACAAAACAATCAGTTCCCTTTGAACAGAGCTCTCCTCTGTTCTCAACCTGGAATTCTGGAGTATCGTTTCTAGCATTTCTCATAAATCTGGTCATAAAGAATTTCTAAAAATAAGGAACATACACATTCAAGAAATATGTAAACCTTTGCAGTTCTAATTCTCAGCTGCAGATTTAGCTTTTTCAAATTATCATCATTTTTCTTCTAAGAGACTCAGCAATCAACCATCATCATCCTTAGCCTTAATCAGAACTTTGTAGCGGAGCCTCATTGAGTTTCCAAATTAGACCTCATGTTACATATAGAATGTAAAGTCTACAGCCTGTCTTCAGATACTGCCAACAGTTATCACAATCAATATAGGATTATTAATTCATGTGATTAGGTAAAAAAAAGTTCCTTTTGAATTGACCCTGGACCATCATGTGTAAAACAACTCCAGAACATGTTTTTAGCTGGGCGTTTAGGAGCTTATTGAAGGTAGGAAGGAAGTCTTCTCAGCTGCTGATTTGCAAATGTGGAGTACTCTCTCTCCTTGGACAAAGAAATGGCTGTCATCTGAGAATATGACCTTCTACCACTTCTCAACAGTGTAATCTTTGTACACTTTTGTCCATTGGAACCTCTTTTTCTGCATAGTCTTTATCAACATTTGTTTCTTTTTGGTCTGTGGGCAGTTCTCATTCCAATAATCTTCGACGGACTGTCATGTTAGAAATATTAATCCCACTAGCCATCAAATCTCTATTCAAGTCTACAGCTGACAATCTTGATTCATTTTGCTTTTCCTAACTAGTAAACGATCTTGAGTAACTGTAGCTTTCCTTTTTCGCTCACGTTTTCCTTTTCTGTCAGGAGAAAAGGTACTTGTCTCCCTGCATTAATAGTACCCAAACCAATCCTTGGCAATTTGTCTTTGAGTCATGGATCTGTGCTGAGAAACAGTACATATTTTTGAATGCCTTTTTGGAGATGTATCTATTTTGTAGCTACACAAAATGGATAAAACACTACGAATGTCAATTTGTTTACACTATTAAAAATGCACAACACTATCGTTTAATAAACATTGTAGAGACAGTTAAAATAGTTAAGACATGCAGCACTTCACCAAAACTGAAAATAGTAAACCAAAAACAAAACCCAAATTATTGTGATCTGAAACCAAAACCAAAAACTTGATGAAAATTCATCTTGTTCAGATTAATTTGTTTGCTACTATACTTCCTCTCATCATCATGTATACTTTATAGCATATACATTACAGTAATACTATTACTGTTCCCTGTATCTTGGGCACCTCAGAAAAATATGTGAAACTTTAAATAATATAATATAATCTCCACTGATCAACTCCATCTCCTCTCAGGTCCAGGTGTATGCAGTGTTCCTTGTTCTTGCAGCTTCTTGTATTATAGGCATACTGGAAAATCTGCAGCATCTCTCCTCAAGAGCAGAAGAAATGTATCTGCCATCACAGTTGTGATCAGTCAGGTCTGGCCGACCATGTCTGGAAACCTTTCACAGAATCAAATGGGAGAAAACTACTATACTTCACCATAATAAATACAAACATGAAGGACTTTTTTTGAATCAGCTTCAGATTAGAAAACTAACCAAACCTTAATAAATGTAGTTGTGAGAACGTCCCAAAATTTGGGAAACAGTAATTCTTAAACCTCTTGTTCAGCAGTCAAGGCTACCCATAGAGAGTGTCCATCCTAGGACTTTATACTTAGTGTAACATTTTTCATTTATTTTTTGTGTAGTTTGTGCACATTATTATAATTCTTATGTTGTATCCTGAATAATGTCTCTGTGACAGAGACAAAATATTGGAACCTTTAAGCCTTTTGTTTAATTTATTCTTTGTACTGTTTTCATTCCATTAAAGCATACCCCCCTTTATCTCTACTTTAGAGTATGTGCCAAGAAATGATGATAATGACATTTCATTATTATTATTACAATTATTACGGGCGACTCCAGGGAGTCCTTACTTAGACTCATCGAGGGAGGCCCTAAACATCATGTCCACACAACTATTCGACATTCTCACAGTATCTATCATACCTTGCCTTGAACTCATTCACTGTCATAGCACCCACAACAGACTCTGGCAGCTTATTCCACTCATTTACCACTCTAAAAGTAAAGAACCCAGCTCTAACACCCTTGATAACCACACTCTTGCCCAGCTTCCATAGATGTCCCCTAGTAATCCCACCATCAGTCCTGATCTCAAAAATATCCTCTGAATTAATCCTATAGAAACTCTTCAGCAATTTGAATGTCTCAATCATTTCTCCTTTTTTCTGCCTATCAACCAATTTCTGCAACCCACAAATCTTGAACCTGTTCTCATAAGGTTCATTCCATAGACCTGCTATTATCTTGGTCACTTGCCTCTGGATCCTCTCCACCTCCTCCCCATCAAGAAGAAACCTAGGTGACCAAATCTGGGCACAGTAGTCGAGATGAGGTCTTATCAAGGCTCGGTACAGAGGAAAAATAACTTGCTTGTCTCTGCTCGTCAAAGTATTTTTCAGCAATCAAGTGATTTGATGGGCTGATTTAGCCACTTTTACAATGTGTCTCCTAAACTTCATTTCCCTATCCACCAACACTCCCAAATCCCTGGCCTCATCAATCTCCT
The DNA here is from genome assembly GCF_054136105.1 of Typopeltis vanoorti. Taxonomy (NCBI): domain Eukaryota; kingdom Metazoa; phylum Arthropoda; class Arachnida; order Uropygi; family Thelyphonidae; genus Typopeltis; species Typopeltis vanoorti. The sequence goes on along the minus strand of NC_143554.1, from coordinate 135,239,836 downwards.
GGAGTACAGCTCCACCAGTGTGGTGTAGTGCTGCTAATCTTTTCACCCCCAAAATGCATAATCTTACATTTTGTCACATTAAATTGACATCCATTCTCCTTAGCCCAGAACTCCAATCTATCCAAATCATCCTGCAGGATTTTGACATCTTCTGCATTCACGATTGCCCTACCCAACTTTGTGCATCTTCAGCGAACAAATGAACCATTCCTCTTAGATCCTTCCCTATATCGTTAATGAACAAATTGAACAGCAGTAGTCCAAGAACAAAGCCCTGCAGCACACCACTAATCACAGGCCATTTTTGGACTCTACTCCTAAATAAACTACTCTCTGATATCTCTCCATCAACCACCCACCTATCCATCTCACCAACCCTATATCCATTCCCATATGTTGCTGTTTACGGATTAAAATTCCATGTGGTATCCTGTCAAAGGCCTTAGCCAGGTCCAGCAGTATCATTGTAAACCATTGCCCTTATCCAGTTCACACGTCACTGTGTTATAAAACTTGAGCAAGTTACTGAGGCATGATCTACCCTTCACGAAGCCATGCTGTCCCCCGTACAGTATCTTATTTTCTTCAATCCATTCCTGTATTTTTCCCCCGACTACTTTTTCCAAGACCTTGACAACGACTCCTGATATGCTGATTGGTCAGTAATTTGCAACAGTAGTCTTGGATCCTCATTTATGCAGTGGAACTATTTTCCCCTCTTTCCACACCTTCGGTACTAAACCAGACCCGAGACTCAGATTAAACAACATGGTCAAGGACACTGATAATTCTTTAACTGCTTCACGTAAGACCCATACCGGTATACCATCCAATCCCACAGATGTATTCATGTTAAGGTTCTATAATGGACTATTCACCTCCACTTCATTCATCACAATTCCTGTATAAACTAATGGTTCCTTCATTCATTCAGTGTCACCACCTGCATGATATACTCTTGGAAAGTGCTCACTCAGTAATTCCAGTATATCGTCTAATTCAGTGACCTCCTTACCATAGGCATTCCTTAAAATCATTCTGCCGTGTACAGAATTTTTTTTTTTTTTTTTTTTTTTTTTTTGCTTGCGGCATATTTAAAGAACTGTTTGGGATTCTCTTTAGCTTGCATAGCTAGTTTCCTTTCATAATCCGTTTTTGCTTTTCTTACCACACTCGTTACCCTTCTGGCCTGTGCTTTATACCGTTCGTGTGCCTGCATGTCACCTTTCTCTTTAAATTCCCTCCACAGTTGTTTCTTTTTTTGCAGCTCAAGCTTAATGGTGTTATTTATCCATTTAACCCCTACTTGTTTTACTATTCGGACCCTAGGTATACAATCAGCCATAACCTCCTGTAAATTCTCCTTGACCACTTCCCATGCTCTATCAACATCCAGCCCTTGCAGTTTTACATGCCATGGCACTGAACCAAGCAATCTCCTAAGCTTTTCATACTTGCCAGCATGATAATTTCACATATACCCTGTCTTAATTGAAAATGCCACACCTTTAGCCACTTGGAAGGTGGCTAAAGGTGTGGAATTCCTTATGATCACTCGTGCCAATAGGTGGCAACATGGTCATATTTATTACAGTCCAATTCTCAGATGCTATTACTAGGTCAAGCACACTCAACCCCTAGTATTTTCAATTAAATGCTGTCTCAGATAGTTATCCCTTAATAATTGAATAAAATCCATTTCCTTCCTCACATGTATCCTCTCCACCTTCCAATCAATGTTAACATAGTTGAAATCCCCCAGAATAATTACCCTCCTTCCACTCATTTCATCAATTTGTTTATGCATTCTATCTCCACCATCTATCTCATCACCTGGTCTATAGCAGTACCCATCTGTATATTTTGTTCTGCTAGTCACAATCTCATTCCAAATAGCCTCAAATGAGCTCTTTTCACTATCCTGCAATACAACTTCAATTCTCCTTGGCTGCAGTTCATCAGCTATCATCAATAACACTCCTTCCCCCCATTTTATTCTCTCTGTCCCTCCTAAACACACTCTTACCTACACATTCTATCCCACTAACTATATCCTCTTCTGTCAGCCATGTTTCAATAATGCCAATAACCTGTGGCCAGGAAGAGCCAACCAAGGCCAAAAATTCTTCCTTCTTGTTCCTAATACTCCTGACATTAGTATACAATTATCATTTCATTTCTAAGAGAAATGAAAAACAATTTTTTAAGCCTATTTATTCTAGAAATTCAAGGAAATAAATAAATATTAGCAAAATTTGTTTGATTACAAACATGAGGAAGTAAATTATTTATTTACTTCTTCATATCAAGGTGATGCGGAGAGCTTGCAAGATGATTCAAATATGCTGTCATGATGGACAAAAGATAATGGGTATCAGTGTGATTTTCTTTCTTGACTACTTGTATAATAACTATGACACTTTTTTTGAAGGTTAGTCAAGTGAGTTTTAATTTATCGTCCTACATGTTTCACCGATTTTTGCTATCGGCATCTTCAGGGAATACAATTGGTAAGCTATATGAAGGTAACAGACTAGGTTTTAACTAGGTTTTTTAACTGACTAGTTTTTAACAGACTAGGTTTTTTAACTGACTAGTTTTTAACAGACTAGGTTTTTTAACTGACAGGAACTGTCAGTTAAAAACCTAGTCTGTTACCTTCATATAACTTACCAATTGTATTCCCTGAAGATGCTGATAGCAAAAATCGGTGAAACATGTAGGACGATAAATTAAAACTCACTTGACTAACCTTCAAAAAAAGTGTTATAGTTATAATGGGTATCAGTTTTAGAAAAGTGTTGTTGAATAAAAAGATTACAAGCTGTGTGCCACATTGATGGAACTATATACTCTAAAAAAAGTGATGAAACTAGGACTTTGAGAGTAGATAGAGAGTTGAAGTTTAGAGGGCATATTCCTAAGGTTGCCAAGATAGCTCATAGGATTACTTACTTATTGAAGGGCACTAATAAGGCCTTGATACGTCCACATCTGGATTACTGCATAGGTCTGGTTGTATGGGTTTCTTGGGATATAAAAATAGTAGAGAGGATCCAGAAGCTAGTGACCAAGATGGTGAGTAGCCTGCAGCACGTGCTCCATGTGAGGATAGATTGAAGGTTTGTGGGTTTCAAAAGTTGGTTGATAAGAAAAAAACAAACAACAAAAATAAAAGACATATGATAGAAATACTTTCTTTTAGTGTTACACGGTGATCAGCATTCATTTTTGAAATTATGGATTCTACAACTGTGTTAAAATAACTCTTTTTGTTATCCCCACGTTTCAATCTTCATATCAAGATCATCATCTGGAGCATACATGAATATACAAGACAAGCTGTGTTACATTTCAAACCATATGCTAGAGAAACAATTATTTGATCACATGCTACTCACTGGCATGACCTCTAGTGAAAAAAAAAAAAAAAATGACTTCAAGCTAGATATAATTTATGATTACATGAATAAGCATTCTTGTTTACAGATGGTTTTCCTTCCAGTAACAGTGATGTCCTATTTCTATTATTACAATTGTTATTTTTGATTTAAAAAATAAAATAAATAATATTTTTTTTTGTTTTAATTAAAAAATAAATAAATAAATTATTTATAAATTACAACATGAATAAACATTCTTGCTTATAGATTTTTTCTTTAACAGTGATGTCCTATTTTTTACTATTAAAGTTGTTATTTTAGATTTAGGATCCTGGATTTTCTACAGTCCTGTTTATAGTTGTCTTAGAGAGGAAGGATTCGTGGGATGAATATATGCCTTACATATGTATGGAATTTTTAGACCATCATTATTGGTTAGATTAGGGTGGTTGATAACGATCTCACAAGCTTCCTTAAATTTGCGTTCATACCATGTTTTGGTGTGATGTAGACAACTACTGCTTTTCTAGTCAATTCTATGTAAGGTGTTCAGTGCATGATCAGAAAGTCCAGCTTCACTATAATTATTATATTTGATGTGTCGTTTATGTTCTTTTTGTCTGATCAGAATTGTGCATCCTGTTTCTCCTATGTATGGTATGTTGCAGGTGCAGTAAATACAGTATACTCCAGGGTGGGCCAGCAGAGGGAGTTTGTTTTTGGATGAGTTAAGTAAGCCTTTTAATTTTGTAGGAGGTTTAAAGGTGGCTTTGAGGTTGTATTTTTGTAATACGCTGTTTATGTTGTCTGATGTCCCTTTAATGTAGGGAATGGTTATAGTTTTACTGTAGTTTGGTTTGTCTTTGTTTTTTTATTGAGGTCTTGTAGAGAATTTTGTTAATAATATTTTGGCTGTATCCATTTTTTTGAAAACTATTGCTGATCACTTTAAATTCGTTTTTCAGTGCCTGTTCATTGGAGCAGATCTTCAGAGCCCTGTTTTTTAAGGTATTGATGACACCTAGTTTTTGTGTTGGATGGTGGTAGGAGTTTATGTGTATATATTGGCCAGTATGTGTCGGTTTCCGGTAAACAGTGAAGGAAAGATTGCCCGAGGGAAGACGTGTGACAAGTGTATCTAGAAACGGCAGTGTGTTATGTTTTTCAATCTCAATTGTGAACTGTATGCGTTTGTGTTGCTCGTTTAGGTGGCTAAGGAATGTGTCTGGTGGCCATGAGACCAGATCGCGAAAATATCATCAATGTATCTAAGCCAGACTTTTGGGTTTTGAAGGGGAGGAACCTAGAGCAAGTTGTCGGGGGGGGGGGGGTAATGGCGAGCCCATGGCTGTGCCTTCTTTTTGTAGGTAGAAAGCATTTTGCAATACTAAATAACCAGAATGTTATACATGCGCAAAGAACGCCGTGATATCTGGAAGAAATTTGTTCTGTAAAAGAAGAATTGTGTTATTGGTTGGGACATTCGTAAAGAGGGCAGAGATGTCAAAACTGACTAATAGATCATCTTTTTCTAATGTAATGTCTTTGATGTTTATGAAGTGTTGTGTGTTTTTGATATAGGAGGGGGAATGACCTACCAACTCCTTGAGTGTTTCCGCTAATTTTTTGGCTAAGTAATAAGCCGGGCTATCAAGCCCTTCGACTATAGGCCTTAGTGGTGTGTTTTCTTTGTGAATTTTTGGTAGCCCGTAAATTCTCGGGGAACAAGCGTAGTGTGAAAATAGTGTTTTGACCGTATCTTCGGGCCATGTGGTAATTGACTTAAGTAGATTCTTTGTTTTATTTTTTATTCTATTAGTTGGGTTATAGCTAACTAATTGATATGTATTACTGTCCGAGACCAGCAGATTTATTTTTTCCACATACGTGGTTCGGTTTAAGATAACTGTGGCACTTCCTTTATCTACTCTGGTTATTAAGATGTTCGGATTTGAGTTTAGTGATTTTATCGCTGTTAATTCGTGTTGAGTTAGGTTGCTTGTTATTGTTTTGTTATGATTTAAAATGTTGGCGATTTCTAAATGTATTTTTTCTGTTATGTTATTTGGGATGAATCTTAGGCCTCTTTTAATATTATAAATAAATTCAAGTTTGTTTATCAATTTGGGTGCTATGGCATAATTTAAACCTTTGTTAAGTATTGAGATTTCGTCTTTATTTAAAGCGTGGTTGGATAGGTTCACTATATTACTGTTACCTGTAGGTAATTGGTGGCTCTTGTTGTTTCTTGCTTCTGGTTGGTTGTTATTGTTCATTGTGGAGAAATTTGAATATGGCGGCTAGTTCTTTCGATCTTTTAGTCTTTGGAATTTGGAAATTAGATTTTCTTTCTTCGTTTGGAGGATGTGGTTCGCTGTGTTGTCAGTAATCTTTCAAAGAAAACACACTGCTAAGACCTATAGTCGAAGGGATTGATAGCCCGACTTATTACTTAGCCAAAAAATTAGCGGCAACACTCAAAAAGTTGGTAGGTCATTCCCCCTCCTATATCAAAAACACACAACACTTCATAAACATCACCAAAGACATTACATTAGAAAAAGATGATCTATTAGTCAGTTATGATGTCTCTGTCCTCTTTACGAATGTCCCAATCAAAGACACAATTCTCTTTTACAGAACAAATTTCCTCCAGATATCACGGCACTCTTTGCGCATGTATTACATTTTGGTTATTTTGTATGGCAAAACACTTTCTACCTACAAAAAGAAGGCACAGCCATGGGCTTGGCATTATACCACCCCCCCGATTGCTAACTTTTATATGGAACATTTTGAACAACTTGCTCTAGGTTCCTCCCCTTTAAAACCCAAAGTCTGGCTTAGATACATTGACGATGTTTTCGCGATCTGGTCTCATGGCTGCCAGACACTAGACACCTTCCTTAGCCAACTAAACAAGCAACACAAATGCATACAGTTCACAATTGAGATTGAAAAACATAACACACTGCCGTTTCTAGATACACTTGTCACACGTCTTCCCTCGGGCAATCTTTCCTTCACTGTTTATCGGAAACCGATAAACCACCACCACCCATCACAAAAACTAGGTGTCATCAATACCCTAAAAAACAGAGCTCTGAAGATCTGCTCCAATGAACAGGCATGAAAAATGAATTTAAAGTGATCAGCAATACTTTTCAAAAAAATGGATACAGCCAAAACACTATTAACAAAATTCTCTACAAGACCTCAATAAAAAACAAAGACAAACCAGACTACAGTAAAACTATAACCATTCCCTACATTAAAGGGACATCAGACAAAATAAACAGCGTACTACAAAAATACAACCTCAAAGCCACCTTTAAACCTCCTGCAAAATTAAAAAGCTTAATCAACTCATCCAAAGACCCCACTCTCTCTCTGCTGGCCCACCCTGGAGTATACCGTATTTACTGCACCGACAACATACCGTACATAGGAGAAACAGGACGCACAATTCCGATCAGACAAAAAGAACATAAATGACACATCGAATATAATAATTATGGTGAAGCTGGACTTTCTGATCATGCCCTGAACACCTTACATAGAATTGACTGGAAAAGCATTAGTTGTCTATATCACACCAATCTTGTGTGATCGTTATCAACCACCCCAATCTAAACAATAATGATGGCCTAAAAATCCCATACATATGTAAGGCATATATTTGTCCCACGAATCCTTCCTCTCTAAGAACAACTATAAACAGGACTGTAGAAAATCCAGGATCCTAAATCTAAAATAACAACTTTAATAGTAAAAAATAGGACATCACTGTTAAAGAAAAAATCTATAAGAAAGAATGTTTATTCATGTTGTGATTTATGAATTTTTTATTTTTTAAAATCAAAAATAACAATTGTAATAATAGAAATAGGACATCACTGTTACTGGAAGGAAAACCATCTGTAAGCAAGAATGTTTATTCATGTAATCATAAATTAAATCTAGCTTGATGTGATTTTTTTTTGCATGTGATCAAATCATTGTTTCTCTAGCTTACAGTTTGAAATGTAACGCTTAAATGAAGATCTAAACGTTGGGATAATAAAAAGAGTTATTTTAACACGGTTGTAGAATCCATAATTTCAAAAATGAACATATGATAGAAACATTTAAGTACTTAAAGGATTTTATAGGATTGATGCAGGGGAAATGTTTGTGTACATGACCAAGTGCTAAAACACTAAGTGTCAGTAAGGGTGTGCTAAATTTTTCACTTGGAAAGTGGTAAATGAATGGAATGGGTTGCATTGCTAATCAGTTATAAGTGCTTTGTCTGTGAATGGATTCAAGGAGAGGTAACATAGATGCTTTGTGGATGATTTGATTCTCTTATAGTGAATCTTCAGACTCCATGGAGATGGCGTTTTTAACCAGTATAAGTCAGCATTCTGCATCATTCTTCTTTATTGTGGTTTTTTTTTTTTTTAATGTCAATCCCACCTACAGAAGGTAATGCACCTATTGTGGGTAGGACTGACTTGAACACATGACATACATAATTACTATCAGTAGACTAAGAGCTTGATAATCCAGAAATCCTACTCTAGAGACCATACACTTAGTAAGCAGCATTATGGTTTCAGACCAGTAGTGTAAATTGTATATCATTTTAAAATATTTCACAAAAATCCCTACCGCAGTGGGATTTGAATCTCATGGCCTGTTGATTGGAAATGCCATCCACTCAGGCCAGCTAGTTTGGCTGATAGTATCATATTATGTTTTATGCTGTTCCTTATAATACCTATGGAAATAATTATTTATCATTTTAATTTTTAACCATTTTAATTACTAAAATTATTTCATTTGTAATAGGAAATTTCCAAAACACCTGATCACGCTCCCTCAAGGACATTTTATCTGTTCCATATTAACTTAAATCAGGTAAGTTTCATCTCTTATGGTAATATAATATACATTAATTAAATTTAGGAAATGTTAACTACTTCTATGCTTTTGATCACCTGTTTGTACAAAATAACTAAAGAATCTGACAAAATGGTATATACCCCAAAGATAAAGATAAAGATTCATCCATCATTACATGTAATGTGCATTCAGAAATCTGGCAATTCAAGAGCAGAAATCAGAAAACCTTAATAAGTCTTTGTGCTAAACTGGTCAAATGCCTTAGCGATACAAAGAGAAAAACTACTTGAATTTTTGCAGACTTTTCTGTGGAATTTGTCCAGAGGAGGATAACATAAAAAAAGAAGAAGCTCCCCTGCTGATTAGCAGCAGTGAAATTTATACTGGTTATTGGTAATTAGTTGAGAAGTTTTCAGTGGCATAGAAGTTGAATATTCATGAATTTCTCCAATTATTTTAGAAACTAATGAAGTGAGTACAGTTGGATGGTTATTTGGTGGTAAGGGTTTGTTACCCTTCTTTGAAGTTGAATTATTGAGTTGAGTTTATGGACCTGTGGCTTGTGTTTGACAGGAAGAATATGTATAAAGCTGATGGACTGTATCTAAATGGTTTTAGTGTTAGGTGTCTAGAGAGCTTTGTTCATCAAGCATGCTGAAGTACAAATTCAAGAAAACTTAGCAATTAAGGTGAATGTATGTTTGAAGGTACCATGAGGTGAGTGTGAGAATGACCAACAAGTGCAGAATCTAGTGTTTCAAGGCAAAATATTGAATAGGATAATCAATTCAAGAAGTAAAGGTGGTTGGGAGCCTAAAATGGTGATGCATTTCTTCCATATACTAATGCCAGAGGTATCGGGAACAAGAGGGAGGAGTTTTTGGCATTAGTTAGTGCAACTTCACCAATTTATTTATTTATTTATTCTTATTATAAAAGGAATACAGAACAGCTACAGGTCAACGTCCAGTCTGGAAAGCCAATCCAAGGCCTCATACATGAAGTTGGATGTCCTGTAGGCCACCACCGTGAAATTGGTGTCTTGGGCAGTCATTCACAATACGAGTAATCGTCTGAGCCACGGGAGAACAATTACAATAAGGGTGGTCTAACAGCTCCCATTTATGTAGTAGGTAGTCACATCTGCCCTGGTTAATTCTGATCCTGTTGATTGATAACCAAATCTTCCTAGGAAGAGCAAAACCAGGCTGCAGAGCACAGGGATCTTCTACCAGGAAGCCGTTTGTTGGGAGCTTGTTGGACCAGTTTTCAATCCATATGTCAGGTGTTGATGACAGGGCAGCTGAAGAGAGTTCGTCCATGGACCAGAAAGGCTTTTTAGATTTTAGGCAAAGACTAGGTGGATTTATGAGAGTCTGGTGCAGGGACAGGAGTGGGTTGCTCATTGCTTTAATTTGCCTCAAATTCTTTAATCGAGGCTTGAATTCTCCGCATGTTTGGTGGAGCAGTGTTAAACTATTTAACAGGCAGCCAGGAGAGAGGGATGCTTCTCACTGTCCCACTAATTGTGCACATGGTAGAGTTTAACTGGGTGTCTATAATGTTAGTGTGCGTGTGTGCGTGCATTTCTTTCCCAGACAGGGGCACAATATTCTGCTGCAGAGAATGTGGGCTAGTGCAGACAACTTTAGGACTTCTGCACCAGAATCCCTGGTTGTTCCAGCAAGCCTTGAAATGATATTGTTTCTCATTTTAATTTTGTTGGACAGGTTGGTGATGTGCCTTTTATAGGTTGGGCTTCTGTCCAGGCTCACTCCAAGGTATTTCAGATGAGACTCATGTTCTAACATTTTTCCACAGACAGAAAGGTTGAGGTGCCGATTCGCCTCTGATTTGTTCAGGTGAAATACTGTGGACACAGTTTTTGTTGGATTTGGCTTCAAGTACTACTGCTTGAAGTACCCTTCCAGGATGTTCAGGTCTGTGTTCAAGGTTGATTCCAGGTTGGCAAAGGAGGTAGATTGATGTAGGATCACTAGGTCATCAGCGTACATATACTTGCTTGAGCTGGTATGTGGTAAGTCATACAAGTAAATGTTAACGAGTAAAGGGGATAACAAAGCCCTGTGGGAGACCACTTTGAAGGAATCTGGGCCTGCTCTTTTTTTCTGCCAATATGGATCCGGATCTTTCTGTTGGAGAGAATGGATTCAAAAAGCTGGAAAGTTTTTTTGCACCTTATAATATTTCCTAGCTTTAGGAGGAGGCCCCTGATCCAGACTGTCATAAGCTGATGTTAGTTCAATAAAAGTGGCTCCGGATTTAAGTTTCTTCTGGAAGCCTGCTTCAGTGTGTGTGTGTGTGTTGTCAGGGCCAGGACCTGGTCACAGCAACTTCTTCCCAGCCTGAAGCCAGCTTGTTCAATCGGGAGTGCTCTTTTGATTAGTGGTGAAATTCTTTTAAGGAGAATTCTTTCAAAGAGCTTAAAGGTAGAGCAAAGCAAGGAGATAGGTCCTAGATTTTTGACATCATTTGGATCTTTTCCTGGTTTGGGCATGGCAATTATTTTGGCTTCCCCCCACAGTTTGGTAGTTTTCCAGTCATTATAATTTTTGAGAAAAGGGCGGCCAGCCATGTTTGGCCTTGTTGACCAAGATGTTTTAGAAACTCAGGGAGGATACCATCCACTCGTGTGCAGCCTTGTCATTCTTAGTTTTAATGCTACCTGTACCTCTTCCCGAGATACTGGGTGTACAAGTTCAGGAAGCTCGGGCCCGTCTTCAGGATTTGTCTGATGGAAGATTACACAGTAATTTTCCTGATAGAGCTAGGATGTATCTTAGAGGTTTTCAATAAATGATTAGCCATTTGATCAGGAGTTATCTCTATTGTTTTGTGTGTTGTTGGTCCTGCCCCACCTAATTTTCTCAGAAGTGACCAGCTTTTTCGGCTAGATGTGGTGAAATCTAGTTCATGGATGGTTGAGATCCATCTTTCCTTTCTGTTTTTATCCAGCGTTGCTATGAGCTCCTTAGCAACAGTTGGGTCTTCAGTCTCTTCATATTTGGCTAAAAGTTTCTCAGTTTCTCTACTCCAGCATGGGATGTATTGTTTTCTGTAGCCTCTAGGAATAGAGGCTTTGGCTGCACCAAAAGATATAGCCATTAGTGAGACTTAGCTAACAGCAGATGATGTAGTTACAAGGATAGAATGTGAAGGGCTTAGTATTTTCAGGGAAGATAGAGAAGATAGGATTTGGGGAGGAGTACTGCTGATGATAGCAGATGAATTGTAGTTAAAATGATTGAGGGATAGGCAGGAAGGTAGCTGTTCATTGAAGCAGTCTAGTGGGTGAGATTAAGACCAGGGAGTTCCAGGGATGATCTTGAAGACATGCATCAGCAAATTAGTGCAATGGCTGCAGTTCGAATGGTTATTATGGGCAGACTTCAGCTATGGAGTCTGCTATAGAGTGGAAGGAAGAGAGAGAGAGAGAGATCACATGGCAGGAAGGAAATGGAATTTATACACCTGCTGAGAGATAATTATTTGAGGCAGCATATGATGGGGAGGACTTGAGGTGCTAGAATATTGGACCTGGTCTGGTTATGGATGAGAAGAGCTATCCATAACTGAGGTATCCACATTGCCTTTCATTGAAGAAAGTGAACATGTGGTTTTTGACTTGGGAGATTGAAAAAAATGAGCAATAGTCTATCAAGAAGGGGGTATATGTGGAATTAAAAGGCAAGTGATTATGACAAACTTAGGAGAAGGCTCGAAGCTGTGCCACAATATAGAACCATGCAAAGGAAGGATGTTATAGTGAATGGGAGATGGTTAAGGGACATCAAGAAGAAGCTATATTAAATTGTATACCTAAGGTAAGGAGGGTTAATCAGGTAGGAGTTTAGATGGATGAGTAATATTATTAAGCATGAGCTTCAGACAAAAGAAAATGCTGCAGAGCATATTTAAGGAGAAGGGTGACCAGTGTGGTAAGGAAGGCAAAATCATATTATGAGAAAAAACTAGCCAAGCTAGGCCAAGGGCAATCCCAAAGAGTTCTTCTGCTATGTGGCAAGTATGAGGAAGAATGACTATGAAAGAATAACCTTAAGTTAACCTTAAGAGTGCTGATGGATCACAAGGTGACAGAAGCAGATGAAATAGATGAGTCACTGAGTGACCACTTTGCAAAGGTATACAGGTGAGGTTGATGCTGTGATATATGTAACAGAAACTTATATGGGAACAGAGGTGGATAAATTGGAGGTTCTTGGGATATTGCAGAATCTCACTGAATACAGCTGTGGGATTAGATGGGATATCAGCTCATGTTTTGAGGGAATGTGCAAGGAGGCTAGCAATGCCTCTGACTATGCTCTTTAATTTAAGTATTGCATAAGGGATGCTGTACAACTGCAGTAGCATATAGAGCAATCGGTATCTCAGGAGTGGTGGTAAAAATACTGGAAAAATTGGTCAAAAAAAAATATTCAAGAATGGGTGGATAAGAATATGATACTCTGTGAGGGGCAACATGGCTTTGTGAATGGTTGGTTATGCCTTAGTAATTTCCTAATTTTTTATAATAGAGTGACAGCTGAGTTGGATAAGGGGAATGGCTACATGATGCTTCTTCTGGATTTTGCAAAGACATTTGACTGAATACCATATGGAACTCTCTTACAAATTAAAACAAATGGGGATCGATATGACACTGCTTATGTGGATAAGAGGGTGGCTGCTGGATAGATATCAAAAAGTGGTATACAGAGGAGCAGAATCCAGGCAAAAGCTGGTGACTAGTGATGTGCTGCAAGTTTGAGTGGTAGGACCACTACTGTTTAATTTGTACATAAATGATATAGGAAGAGCATGAAAGAAAATATTCAGTTGTTTGCTAATAATGTAAAATTAGAGTAATATAATCAACTAGATATCAATGTAAAATATGAGATGCCCCAAAAGTGAGATGGTGTTATATCTGAGAGGCCAAACGTTTCCAGATGTTTCATAAATGCTCTTGGTATTGCTCCTAGTGCTCCTGATAGTTGGAACTGTTGTTGCTTTCTTGTTCCAGTCATTGAATTTCAATCTCCAGATCCCTATATTTAGTGCAAACTTTGTTTGCTTACACTTGGATAAAGAATTAAACCAAGCATATAAATTCTTGGTATCTTTAATTTATAGTATAACCAAGTGAAAAAACTTTCAACAACTACTATCTCTAATCCAGAGTATTATAATAATAAGGTGTGACACCTTTTGGCAACTCGTATATTAATGACTTCTCCATTACTTCAACCTTGGTATCACCTCTGAGTCTGGCTCCCACTGATGAGACCTCAATAAAGGTCGAAACTGGTCTGGGTAATGACCCTTGTATTATACGGCCTTGTATAAGGCTATGCATTATACATGTCCTTGCGTACATGTATAATACATAGCATTATACATGTCCGCAAGGAGATGTGCTTTGCATTATGGGATACTAAGGCAAGTGATGTGAAGTCATACCACCTTTACCACGAGTTGCCCCAGTCCTGAAGATACTTTAGGCACAAACTTTGTTTGCTTACACTTGGATAAAGGATTAAACCAAGTATATAAATTCTTGGTATTCTTTAATTTATGGTATAACCAAGTGAAAAATCTTTCAACAACTACTTTGATGTAGGCAGTCTGTCCATTGCTTTCTTGGTCTACCAGATGATCTTCTTTTTTATATTTGGTTTTCAGTCTCTTGCTAGAGTAACTATTCTTTTTGATCCATCCTATTAACATGCTAATTCCATTCCAATCTTCTCTTTTTTATCCATGCATTTGTGGGTCGTAATTTGGTATAAGTAAAAAAACTTTTTATATTAATATATGTAGATTAATATATGCAAGTTTTATTCCAATTAACTTTAATTAAATATGGTTACTCATTTTATGATGAATTTTATTGTAATATTCATATGAAGCATATATTAATTTGTAGCTTAGCAGACTTCTAATTCAGCTTTGTTACAAAGCTGCCTATAATGCTATGAGTCGGAGAGAATGGGAAACTCGAGAACACAAAAGATTGCTTGAGAAGAAGCAACGTGTCGATGCAATTATAGCTACTTTACAGGAGAATGGAGCAGACAGTGCTCAAATTCAAGAAGTAAGATTTTCAATCAGTCTTTTCAGCTTCCTTTACAAAGCTCATTAAATATATAACTACAAACAAATTCAGCTATTGTTTTCTTTTACTTCCTTCTAGGTGATTTTTTTTATGCTTTTTATTTTGTCTTTAATATAGAGCTTGTGAAAAATTAGGCTTATATTTCAGAAACAAGCACATGTCTGCAAGGAGATGTGCTTGTTTGTAAACATAGCATTCTAGGTTATCTTAGAATTCAAATCATTCTGGGAATTGAATGATCTTCACTGCACTTTCAGCCACTCCCTGTATTTATTTATTTTAGCATATGGGTAAAAAAATGCAGGAAATTGAAGAGCAAAACTATATACAGATTATCAGTTCAGTTAATTAATTGATACACTGTTTGAGAGTAAATTCAAGTTTTTGAGGCCTCCAGAAAAGGAGTGTGTGGGATTCATCAGTGATATGATGCATAGTTCACAGTGTCACACATGCAAAAGGGTGACTGTGAAATTCCCCATAGATGCAGTAAGTAGGCACAATAGCCTTATCCAACCCTAAAGATGTTATGATAGAGATGTTATGGTAGATTGTGAATCCTGGAAGTTTGACAATTGGACCATCATCACCACAAACAGATGGTAGTGAGGAGATATCTTGATATGTGGGAAGGTTAATGCTGTTTCTGATTTTGCTTATTTCTTTGATGGTAGTCTCTTTTCTTCTGAAGCATGAAGACTGATACATGATGTGGGTAAGGACAGGTAACCATGGACAAGGAGTAGACCTTTATGGTACCAGAGATGGTTCTCGTTGTTATGTTGAGCTGTGTGTCCACAAGAGCCATGTGTTGACTTAGGCTCCAAACAGGCATACAATACTTTGCCACTGGAAGACCAGAGCCAGGACTGCTATCCCAAGGATTGAAGCATTGCAACTCCAAGTTATGCCTGTGAGCCTGTTTATAATATTGCTAGCAGATATCTTAGTTTTTCCAAATGTTGTCAGTATGTGATGCTCTGGCAGAAGTTTATTTTTAGTTTTCTGTGGGCCCTCATGGTTATTTAGGTGGAAAGTTGAAATAACAGTTTTGCTGGAGTTAGAGGATAGTAGTCTCCATGTTTCAAAGTAGTTTTGCAATAAGCCTAGATTTTTTCTCCAAGTTATGGCACTGACTGCAACCAGATAAGTCCCCAACCGGCAGATAGTGAATCGCCTCCTAGATATGGAGGTCACGTATGAGATAAACAGGATAATGTGATGAATAAGCAGTCCCTGACCAACAACAGCATTGCCATCAGGAGTGATAGAGCAGCCCTTGGCAAAGCCTTTCAAACTAAAACACAACAAAAACCTATGATATGCCATCTCATCCTGCCGTTAAATAAGCATACCCCTAAGAGGCACCTGGACCAACCACAGCAACTGTCTACCAAGTAATGTGTGGCTGCACAGGTATCTGCTCCAGGTCAGGGAATGATGATAGCCTGTATTCCCCCCCCCCCCCCCCAGCTAGGAAGTACCAACTTCTGGCATTTAGTACCTCACCTCAAATGTATCCCTGGACACTACAAGAAATGAGCACACCATCAAAGTAGTTAACTCCTAAAATTATTATTATTTGATGAAATTTGATATTGGGTTGATAAATTTATCAATAAAATTGAGTTATAGTTTATATTGCAAATTTGGATAGAGAAGAGCCACCAAAACCTTAATTTAAAGAGGTTTTTTTTTTTTTTTTTTTTTTTTTTTTCATGCAATACAGCTTATTAGAGAATTCATGACTCTTTTCTGTGTACCTGCCAATTTATGGTTCCTCTGAAATGAATAGGTAAGAGAAAGGATATATTGAGAGTACTTATGGCTGCAGATACTGGTAAACAGAAGAAAGATGGGTGATATGATAAAGGTCTATAAACTCTTAAGAGGGTGCTATAGGATATAGGCTGATAAAATTTTTCATTATATGGAAGGTGGGGAGAGGACAAGGGAAGATAAGTTTGCATACAGTTAAGAAAGGGATAAGAGTTAGATTTTTCTTTCATAGACCCAGAGTAAGTGGAACAATTTGCATGTTGAAGTAGTGAGTGCATCTGGTGTGACTGATGCATTCACCAGCTACCATATCTTTTAGAAAAGATATGGTAGCTGACATGGGTGCTGTATGGCCTCCCTTGATGCCTTGAACTCCCTGGACGTTTAATAATAATAATGATGATAATATTATTATTAGTGCTAATTATATAAATAATTTAATATAAATGATAGAGCCTCCATATCTCATCAAGTTTCAATGATATCCTTTAGTTGGAAAGATCTGGGTTTGAATTTCATCTAAAATGCTAAAAATCTTTACCAGGGATTTTCATTTGAAGGTTGGTTAGAGAAGATAGTGTTTTCTTCCCAAAACTTCAGACTTTTCATTCTGAAAAACAAGCAAACTGGCTAGAACACTAAAAACAATTAATAACCATAATATCTATGCATAAAGTATTAAGCAATCTAACAGAGCATTACTCTGATTTCAGAGAAGCCAAGTTGCTTGGCCATAACAGACACCACTGAACCTAGCATGCAATGGGAAATGAGGAGTATTAATCTAAACAGGGGGTGGGGGAAAATGTATGTATATATATATATATATTATTATTATTGTTAAGAGATGAGTTCCTTAAGGGTTTATAGACCTCTGTATCACCCATCTTTCTTCTGTCTACCAATATCTGCAGCCCACATACTCTCAATCTGTCCTCATAATCTACATTCCATAATCCTGGTGTCATCTTTGTTACTCTTCTTTGCAGCCTTTCCACAGAATTTTTTTTTATTCCTTTGGAGAATAAAAAAATTTGGAACTCAGGAGACCAAATCTGCACAGAGTAGTCCAAGTGTAGTTGTATTAAGTCCATGTAGAGAACCAAAATAACTTCCATAGCCTCACATGTCGTTGTTCCTTTCAACATCATAATTATCCTCTGAGTTGTATTTGAAATTTTTGTTGTGATCTTTGAATTTCAACTTTCTATCCATCATAACTCCAAGATCTCTAACCTCGTCACTTACTCCAAGCATAATCCCACTGATATAATAAGCTGTTGATATCACATCATGCCAAAGTACATAAATTTACACTTACTAACATTGAATTGATAGCCATTATCGTTTGTCTACACTTCCAGCCTATTCAAATCACCCTATAATTCCTGTTTATCAGTAGTATCTCTGATTGCTCTGCCTATCTTTGCATCATCGGTAAACAATTGAACATCTCCTGTCAGCTCCTTTCCAATATTATTAATGTATACGAGGGTGGTCTGAAAAGTTCTTGGCCTAACAATGAAAAAATGAATTTATAATTTCAAAATTATTTTTATTTTTCAACATAATCTCCCTTAAGACTAATACATTTTTCTGGCACCATTATCCCATCCATGTAGTGGTTCTCAGTAAGATCTGCAAAATACCCCTCTACAGCTGCAATCAAATTCAAAATCAATTCAAAGAAAAACGCTGACCACCGAAGATGAGTTTTAGTTTTAGGAAGAGATAGAAGTCAGAGGGAGCCAAATCTGGGGAATAGGGTGAATGTTCCAACAATTCATAGTACAGATCCCTTAATTTTCCCATTGCCAAAAACACCTTTGCGGGCAGGTGCATTGTCCTGATGAAAGATGATTTTTTTCTTCTGCAAAATAAGACTTTTCTCACAATTTTTTTCATCTAGTTTGGTTAAAAGATCACAATAATATTCCCTGGTTATTGTTTTACCCTTTTCAAGATAATTAATAAACAAAATGCCTTTAGCATCCCAAAACACCAATGCTATGATCTTTCCTGCTAATAGAACCGACTTTGTCTTCTTTGGCACTGAACAACTGGCTTCTGTCCACTGTTTTGCTGTTTGGATTCTGGTGTGTAATGGTGAATCCAAGTCTCATTCATAGTAATAAATTGATGCACAAAATCAGTTTTATTCTTGTTAAAACGTTCCAAGCACTGTTCAGAGATTTTCATGCAAGTGTGTTTTTGATCTAATGTGAGCAAGCGTGGTACCCATCTTGTGCAAAGCATTTTCATTTGCAATTCTTCATGCAAAATATATCCTACATTTTTTGAAATGTAGGATAGTGCAATTTCACGCACTTTAACTTGCCGGTCATCCGATACCATATCATGCACTTGATCGATGATTTCTGGTGGTGTTACACTTTTTGGACATCCTTCATGTGGATCATCTTCAAGGCTGGTACGGCCACGTTTAAACTTGGTAGCACGTTTCTTAATTGTTGAAAACAAAGAAGAGTGCCCATAAACTTTTATGAATTTCTTTTGTTGTTAAATCTTCTTTTACATGAATTTTATTACCGCATGATACTCAATTTTATCCATTTCAAGAGATACAGACAACACTTTTGCTTCAAACAACTGTATAAAACAAACTACTTTATAGAATGACTTGCTATTTCACATGGATGCTTATGACAGACGTACCAACTTAGAAAAAAAAAATCTTGCTGATAGTGTTGCCATCTATGGTCGAGGCCAAGAACTTTTCAGACCACCCTCATAGATTAAACAATAATGGTCCAAGAACTGATCCCTGGGATGCACTGTTGTGTCCCTGTTTTCTCTTTGCACTAACATTTACATTTAGAACTCAGAAAATTGTCCAAAAGGGTCACGTGGTACCTCCAAGCATAAGGGTTGTCTCTGGATAGAGGTGACTCTGCATGGAAACTTCTGTGGAATTACATTTCCTATAACTTTAGGAATATTTATTTTATACTGCGCCACCTAAGGTAATTATATTAAGTTGGAAAGCCTAAATCAGGAGCTTATTCCAGAGATCTACAATAACGACTCTATGGACTGCAGTCGTGGCCTAAAACCTCCTAACCCCCCTTTGTTTCCCTGCTTAGGTTTGTATGCTAATCTTTTTGCAGGCAGTGCATCGGATTCTATCATGCAGAAAACACAAATTCTCAAAGTTTAACATGGATTTAATTGACACACAAATATAATTTACAACTCATATAAAATTCATACTAAGCACTAATCATTCATTATACAAGAACATCATTATTAGTTAAAATTTAGCACATAAGCCCACTCATGTGGCAAATTTCTACAGTCTGCACACAGGCAAATATTCCTTCCTTGGGAAACAATTACTCCCCAAAATTCAATACTACATTTTCTTCCATTAATTCAATGATATATTCATTCATTCAACGTTAATAACACATCATGATATATCAACTAAAACTCTCTCTCTCTTACACCTTATGCAATGCCTTAGCCAGTTCAATAACTCATTTACTAAGTTCTCTGTAGGATATACCAAGCATTTCTTTTCTTAGTGTGCTACTGTCCTAGCATGAAACTTTCCCGTTATCAGAAACACATGTTCCCCAATGTCTCTGGACCCTTCCTATAACAAGTTTGAAACCCATACACATAAAAGGATAAAGAAATTGTAACGATACCGTTCACCAAGGCTTTCACACGGTATGTTGTAGTTCCTTGACGGCTTCCAGCTGAATTGAGTGTCCCACTGCTCAGACTGGTCGGCACTCATACTGGAAGTATTCTTTCAATCCACACGAACTGCTTGCACCACTCTGGTATGGCTAATACCTTTCTGCTGTATGCGGACCAGGCAGGAGGTTAACTCTTCCTTCATATAATCAGGAGAAAGAATCTTTGTTTCAGCCTTTCATCCGACAATTTCCAACCTTCGTCTGCCGGATATAGGCATACACTCATCCCCATAATCCCTCTTAGGACTTTTGCCGGCCAAGGCTGCTGCTTCTGCCAGTGAAGACGAGATCTCCTACCACCACTCCAGGAACTGCACGAACACCGATGAAAAAAATTCGAGAGTCAAGGGGAGTTGCTAACCTTTTTATATCCTTCCCCCTATCGTCAAATCACTGCTACCTCTGCAACTTGTCCAAATCACTCACGTGGCCCTCGCTCAATAGCGTATGCTAAATTTTCTTCACTGCTACCCCACATGGCCCGTGCACGTGTCCGATTGGGGCTTTGATCCCTCTTTCATTTGGCGTTTACGTGACCTTCAACCCTTTGTTTGTGATGAAAAATGCAAATCATGGTGCTAACATGTAAATTTCAATACTCATCAGGATACCACACAACACATTTTATAGATTTTTTTTCTTCTTATTCTACCCTACTGGCTTTGCATAAGTAACCCTTTTATCAATTATACAGAAAGTTTTTTTTTGTTAAAATTAAGGGGATATTAAATCCCACATTATTTTAAAACCGAATAAGAAACTCAAAGATTGGAATCAGAGAGTTTTATGCCGAATATAGTATAGTAAACTATAAAAGAATCGGCTATTACTAGCATGAGCTAATGCAAGTAGTCCTAGTACGTAGTACAGTTTCAGGCAACTAGCAGCAAAGGTGATAAAGTTCTGATCGCTATTCTTCGTATTTTCCATAATGTAAAAACACATTTCCTAGGAAATGTATGCTGTTATTACATTATGGTGGGAGGTCACTACCCAGATTGGTTTCAGCCTTTTTTGAGGCTTCATCAGTGAGTAGCTAGACCAAATAGATACCAAAGGGTATAGCGAAAAGAACTTATATACTCTGCTATACGAGTTGTCAAAAAGGTGCAACCATTAAGTTACTTAAATATAAAGAGCCAATAGTCTTCATTTCGGCGATATAAACATTATTAAAATTAAGGGGATATTAAATCCCACATTGTTTTAAAACCGAATAAGAAACTCAAAGATTGGAATCAGAGAGCTCTCTGATTCCAATCTTTGAGTTTCTTATTTATTCTTTGAGTAATTCACCATATAACCTGTCCTGATGGGAGATCCATATAGTTGGCCAGTTCCCAGAAGAGTACAGCATGGTTACTGTGACACCTTCTGATGTTATGATCAAATCTAACACTCTTTATCCTCGAGTTGCTTTTTTCACAACTTGAGAAAGTTGTCATACAGCAGCTTAATAAATTCTGCTTTGTTCATTCTTATCATAAGTTTTCTCTGATATCCAACCAATATTCAAATAATTTAAGTCACCAATAATGATTATTTGTTAAGTACCCATCTGTATAATTTGCTGATGCATTTCTTCATCCCCAGCAAATGAATTGGCAGGTCTATAGACATCCCATCATTTATGCATCCTGTAAGCTTCTACCAGATAGCCTGAAACGCAGTGCTGGAAAATGATTACTGTTATTGCTTTTATGTGTTTCTATCCCAACTGGACTCAAGTCATCTGATATCATTCGTAGTAATCCTCCCACCCACCCCTACTTTCTATCTCTTCTGTCATTCCTAAAAATACTATCTTTTGCACTTGGTTCCAGTTTCAACATTTGACTCTGAGAAACAGTTTCGCTAATGCCAATAATTATTAATAAATTGTAAAAATCATGAGTGTGGTTATCGTATACAAATGAGTGGTGCTTGTCAGTGGTCATGAGTCATGGCATAAAGGCAGGCATTTTGGAGTGGTTTCCATTTCTTGTATGAAGTGAGAACAAGACATTTTTTTGTGCTAACAAAAGTCTTGGATGATACAAAACACCATTTAATTGATGAATTCAGGTAGCAAGCCATTAAAAGACGTGAGGCCAGCCACAATCAGGCAGAGGTAGCCAGTTGGTTGCATGTGAGTCACCCTGTTCCATGGTTCACAGACTGTAAACCAATTTCAGTACTCACAAACAGCATTCTGGAGATACAGTGAAGGAAGGCCATGAGCTACAACCACAGTAGCCTGTGGTTTTTATCTCCAATTATCTGTTCACTGAAATGAGAGTGCTACCCCGAATCAGCTATGATCTGACTTTACATTGGTCGGCTACAGGAACATTGGTATCTGCTTCCACCTTGTGCAGAAGGCTTCATGAAAGTATTCTGTATGCCAGAAAACCAGTAGTCTGCGTTCTACAGGAAAGAACGTGTGAAATAGGCCAGTCTCCAAGTCAACTGGACAGTGGGGGTTGGTATATTGTTTACAAACTAGTCTTGATTTGCCTCTACAAAGTGATACCAGGTGTGTTTTGATCTGGAGAGAACCAAGGAAACGTTATCTGTAAACGCACGTTGATCACGCCATTGTAATATTTTTTATATTTACTATTTCTTGTAATCTTACTCGTGTTATCTATATTCTCTTAATTGCACTCTTATGCTTTTTAAGGTTATCCTATCCCTTATGATATCTCTTGTCTTATTCCTCCACAATTAGTCTTTAATGGTCCTATGTAAGGCGAAGCTGTTAGTGGATTGACCTAAGTACTAAATAATTCACAATCTCTTATGCTGAAAAGAACTTAGGAAAATTTATTTGATTTGTGACTGTGTCACCTAAGTTCCTAATTAATAATCATCAGAGATGAGCTAAAACACCTATAGGATAATTCTATCAATGGTCTAAGGCTTAATTTAGAATTGTGGCTATTCCTTAGTCCCCCCCCCCTTGCTTACAGGTTCAAATATTTTTCTAAGACAGTGCATTGAATAAAGATCAGAGAGTCTCCTTTCAACAAACAAAACATATTTAATGCAATTAACATATTTTACACTAATGCATACACTTTATACAGTCTCACTCCTAATCTTTATCAAATCTTAACTTGTAACTCTAAACAAAGAAAAATCAATCATTTGCATAGAGAGAAAAACCTCATGTTCTACAAAATCTCTTTTTACCATATCATTTCCCCCAAATTATCTCATATCTATGGTTCAGTCCTACATTTTTTTTCTATCTGCTACAACACTAAAGTTCTAGGAATGTTACAATCAGAAGATCACAATTCTCCTTTCGCACCTTACTGATAATACTGGAAGATGTACTCGCAAGTCCTTTGCGACATGTACTCTCCTTCAAATCCTTCCAATCCTAGTCTGTTTCTGCAGGCTGTCCGACATGTTCTTCTGTGCAGGCTTTCTTTGCACGTTGCCTTGATAGTCGTCTCCATAACTATCGAGCAATGTGCAAAGAAAGCCTGTATGTGGTTCACTTGCCGGAAGAGTGATTCCCATTTGCCGACAGTACTGGATTGAGTCAAAGGCACCCTACGTCCAGTGCACTGAGCGAACTCCTACACAGCAATTCATCGCAGAAATTCCTGCTACTCCTCCGCTGCTCCCTGTAATGATAGGTGCTTTCCAACGAGCTCTAGTTGGGTCTGCGAACTATCCCAAGATGAATGTAAGAACAAGAGAGGGAGCCTTCCTTCCAAGGCCCCTTTATACTCTTTTTTTTTTTTTCAGGTCCCTGTTCTAGAGTCAGAGACCCCTGAATGTCTCCCGTGCATGTTGACGTCAGTCATCTTGACCTTCATTGCAGGGCGGCAACAGTTCCTTGTTTCAGGGTTGGAGACCGCCAAATATCCCGCAAGCATTCTGACATCAGCTACCGTGACCTTCAAACCATTGTTCACTTTCACAATAATCCTCTGTAATTCCCTTCACTTGGGGCATCAACACTTCAAAAATAGATCATCTCTATAATTTTACTCTGAGATTTATATAAAGTGCACAATCTTAACAACTATTTTAACTTACAATTTACAAGCATTTTTTTTGTTGTTGCATTTTCAGATATCCACATGGGTTTACAAAATTTTTCAGCAGTGAGTAGTCTAGAGTTATTTACAATGTGAATGACCTCTGTAAAAATTGATGCTAAGTTAAAGGAACTTCTGCTGCATCGAATTTTACAATCATCCCTCAAGTATCCATGAAAGGGAGACTTATCATGGATGTAGTTTGATGGTTTGAGGAGGCATCTGATTTGATGGATTCACCAATATGTGCTTCTGAGCATAACCATAAATGCTTCAACTCATAGAGACAAAGACCAGACCCGTATATTCATCCATATGTAGATGCAAATATGGGAGACATTTATCTTATAAGACAATAATGGTCATCCTCTCTGAGTAAAGCTTATGAATCAATATCTTCAAAAAGAGATTATTGTACACATGGCTGGCCATCTAGGTCTCATGACCTTAATCTTATTGACCATGTCTGGGATGCTCTAGGATCTACTCAGCTTATCAAAGCTCAAATGTTTATTTATTTATATTGGTAAATATTTATATTAGTAAATATTTATATTAGTAAATTTTATTTATATTAGTAAATGTTTGTTTTGTTTTGTCAACATATTAACCATTATATTACAGGTAGAAGATATGATTACTCCACCAGAGAAGGCTCAAATTTGCAAAGTTAAACACGTAACAGAAATGTTAGAACGCAGCGAATTGCAAATTGATGAAACCTGCTTCCTTCTAACAGTATGGTTAAATTCTTTGAAAAGTTGAGGGACAAATTCTGTCATGAACTTTTAAGATAAAAAATCCAATCAGCTAAGCTGATTTTATGCTTTTCATTTTAAATTACTAGATCTGTTTAACATTATGTGCCTTATGGTAACAAACAGCTCAAAAAAAGTAAACTGTATACTGTAGTAACAACTCCCTCCCCCCAATATTTTTCAGTGTTGTCAGTTCTAGCAGGAGTAATGTTTTTAAAATTTATAATATTGCAAGTGTTAAAGTAAAGTAGCTTTTTTAACGCACAAAATTATATGCACAAACAAAAATGGTTCAAACATAAAAAGTCATACGTTGGTGCTCTTGAAAAGAGTGAGAGAGAATTCCAGGAACAGTCTTCGTTTCATTGTATGTATTATTAAAAAAAAAAAAAAGAGAGAAAGAGAGAAAATTTTTGATTATCGGAATTATTTTAAGCCTTCATTAAGATCGTTATCATAATTTTTTTTTTTTTAATGAGACATGATGTTTTTAAAAATTCTTTTAGGAAACTGCATAAAATGCTGAATATCATTCAGTGATATTCACTGCAGATCTTGACAATCGAATACATTTTTTAATGTATTTCCTGCGCTAGTAATACAAATGCATTGCAGATTCCCTGAATTAACTTTGCATGACCTTGTATTTAAGATCATTCTCATCATACTTCATTTTTTAATGTTTTGATTATATGTCCTGAATATTTTGATAATTGATTATTATTACATATTTATATTTAACTTATCTGAAGAGAATCAAAAATAATCTGTTTATGTTTTAGTGTGATTGTTAAGTAATGATGAAATTTGAATTTTACCTTTTAAGATATATTTTAATGTAATAATTATTCTTAAATTTTAAAATAGATGAACTCTTCTGAGTGCACTGTCATATACTTCAAGCTCTCAGATTTTACCTACCTATGGAAACCATCTAGGTTTAGTTATGACAAAGAATACTGAATTAGTCCATAATCGAAAATAGGCTGTAGAGTGAAATTTATAGATAAAAATGCATATTGCAGACTGTATAGGGCAATGTAATGATAATTAGCTGAATATTAAAACATTTGACTTATTAAAAATTTCACTTCCTGTTATCATTTCATTATTAAGATTCATTATTATTATTAAGAGACATCTCAGGGAGTCAGGAACTCGAGAGGGAGACCATACCATTCGCACCAGCTGTCATACCTGTTCTTGAATTCATTCACATTACTTGCACACACACACACAACGTCCAACAGCAATCCATTCCAATCAAGCACTACTCTGTGAGAGAAAAATCTGGCCCTAACTCCCTTCCTGGCAGCATCCATTCATTCTCAACTTCCATGGATGCTCTTCCGTCCTTTCCCCACCCCTCTATAAAATGAAAAATTTCATCTACTGAAATTCTATATAACCCTTTCAGAAGTTTGTAAGTTTCAATCATATCACTCCTCTTTCTCTTGTTTGTTAGTGTCTGCAGCTTAATAAATTCTCAGTCTGTCTTTGTAATCAATATATCTCATCTCATCTTCCTATTCCCCTCTTTTACCTTGCAGTGTCGAGGGTTTATTAATCATCGGACCTCAAACCGTTCACAGGATAAGGTAGTCAGCCCTACACTCCTGTGTATGCAATGTCCGTAGTGTTGAGTTCTCAAGGCCATTTTGCCTGCTTTGGGGGATGAAAAACTCCAGGATAAACTGGGGAAAAAACCCTGCAGCTCACGCCCAAGACCAGCTAACTTGGCTATGGCTGAAGAAGATCCTTCAGCTCCTCATGTCACTGACAGGAATTGAACCTAGGACACTCCTTCCTCAAACATATGGTTGCGAAGCGCACAACCGCTAGGCTAACCGCACAGACATTGTAATCAATATTTTACAATCCTAATATAATTTTTAACACTCTCCTTTGTACTCTCTCCACTGTATCAGAATCACCATGAAAACCAGGAGACCAAACCTGCATGCAATAGCCCAACTGATGTCTTATCAAGGCCTTGTAAAGAGGCAAAATGACTTCCTTATCTTTACATGTCATTTTGTTTCAGCATTGCCATTATTCTTTGAGTTGTAATTACAATTTTTGCTATACGAACTTTGAACTTCAACTTCCTGTCTACTAAAACTCCAAGATCCCTAGCCTCATCAATTTCTTCAAGCATAATCCCATCAATATAATACGGCATTGAATATTTAATTACACTAAAGTCCATGACTTGACATTTATTAGCATTGAAGTGAGAGCCATTTTCACATGCCCACAATTCCAGCCTTTTCAAATCATTGTGCAACTACTGCATATCAGCAGCACTCCTGGTTACCTTACCTATCTTTGCATCATCAGCAAATAGGTCTATATCACCTGTCAAATCCTTGCCAATGTTATTAATGTAAAAAATTAATAACAATGGATCAAAGACTGGTCCTTGAGGCACACCTGGTTATCTTGAATCTTGCAGATTAACCTCCTCCTCCCATACACTACTTTTCCTTGATATTTGTCAGTCAGCCATCCATCCTCTTGTCTACACTAATATTTTATAATTCAATTCCATATTCTCCAGTTTATGTGACAATCTCTCTTGCTTATTCTTTCAAAAGGCTTAGCAAAATCCAAAAGTATCATGGTGTTTCCATTCCCTTTATCTGTACAGTGTACAACACTTGTGACTCTTCTGGCCTGCTGCTTATAATTATCATAACTGGCATCATGCTTATGCACACAGTATTCCTTCCATGTTATCTGCTTCTTACAAATCTCTTGCTTAATTCGATTACACATCCATTTTACTCCTACTCTATTTATTCTTTGAACTCCAAGGACACATTCTTATATTACATCATTTAAGTATTTTTTTAAACACTTCCCACATACTGTCAATATACCCATCCCATCCAACAACTGATACCATGGCATAGAAGAACCCTGCATAGTCCTTAGGTGTTATAATTTCCTGCTTTGTAGTTCAGCACGTAACACAAGGGTGTCACTTTTGTGTCCATTCATAAAATTAGCCACTTCCCAAGTGAGTACAGCATGATCACTGTCACCAACTGGAGGCAGAATAATTACGTCTAACTGAACCCTACCACCATGACACTATAATCAGATCTAACACTCTTTGATGATGAGTTCCTTCTGTCACATGCTGTTTGAGAAAGTTGTTTCGCAATAGCTCAGTAAATTCAGTTTCATTCTTCTCATGCGATTTCACAGCTATCCAATTAATATTTAGATTAAATATTAATTGGGTAGCTTATGATTACTATTTTCATGCTTATCTTTTCTATTTGGCAATGCATTCTTCATCACTAGCAACCGATCCACCAGGTCTGTAACAACAGTCCACTATGTATTTAACCTTGTTAGACTTCACCACCAGATAGCTGAAGAATCACTGCCACAAAAAAAACTGTTACTAGTATTGCAGTCATAGGTCTCAACTCTAACTTGATTCAAGTCATCTGATATCATAAGCAGCACCCCCCCCTCCTCTCCTATCCTGTCCTCCCTTCCTAAAAATACTGTACCCTTTGCACTTGATACCAGTTAGTATGTCTTCTTCTGATAGTCAGGGCTCACTAATGCCTAGAATATGAAGTCCCGATATACTAACCAAGGCAACAAACTCTACTCCTTTATTTCTGATACTCCTAGCATTTGTGTACAGACATAAGCTACCTGCATGCTCTTTTGTTTACTCTTGTCTGGGTCTACATGACACAGTTCGACAACCTGCAGATCTTTGTTCTCGTCTAGTTCTTTACTTATGCAGACATGATTGATAAGTCCAAGCCAGACAAACACAAAATTGTTCTCTCTTCATAATCATTTCTATAATAATGCCCATTCCCATCATTAACACAGTTACCTAACATTGTCACTCTTACGCACAGATTCTCACAATTCTTCCGATCGAAATTCAGTTTCTATGACTCTCTGTGTTAGGTCTCATATCAGTTAATAGTTTTTCAAAACACTTAATGCCAAATGCCTTCAAGTGTAGGCCTCCCCCTCTTATACAGATCTAATCTTCCCTTAAAGTCACTTCACATATCCAAAAACTTGCATCCATTCCTTCTACACAGCTTATGCATCAAATCATTTGCCATCAAAGCCTTCTTTGTAATTCATTTCCATCATATCTAGGTAATATACTAATAATGTTTACTTTCTCATTCTTCACTCTCACTTCTTCCAACAACCTTTTCATATCCTCTCTCATACTGAATTTATCACTAGTTAAGTCATTAGTACCTACCAGAATTACGATCTCTTCTGCTTTGCTTTTCTGTTTTTCATTTTTGTTGTTTTGCATTATATTTTTAATTTTTTGCTCCAGGAAAACTTAATGTTATAACTCTCTCATCAGTGGCATGTTTTATGATAGAGTCCATACCAAATAACATCCTTCATTTTACAATCAACTTTATTTACCAGATTTTTGTTATTACTCATTAACTTACCTGATTCTGTGCTTTGTTGTTTTCCATTTTGCTGCTGAACTTTTTTTCTTCTTCCTGTGTTCCTCTAACTGCCAACTCAACTTTCTGTAATTCAAATAATTCATTATTATTTAATTATTTCATTTCAGCTCACAATGCTATCCTATTGCCAAATAGAACAATCTGTCATACTGTTAAATGGCTGCCATTGTGCAGATCACTACACTGTTTTTAATGTAGTGTATTGCTTGTGCAAACATTACAACAATGCAAATAAGAAGTTGATAGGGTGATATGCAAATTAATAAAAAATTGGAAGATGTTCATCACAATGCTACATCACCATCTACTGACATTAATTGGCATTACAACATTAAATTCATATCTACATTGTATTACTGTGTTCTGTTGTAACCACTATCAGAAATTATAAAGTAACTAATGAAAAATGCATAATCTTTCACTTGCTGTTATCCAGTAATATCTTACTATAGCAAACATCGTTATAATGTGGTTCCTCTCTGGTTGTTTGCTGCATGTTATTATGGTTGACTTTCTCTCTTCAAGTTTCTCCACCAATGTATAAGCACTTTAAGACTATTCTATCACTGTCCTTCTTTCTCTTATAGGGACCTCCTAGATGAGTCTCTGATAATAAACTGTCAAGTCCCTTAGGTGCAATGCTATTTTGAAGGAAATTCTACAACAAACTATTCCTATGGTCCCTACCACTAATATCTGACAATTTTTTAAAAATATTTCCTTATATTTCTTCATGTTGATTATATGTGTTTATAAACTGGAAATTTAACAACATATTTGAATAAAGAGCTGAGTCATAATTTATAGCAAGTTATTCCCTCAACTTGGATATTCAGCCCTATGTTCACATATCCATTATTCTGTTGCAATTTACCATGGATAAAAAATGTTTGCCAGGCAAGCATTTTTTTTTTTTTCTTTTAAGAGGATTTAAAGCATTTCAATGGATAAAAGTGTGATTTTTATGGATTGTAATTTTTTATGTAGAGATCAAGATGAAATTTTTAAGTTAGCCTTATTCAATTATGTGAATTATGAGATGCACACAAATCAATATAAAATTAAAATTTAATGTCCAGCACTAGAGGAAGCTGGCTGCCTAATTAAGAGAAAGGGGATGCCAAAAGATGGCAATTCATTGAACATGTCATGATGCTAGACTAACAGTGAAAAATCTAACTGTTGCTCTTGACATTTCCAGAGAAGATGATCATGTCTAGCATCATGACATGTTCAATGAATTGCCATCTTTTGGCATCCCCTCTCCCTTTCTCTTAATTAGGCAGCCAGCTTCCTCTCTGGTTTGCATCATGTTATTGTGACTGCCTGTCTCTCTTTGGGTTTCTCCATCAATGTATAATCACCTCAAGACTGGTCTATCACTGTCCTCCCTCCTATACATCAGTCCTTCTCTCATCACAGTTTTGCTGATGATAGCCCATGTATTACGAGAAAATGCAAGAGAATTAGCACCTCCTCTGACTAGGCTATTTAATTTAAGTCTCATTTCTGGGAAGGTGCCAGTGGAGTGGAAAGTGGACAAAGTTCCACTGCATGAAGGCAACTCCAAGAGAGAAGTAGCAAATTTTAGGCCAATCAGTAACTCAGGAGTGATGTTAAAGTATTGAACAAGTTGGTAAAAGACAGAATTCAAGACTGGGCGGTCAGGAATATCATGCTTTATAGGCAACAACATGGTTTTGTGAAGGGTAGGTCTTGCCTTAGTAATTTGCTTACTTTTTATAATAAAGTGACAATTAAGTGGGATAAAGGAAATGGCTACTCAGTAATATTGTTGCACTTTGTAAAGGCATTTGACAAGATTCCACATAGAACTGTTGCATAAATTGGAGCAAATCAGGATATATATGTGATTTGGATTAGAGGGTAGCTGATGGACATATATCAAAGAATGCTTTATGGTGGAGGTGCTAAGTTCAGAGAATGTAAAACAGAGCCCATTTGGCCCCCTACTTTTAATTTGTACATCAGTGATATAGGAAATGATTTATGGGAAAATATCCAGTTGTTTGCTAATGATGCAAAGCTGGGAAAAATAGTAATTAATGAAAATGATGTAGAGATTCTACAGGATGACTTAAATAGACTGGCAGTATGGGTAAAGTTAAATAGCTACCAGTTTAACATGGAAGTGTGACGTGATGCACTTTGGGAAGAAGAGATCACAAACAGTATACTATAATGATAGAACTGAACTGTGGGAAACTGATGACGACATGGATTTGAGGGATTATGGATAGAGAGTTGAATTTTAGAGGGCATATTGCAAAGGTGACTAAAACAGCACATTAGATTACTTGATTGATGAAGAATACACACTGACCAGCAAGTATAAGGCTTTAATGAAACCACGTTGGACTACTACTACTACACATGCACAATTATGATAACCTGGATTCAGTGAATGGAAGAAGTGTTAGAGAGGATCCAAAGGTGAGTGTCGAAGTTTGTGGCAGGTCTATGGAATGCTCCCTACTATTAAAATAGATCAAAGGTTTTTGCACTTCAAAAACTAGCCAATAGGTGAAGAAAAAGAGAGAGAGAGAGAGCATATAAGTTTCAAAGGGGACTGACATTGAGGCCTTTTTTTTAATACATGACAGGAAGGGAGGGAACAAGGGATCACCTCGGGATACTGTATGAGTGTGATTAGCAAGAGTTTTGGGACTAAGCTTTTTTTGTTTGGGGGGGGGGTGTTTGTGAATGAATGGAATTGATTGTCAGAGGTGTTTGTGAGTGGTACTTCAGTAAATGAGTTCATTGAGCGTTATGATGGACATTGTGTGACTCGCAGTGAGTCTTCTGATTTCATGGGGATACCATATATAATAATAATAGTTCACCCCATTTGTTCTTTGCATTAAATGAAACATACAGTGCCTAAATATCCCAAGCTTCAAGATTTTCTACAAGCAGCACTTTAAACATTGATCTCCGTACCATTCTCCAATGCAGTGAGGACAAGGTGAATTTCAATGCTACCAAAAAGCAGTCATACCTTTTTTTCTTTCAAAAAAAGATCTTAATCTGCCTTACCTTGCTTTCAGTAATATACAGATTACCAAACAAGATCAGATCTCGCTCTCTCTCTCTCTGCTTGTACTGACATTTACTTTAGCCTTTTCCTGGCATAAACATATCACATCAGTAGCTTCCTCAGCTTCTAAAAACTAGATATGCTTTTCCTCTCAAGATGCTACTTTTCACCCATCCAGCTACTGACTTTTTAAATCCCAATCCACTCATCCTTAGAATATTGTTCACATTTGGGATCTTTCAATTAAAACCCCCTTCCCTAAAAATTCTTGATGCTGTCTAGAGGAGAGCAGTTTGGCTGATAGATGATCATCCCTCAACAAATTGTCTGCTTCACTGTATGCTTTTTACTAGTACTTCCATGAATACTGCTCCATTGAACTGGCAGCCATTGTTCCTTTGTTTTCTGTTGGGTCTGTTTATCAGCAGCAGCTGTTAAACATCCCTTTTTAGAGTCCAACTGCATATGCATTGAACCTGCTTTCCCTCTTCCTCTTTTATTCCATTTATGATGTTGCCTCTATTTCTGGAAAAGCCTTCCTCATGAAGTGTTTGCCAACAACTATAACCTCATCATTTCAAGAACAGTGTCAGTAGATTCTTTCTTTCCCAGACGTCATCTATACCTGGCACTAATGCACTATAGATTGTTCTATTTCTTGTGTGGGATTGATATAAAAAATAATAATAATAAAATTTTTAAAAAAATGAAATATTTAAATTAGTTAACAGTTCAAAACTGTTTTGCAAAGGGACAAGCATTAGAACTAAAAAACTTTTTAAAAAAAGTAAAGATATACTAATATGAAGACAGAAATTCTTTTTACTTATCTTCTAGTCCTGATAGTATACGTGAATTAATTGTGTGCTCCTTTTTATAATTGGTGTATGTACAAATGGTATCTTTTGTCAGTGAATCGGATAATATATATCAATAACTGCTGGTTTCATCAGTGATATCAATAACCTTTGATCTCATTGATGGTGCATAGCTTTACATGCTTTACAATCCACCAAACAGTATAAGTAGGCAATGATTTTTTTTTTTTTACACGGAATATATGACCTTGTTAGAATCCAGTTCCTGTTAGTTTTTTTTTTTTTTTTTTAAATCTTACTCTCACCTAATGAAAGGGTGTAACATTGGTGGACTGAGGTTTATATATATATATATATATATATATATATATATAATCTAACATCTCTAGTCCTTATGACGAGGCAACTTACTGAAACATCAGAGATTTCCAAAAGACCTTAAATTTAGAGAATTGGCCTGAATATCAACAGGTTAGTGTTTTTAAAACATTGCAGATTCCATGCCCTTTTCCCAAGTTTTATCTATTTAAAAGAGAACATCAAAATGGAACATGCTAGTAGGATTTACCATAGAGCAAAGTTGGATCTTCTCTCCTAGAGAATCTTTGACACTAAACATACTTTGGCCTTTTTATTTGCTAAAAAAACTGCATTATCTAATAACATTGAACATTCTCTAGATAATGACACATGGAGCCATCTTAAAGAGGCAAGCGAATCTCAAGCTTGCAGAGTTCAGAATGAGAACAAACTGAAACTAATTAGAAAATTTGAATCTCTTAAACAAAAACAAGAAAACTCATTAACCTCTAAATTACACCTCCACCTGGATAAAGTTATCAACAAATTAAGTCATAACCTTTCAACTGCCGAGAAAAATGTTCTCCACAAAGGTCTCAGTTTTACTTTCTGCTTCCTTCCTACCCAAGACTATATGGAATCCATTTTCATTATCAACAATGCCGAACCTCCTACCGACAACATCTCTTCATCAGAACGACATGCTATTAAGAAACTACAAAATAACAAAGACATCATTATTCTTCTGGTGGATAAAGGCAATGCTACGATTGTTCTCAACTCTGAAAACTATCACAACAAGATGCTAGACTTGATACAAACGGACACTTACTCGATCCTCGAAAGAGATCCCACCCATGGACTTCATAATCATACCAACAACTTTCTGAGAACAACAACAACAACAGAATTCCCCAGAATATACGTCTATCTCTTCGTTCTCTCCATCTGCTGATCCCTTGATTATATGGATTACCTAAAATCCATAAAGAGAACATTCCTCTGAGACCAATTGTAGAAGGAATTGATTCTCTAACCTATAACCTTTCCAAATTTATGCTAAATCTCTAAAATGTTTCTCTGGTAAGTCATCATCTTTTATTAAAAACTCCGTGGATTTTGTCTCTGGCTTTAAAGATATTAGTATTAAAGATGAAGAAATCATGGCCAGTTTCAACATAGTCTGCTTATTTACAATGTTCCTACAGAAGAAGTTCTCTTACTTCTAAAAAACAAATTATCTAAGAAGATTATGGCCCTATTAACTCACTGTGTTTATTCAGGATATTTCAAGTATGGAGATACTATCTACAAACAAAATTTTGAATTAGCTATGGGAAACCCATTGTTACCAGTACTTGCTAACATCTACCTCGAAGATTTTGAAGAGAACACTATCTCTCCTTCCCTTTAAAGCCTAGAATTTGGAAAAGATATATAGATGACATTTTTTAATTTGGGGCCACGCCCATGAATATCTTTGGAACTTCCTAGATCACCTGAATAATCAACATCCAAACATAAATTTACAGTTGAGTTAGAAGTTAATGGTTCTCTTCCTTTTTTGGATATTAAACTTGACCCATTCAGCAGAGAAATTGAAAATTTCGATTTACAGATAACCTACCCGTACAAACAGATATCTCTACGGTCAATTCTGCCATTATCCCCCACAAAAGTTTGGGATCGTTTCTACACTTGGACATCGGGCTCGCTCCCGTCTTTATGACGAAGAAGAACTTAACAAAGAACTCAATTTCCTCCGGACTACCTTTCAACTGAATGGCTATTCCCAGAGAATTATTAACAAATTCCTGTTTAATCCACCCCCCCCCCTCGCCATAAGGAGGACAACACAAGTGTTAAAGGTAACGTTTCTCTACCGTACATCAGCTCTGTCTCTCCCAAATTAGCCAAGGTTCTTAGGAAACGTCTAATAATATTTTCCGTTGTTACAATGAACTTGAAAGATATATTGTAGAAGCTAAAGAAATCATCCTTAATCATATACATCTCAACAGCAACCTGAATTACAACCTATCAGACTGTCATTGTGCTGCTATCCAATATTGGCATACACAAGATTTTGAGCGCACTCATATGTCCAACAATGAAGTCAGAGAGAGAATGTTTTTAAATACGCAAATGCCAACGCATTAACGTTGAAATGTATATGCTAACTTTTTGTTCTGTTTAGAGTTAATTCCTTTACTGTTTTTGTTGGTTATTTCTATTATTTGTTTGCGCCTGAAGAAGTCTCTGTTAAAGATGAAACTAGTCATGCCAATAAAATCAGCTTTTTATTTGTCATCTCAGTTTCCCAGTCATGATTAAATGATTAATCCTAAAAAACATGTACTTCAACTGAGTAAATCAGTCATTTAACATAATATATAATATATATATATATATATATATATATTTATAAATTGACACTGATGCATTTTTTTTACACAATCTTTTCTGAAACATATGAATGGGTAATTTTCTGGTAATTTTCATTCACCAATTGCTTTCTGCACAAAGAACGTACTCTTCACTCTCCTGGTTACACCATCCTTATACATCTTCCAGGGATGTCCTTTTGTTCTGCTTCTGACCCTCCTTCATTCTGTAAAAAATCTCTTTAACATTTAACCAGTAATTACCACTTATGTAGTGACTGGTTAAATGTCTTCACCACATTACCCCTCCTCTTCCTTCTGGTTAATAGGCTCAGCAAATGGCATTCCCTCAGTCTGTCTTCATACCCAATACTCTAGGGATCTAGCACCACCATAGTCACCTCTTTCTAGACCATCTCCAGTTATCCTCATCCCATTCATGATTTGCATTTCTGCAATATTTTGCTTTTCAGTTTGCAGTTTGTTATATTTGCTTTCATCTGCCTGAAATGTTGAAAATATTTGCAAAGACTTTTACATGTTCTTCTGTTATAACTCATATTGTTAATATTTTTACAGCAGTACATGATATATTCAGCTTTATAAATGTAGATATTTTATATGGTATAAATCCTGTTCCTCTTAACCTCTTCTTCACTTTGTCACCTCATCAGAGGTATGGTAGGACATAATTTCATAACTGAAACTGAGGATTTTGTCTAGTTCAGAAGAATTAGCAATGAAGGATGATAATAAATTCAGAGATAATATTTATCCTGCATTTATGAGTTAATCACTGGTATGGTTTGTACTCTGTATATATTACCTTAATATTATTAGTATTAAGGTGGGGTAGGCAGTAGATGACATTGGTGTAGATCAGGGGTCGCCAAAGTTATTTGCCCGTCGACCTCTTCAAGAGTTTCTTGACTTTTTATCGATCCCCTATATTTTACTATTACGTAATTATAATAGGACAAGCAAAAAAAGATGATTATGTGAGTTTTTAGATTGTTTATTTTATAGTTACAGTGTTTATTGTATGTATAATATAGTATATATTATTATATTACTATCACTAGTAATATCACTAGTATTACTAGTGATAGTAATATAATAATATATACTATATTAAACTGTTTTTTGGTTACAACTGCTTTAAGGCATTATTCCATTATTTAATGAGAATAATAACATTATGATATTGTTAGTGAGCCTTTCTAATAATAACTTTTCTAAATCAATGGAATCTTATGAAATAAATTAATCTGAAGTCATTTCCTTTAGGATTAAGATACATAAATTGAAGAAATTTGTTAAAAATATGAAATTTAAAATTCTTCTTAAAGATTGTGGAATAAAATATTAAAAATTAAAATTCAAAAGCAAACATCAATGTCAAAATGCACTAAAAACAATGAGATCAGATAGTGAATGAATTCAGAATATGGAAATAATAATAAATAAATAAAATCAATATAGCTCAGTAGGAAGTGGTGTGTGCACCACAGTGCTAATTCCACTGAAGAAAGAGCATTCTAAATTCGACTGTTTGAATAGAGGAATTTTTTCTAAGCCTTTCTTCAAATGGTTCCTAAGTTAATTGGGCAAGTGGGTTTATTCTCCCAAAAACTTGGGTTTTTTTGTCCAGTAAACTCAAGAAAGCTGACTGTAAATGCAGAAAATTCAAAGCCTGCATGCCTTCTGGTCCCTTGTGAGATATTGATATGAATGCAGTTTCTGTTTATTTTTGTTCTGACTTCTATCACATCTAGATACCATCATTGTAATTTCTCTTAAAGAGAAGTATTTTATGCCATTCATAACAATATAAATGAAAATACTGCATGCATTTAGTATTTCATAAATATAGTTGTCCAGAAAATTACTAATGTTTGACAAAAAAAAAGTGGGGGACAACTTTCTTATTTTTCACTCTAGAAAGATAACACGTATATATTCTTGTATTGTTCTCTAAAGATGCCAGTTTGACTTTGGTAAATTACCAGGAATAATAATTTTAAAAATCTTTTTTAGTCATTATGGTAAATATATTGTCATCGGTATTCTAAAAATGATATTATTGATATGTTTTAACATAATGTACTATGTTGAAATAATTGTGGATCACTCCCAATTTTAGAATGAAACACAGAATGTATATTCCTGTCTTCACATGTAGTCCATACTATTAAACTGATATATCACAAAATTGACTTTATACTATCAAGGTCATGGAGAAGAACTTCCAGACATTGAAAGAAAGATTTATCATAAAATGCCATATCAGTAGCCTATCCATTCATGACATTGTTAATCATCCATAGGCAATATCATCAGGAGATGGAAATGTGAGGATAAGGATGCATTTTCTCAATTAATAAATTTAGTTTAATCCTTTATCCAAGTGTGTGCAAACAAAGTTTGCGCCTGAAAGTATCTTCAGGACTGGGGTAAAGTGGTACAACACCGGGCGACTCCTTGCAAAGGTGGAGCAAACTACCAACACTCCTATCTCAGTATCTCCCATAATGCAAAACACATCTCCTTGCGGATATGTATAATGTTATGCATTAAGGGAAGGGCCACTACCCAGACTAGTTTCGACCTTTATTGAGGTCTCTTCAGTGAGAGCTATAGTCTGACCAAGTGAAAAATAAACTTTCAACATCTTTCTCTAAATCCAGAGTAATTTAATAAAAAGGTGGCACACTGTTTGGCAGCTCCTATAGGAGGAGATGACCTTGCTAATGCTTCTGCCTTGGTATCTCCACTTGGGCCTGGCTCCCACTGAAGAGACCTCAATAAAGGTCGAAACTAGTCTGGGTAGTGGCCCTTCCCTTAATGCATAACATTATACATATCCGCAAGGAGATGTGTTTTGCATTATGGGAGATACTGAGATAGGAGTGTTGGTAGCTTGCTCCACCTTTGCAAGGAGTCGCCCGGTGTTGTACCACTTTACCCCAGTCCTGAAGATACTTTCAGGCACAAACTTTGTTTGCACATACTTGGATAAAGGATTAAACTAAATTTATTATAGTCTGACCAAGTGAAAAATAAACTTTCAACAATTTTCTCAATTAAGAAATGCACAGAAAGATAGGTAATACTGAAGGAAAGAATGGTACAGAAATATCATTCTGTGGAAACAGTCATTCAGGAATTCAGTTCTGTAGTTGTTCAGATTATTAGTTAAGATACTAAGTGAAGAGTTACACAGTTGTGGATTCTGTAGAAGAAGAAGCTACACTGATGTAAAGAATATTGTGATTGGCCCGTAGAACACCAGAAGCTCATGGTATCCTTTTCTGATCAATGCTCAATACTATTGAGTATAGATCTTGCAGATACAGGATTACTTACACCTGCATACATCATTATCCTTATGGCTGTTTCTCCTAGTAGACTCAAACCTTGCGGCTGTATGAAAGAATGAATACCAATATTCGTGCACCATGCTTCTGGATAATGTTATTCTTCCTATAATGTTGTGGTTTTATGGCACAGAAACATGCCTCTTAACACTGCAATGGCATTGTCACTTTGCAGATGCAATTGCAACATCATTTGAGAAAAATTATGTGGAAGTTGTTGACTAACTGGTACAGAGTTCTGATCATAACCCGATAATATACCTTTGGGATAAACTGGAATATTTGATGTAGTTCAAACCATTATATCTAAGAGTGGTACATGGACTGGTGATTATGTTGACAGAAGAAGGGTCTAAAATACCTGATGTATGTTATCACAATATGAGTCAGATATTTTGGATTGAGGTCAAAGGAGGGCCACCACTATTGAAATGTGTGCAGTTTAGTTTCTCTGAAATAGTGCTCCTCAGTTATTTATTTCAACATAGTGTTGATTCATGTAGAGTGCAGTAAATTGCAGAAAAGTTCTTCATTCCATTACACAATGAAAAAAATTTCAAAATAAAGTTTTATATAGGATTTGTGTTGGCATTCAAGTTTACAGTTATATATTTACATGATGACATTTTTATATAAATTTGTATATAAAATATCCTTTTTTTTCACCTTAAAATCTTGTTATATATTTAATATTTTTAGAATTAAAAAAAAATTACAACTTTAAATATTTTTTTAGGAAATCATATGACTTATTTCTATTCACAAATACTGTATCTCTTGTAAATACCAAATTGTAAATAGTTGAATAAATAAATAAATAACTGTGTATAGTGATGGTAATGCAATTGAAAAGTTACTTTCACCTTGAAGTGGATAATATATAGAAAATTTTATTTGAGTGCAATTTAAATTGCATATCATATCAGTTTCCCTGAGTGACAAATGTTTATTGATATATATCAGTGTCTGGACACCAGATCATTCAGCATTGTACCTGAACATGACATTGATCACCAGGTTCAAAATAGTGTGCTTTGATATAATGTAGTAATGTTCATTTGTTAACATTTCTTAAAATACTATTTATTCCTAATGATGGCCATCTATGAAAGATAAAAGGATTTAAATGTTATTTTATATTTCCTAACTTTACACTCAATTTAGTGGTGCATACTGTGGTCATATATGTAAGACCATAAGATGCTTAAGCCTCAACAACATCCTGTGCTATCCAAATACAGACCTGGTGATTTGAGAAATCATTCATTGCTAAGTCCTCCATGCCATGACTGTGTGCACTGCAAGGCATGCAAAGAGAGCATCTTGAAATCAGCCCAAGAGAATCCAAAACTTAAGTGAGTCCGTATAACTTGACTGCCACCATACACCTTTAAAGGATACAGTTGTAGAGGTAAATTTCAGTACAGTGTGGTTACTGAAGTAATAACTCTAACCAAATCTTGATTTTCAGCATAGTAGGCAGCTTTCTCATGATGGAGGGAAGTGAATGGCCACTCAGTACCCACAACTTTTATGTCCATGACAACATTACATCCAAGGTCAGGCTTCCTCAGTCCAATGTTAGTCCTATAGTGAGGTTCTACTATTATCCAACCTTTGTTCTTCAACCTGTTCTCTATAATCCTCACTACTGCATTGTATCTTTTGACACATACTCCATGTATGCAATAACAACATTGAGCAACATGAGCTAAAGTTTCTATACTCTGCTGTTCTTGTCATCACTTCTTCCCTGAGTTATACAAGATCGAGTTTGCAGAGCATTGATTCTTATCCTAATTAAATCTGTATATTCAAATTTAGGCACCAAGAGAGTAGTCCCATCCTTGATCCACTTGATCCTGATTTTGAGAGGGAACATGTTTAGATTCCTGAAATGCAGTCCATCAACTGAATCGTACAACATTTAACCCCATCTGCTGATTTTGAGAGGAAAAAATGTTTAGATTCCTGAAATGCAACTCCATCGACTGAATGGTACAACATTTAACCCCATCTATTTTGTTTGGCCAAGGCAGTTGAATTGGTGTCCTTCCATCAAGCACCCATCCAGATGTATGTCAATAATAATAATTATTATTATTATTATTTGACACCTCCAGGGAGCCAAGGACTCATCGAGGGAGGGTGCCTGCTCTACAACTCCGTCTCCACCATTCACTCACCATCTGACTGCAACTACACCAACGCCATCTACTGTCGACCACCACTGGTATTTCCACAGACAATCACAAACATCCATGCCCATGGTGGGATTCGAACCCGCAGCCTTTTGGCTGGAGAGCGGATACGCTATCCACTCAGCCAACCAGGCCGGTGTCCTAGTTGAAGTCCTAGAGGCAGCAAGACATAATCTAATTGCATCGAGAAAACCCCAAGACCCATGGTTAACAGTTGCATAGTAAAATGCTAATGGCACATTCTGAGGAAGAAATAACTATGAACAGACTGTTGAGTGAAGAGCTGCATCCATCCAGGACAGTACTAAGAGAAAGACTTTACCTAGAACCAACCTGTGGTGGAGTCTAAAAGAAGAAGAAAGTAATTCAGAATGAAGAGCCTCTATTGAGGTTTAAGTGGGGCTTTCAGAGAGTGAAGAGAAAAAAGTTCCTAGAGTGTATGAGAAAGAGGAGCAGCCTATCAGAGAGAAGAGAACAACAAGGTATTCTGTGTGTTAAGGCTCAAGTGCTGGGAGAAACTCATGTTAGAGTCTTAATAGAATGAAACAGCACGAAGAAAGGATTAAAAATGATATTTAATTCTTCCAGTATTTCATCTCAGTCACTGAAACATCATCAAGAAGTACAATATGAGACTTGTAATACACATCAGTGGTGCACTCAGGGGGTCCTGGCTCCCTAAAAGAAAAAGGGGAAAAAACACTAGAAAATTTTCCAAAAATCTGTTCCTAATTAAAATTCATTTTTTTATTTATGTTATGTCGTGTCTTCTATTTCTATACTACTTATGAATTAGCAGTCACATAAGGTAGGAATATCCTATAACTCTTGGGAATCATGGCTACTGTGAATGCAAGGCAAACAAAGTAGTGCTCAGGCGGACCAAGTTCTACTTCGTTTGCTCGAGCTGGGCCAGAGGAGATCAAGATCACGGGTATCATGTATTGGCGATCACTGCAGATGCTCAGTCATAGGTTGTATGCAATGTGTAGTGTGTATTTTCAAATTGTCTACTTCCCCAAGATTAAATCCTGACTGTGCCACTGACACACACACACACAGACAAAGCAACACAAAACTAAGAGAAACAGACTAGAGTCCTAACTAGAAGGGGTGCCCTTGCTGATGGCCTTGGATGTAAACTGGGATCTCAAAGTATTAGTGTTTCCCATATTTTGGGAAGTTTAATGAAACCATATTTATTTAGAT
Source organism: Typopeltis vanoorti (assembly GCF_054136105.1). NCBI lineage: Eukaryota > Metazoa > Arthropoda > Arachnida > Uropygi > Thelyphonidae > Typopeltis > Typopeltis vanoorti. The sequence continues at coordinate 135,197,297 of NC_143554.1, read as the reverse complement.
CAGGTTGATTTTTGAGAGCAGCTGCATATTCCAAAAATAGTCTTTCTCTTCTAAATTTATTCTAACATTATCAACAAGGTATCTCCACTGTTCTCAACCTTCATTTTTGTCTTTACCTGAGGGAACAAGAAAAAGCATACTCATCTTTGTCACATTGATGTTTAAGCCTCAAACTTGAAAAAAGGTGACTGCTTGGTTCAGTTCCTTGGCTTAGTTCCTGCACACTTTCTCTAGTTCAGATTTTGTTGATAATTATTGCTGAGTCATATTCTAGAATTTAATGTTGATCTAATGGCTAGTATTCTCTTGAAGGTGGTAGAGAATGAAAAGCCTTTCTAGGCATTGCAGAGATAGGTGACAGAGACATCATCAACTCAAGTCAAGTTGCAGCAGTGGTATCCCATGGTCTCTCCATAAGTGAAGGAAGATCCTCACTGGCCTTTGTTGAACTCATAGCGATGGAACAAACCCTACTGGGGTTGCTAACCCAAGAAATAAGAACATAGCATAGTAGGCAACTTACAGTACAATGTTATGAAGAAGTGGATGAAATAAGAACTTTGAGAAACTCCTGCATCAATAAGAAAAAAAACTGAAGACTGAACACATTGCATATAGGAACCACCTGAGAGAAAACTGACAATCTAATTACACATTGAGGAAAGCAGATCATAAGATAGCAATTTACTGAGGTGTCCTCAACACCAAACTCTATCAGATGCTTTTGAAATGTCAAGTGCAACAGCAATCCAAACCTTTCCATGGCAAATGTCCAGAGGTGGGTAATGTAGGCAAATAGATCTGTTGTAAATATTGATTGGTAAAATTAATATTATTGGTATTATTATCATTGTTATTATTATTATTATTATTGCTTTTTCCTAATGGCTTGTACTTTAAGGCTTGTTTTGGTAATCTTTCTGTTTTCATTCTTCAAACGTGTTCCATCCATTTATGTTTATATTTTTTATTTTTTTCTATTACTGGTTCTTGGTTTAATTCTTTTATTATTTCTTTGTTTCTTTTGTAATCAAATAGGGTATACTTTGCAGTTTTTCTCATAAACTTCATTTCTGCTGTTATTAATCTTTGTCTTTTTGTTTTATTGTCCAGATCTCGCTTCCATACATTAAGACTGGTAGGGCTAATGTATTGTATACTTTTAGTCTGGTTTGTTTTTGAACGAGGTTTGGTTTAAATATAGAGTTAATTACACCTGCTATTTTTAAATATTTTGCAATTTTTACATTTATATCTTTTTCATTTTCATATGTGATCATACATCCTAGGTAGTTGAATGAATTCACCTGTTCTAAGAAAACCAGGATGTCCTCTTAAACAATTCAATGATGACTTCTAAGGCCGGAACAGGCCATGCTAGGCCTAAATCCTTCATATGCATGATGATGATGATGATTGCTGCACCCTCCATGGAGCTGGCAGACTCATCATCGGAGATTCATTCATATGACAACATATTTATCATACAGATTCTTAAAATCCTTAACACTCCTTGCATTAGCAACATATTCTGATAATGCGTTCCATTCACTAACAATTTTCCATGTGAAAAAATTTACTCCTCTCACCCCTCTTCACCATGCTTTTACATACCTTACTGGAATGACCTCTGGTTCTTCCCCTCTCACCTTCTACTCTTTTTATAATCCCCTCTGGATTAAGTTGATAAAATCCTCTCACTAACTTAAATGTCTTTATCAGCGAGAGGGCTACATGAGTGATTTCAGAGAGCTCCCGAAAGCTAAGTATAATTTTGAGTGAAAATTGGAATATTGGTTTAAATCTTAACGTAGTATTGTTTATTTTTGGTAGCTTGTTGTGTCTGTGTGATTTCGGTGTGAATTCCGTTTTATTTAACTTAGTATTTTAATGATACGTTTCATAGAATAGCACATGGCACCAATGTGATGAATGATAATGGCTTCCAAAAATGCGACACCTTTGTTCAAAAACTGTAATGTGAGGGAGTTTGTCCAGTGTGATGTGTGTGGGATGTATGCTTTCCCAAAAGAGGCTGGAGTTTGGATGGAAAGTGATAGTGGGAGAATGTGCAGAAAGTGTAAGCAAAGTGAGGAATTGAAGTATGTGTCAGGTCATGAGATTGTTGTGGTTGAAAAAAGCCAGAATGTGAGTGAAAATAGTGGCTTGATAGGAAATTGTGATGTTGTACAAGATAGCAATGAGAGCGGTGATCAAAGAGAGAGTGAAAGCAACTATACGAATTATTTGTAAAGAGTGAGATAGCTAGGCTACGCGGAGTAATACACAGTGTGCAGCAGCAGTTGGAGCACCTGCAAAAATCTTTCCAGAGTGCCTCGGCTAACAGAAATAAACAAGTCTTTGAAAGGTAAAATAAGCGTAAGAGTGGGAGAGTTTCAGAAATGAAGGAAAGAGTGTTGTATGGTGACTCCTTATTAAGAGGTGTGATAGATGGGAGTTACCGGGTGCGAAATATAAGGATGTAAGTGAGAAGGTTAGAGAACAAAAACAGAGGGTGAAAGAATTGATAGTTGTGGCGGGTATGAATGAATTGAAAGGAGATAAATTTTTTTATGAGAGAGGACTTGGAAAGTATTGTTAAAGGTAGCGAAAGAAAAGAGTGACAGAGTTAGAATGGTGAGTCTGTTGCCGTGGTACGACAGACAGGAGTTTAGGAGGGCCATAATCGCAAATGACTTTATGCGCAGGTTATGCAGATGGTGTGGTGTGGAGTTCATGGATATGTGGAATGAGTTTGATGGGCGAAAGGATTTATACAAGATGGATGGCCTGTATTTGAATGGATTTGGTGCGCGGAGACTGGAAAAACCGTTGCTGAATGAAGTGAAAATGGATGTGCAGAACCAGGGAAACTAGAAGTACCAAGGGGGAGGGGAGTGGATATACGGACATCAGTGAGACAGTTGAGTGTACCCAAACCAGTACTAAGGACAAGTATTCGGAATGGGATAGTTAAAATAATGCATCAAGATAGGGGTGGGACAAAGGGACCTCTGCATTTCATGTATACTAATGCCAGGAGTATTAGGAACAAGAAGGAAGAATTTTTGGCCTTGGTTGGCTCTTCCTGGCCACAGGTTATTGGCATTAGTGAAACATGGCTGATGGAAGAGAATATTTAGTTTGTGGGATAGAATGTGTTGGTTATAATATGTTTATGAGGGACAGAGAGAATAAAATGAGGGGAGGAGTGTTAGTGATGATAGCCGATGAACTGCAGCAAAGGAGAATTGACGTTGTATTGCAGGATAGTGAAAAGAGCTCATTTGAGGCTATTTGGTGTGAGATCAAGACTGGCAGAACAAAATATATAGTTGGGTGCTGCTATAGACCAGGTGATGGAATAGATGGTGGAGATAGTATGCATAAACAAATTGATGAAATGAGTGGAAGGAGGGTAATTATTATGGGAATTTCAACTATGGAAACATTGATTGGAAGGAGGAGAGGACACATGTGAGGAAGGAAATGGATTTTATTCAATTATTAAGGGATAACTATCTGAGACGGCATGTAACTGAAAATACTAGGGGTTTGAGAGTGCTTGACCTGGTAATAGCATCTGAGAATTGGACTGTAAAGAATATGACCATGTTTCCACCTATTGGTGAGAGTGATCATAAGGAATTCCACACCTTTAGCCACCTGGGAGGTGGCTAAAGGTGTGGAATTTTCAATTAAGATAGGGTGTATGTGGAATTACCGTGCTGGCAAGTATGACAAGCTTAGGAGATAGCTTGGTTCAGTGCCATGGCAGGTAAAACTGCAAGGGCTGGATGTCGATAGAGCATGGGAAGTGGTCAGGGAGCATTTACAGGAGGTTATGGCTGATTGTATACCTAGGGTTCAAATAGTAAAACAAGTAGGGGTTAAATGGATGAATAACACCATTAAGCTTGAACTGCAAAAAAAGAAACAACTGTGGAGGGAATTTAAAGAGAAAGGTGACCTGCTGGCACACGAATGGTATAAAGCTCAGGCCAGAAAGGTAACGAGTATGGTAAGAAAAGCAAAAGAGGATTATGAAAGGAAACTAGCTATGCAAGCTAAAGAGAATCCCAAACAATTCTTTAAATATGCTGCAAGCAAAAAAAAAAAAAACTGTACACGGCAGAATGATTTTAAGGCATGCCTATGGTAAGGAGGTCACTGAATCAGTCTATATAGTGGAATTACTGAGTGAGCACTTTCCAAGAGTATATCATGCAGGTGGCTACACTGAAAGAATGAAGGAACCATTAGTTTATACAGGAATTGTGATGAATGAAGTGAAGGTGAATAGTCTATTACAGAACCTTAATGTGAATACATCTGTGGGATTGGATGGTATACTGGCACAGGTCTTACATGAAACGGCTAAAGAATTATCAGTGTCCTTGACCATGTTGTTTAATCTGAGTCTCGGGTCTGGTTTAGTACCGAAGGTGTGGAAAGAGGGGGAAATAGTTCCACTGCATAAAGGAGGATCCAAGACTACTGTTGCAAATTACCGACCGATCTGCATATCAGGAGTCGTTGTCAAGGTCTTGGAGAAAGTAGGCAAGGGAAAAATACAGGAATGGATTGATGAAAATGAGATACTGTACGGGGGACAGCATAGCTTTGTGAAGGGTAGATCATGCCTCAGTAACTTGCTCAAGTTTTATAACACAATGATGGCTGAACTGGATAAGGGTAATGGGTTTACAGTGATGCTGCTGGACCTGGCTAAGGCCTTTGACAGGATACCACATGGAATTCTAATCCGTAAACTGTAACATATGGGAATGGATATAGGGTTGGTGAGATGGATAGGTGGGTGGTTGATGGAGAGATATCAGAGAGTAGTTTATTTAGGAGTAGAGTCCAAAAGATAGCCTGTGACTAGTGGTGTGCTGCAGGGCTCTGTTCTTGGACTACTGCTGTTCAATTTGTTCATTAACGATATAGGAAAGGATCTAAGAGGAATGGTTCATTTGTTCACTGATGATGCACAAAGTTGGGTAGGGCAATCGTGAATGCAGAAGATGTCAAAATCTTGCAGGATGGTTTGGATAGATTGGAGTTCTGGGCTAAGGAGAATGGATGTCAATTTAATGTGACAAAATGTAAGGTTATGCATTTTGGGGTGAAAAGATTAGCAGCAGTACACCACACTGGTGGAACCGTACTCCAGGAGATTGATGAGGCCAAGGACTTGGGAGTGTTGGTGGATAGGGAGATGAAGTTTAGGAGACACATTGTAAAAGTGGCTAAAGCAGCTCATCAAATCACTTGATTGCTGAAAAATACTTTGACGAGCAGAGACAAGCAAGTTATTGTTCCTCTGTACTGAGCCTTGATAAGACCTCATCTCAACTACTGTGCCCAGATTTGGTCACCTAGGTTTCTTCTTGATGGGGAGGAGGTGGAGAGGATCCAGAGGTGAGTGACCAAGATGATAGCGGATCTATGGAATGAACCTTATGAGAAAAGGTTCAAGATTTGTGGGTTGCAGAAATTGGTTGATAGGCAGAAAAAAGGAGATATGAGTGAGACATTCAAATTGCTAAAGGGTTTCTATAGGATTAAATTAGAGGATATTTTTGAAATCAGGTCTGGTGGTGGGAGAACTAGGGGACATTAATGGAAGCTGGGCAAGAGTGTGGTTAGCAAGGGTGTTAGAGCTGGGTTCTTTACTTTTAGAGTGGTAAATGATTGGAATAAGCTGCCAGAGTCTGTTGTGGGTGCTATGACAGTGAGTGAGTTCAAGGCAAGGTATGATAGATACTATGAGAATGTCGTATAGTTGTGTGGACATGATGTCTAGGGCCTCCATTGATGAGTCCAAGGACTCCCTGGAGTCACCCGTAATAATAATAATAATAATCATATCACCTCTCTTCGTCATATCCAGACTTTGCAATCTACATTTCTTCAATCTCTCTCCATGGCCAGCATTCCAAAATCCCGATATTGTCTTAGTCACTCACCTCTGGACGCACTCTGATGTCTCCACATCACATTGAAAACCAGGTGCAATCTGAGCACAATAGTCCAAGTGTGGTCTCACCATTCTTTATCAGTGGCACAATCACCTCCTTATCCCTACATGTTACAGTATGAGATGTCATAGCAGCACTACGATGTGCAGCCTTTGCAATATGCCCTCTAAACTTCAGTCTACTGTCAACCATCACTCCCAAATCTCAAATCTCATCCACTTCCTTTTCAATATGCCCTCTAAACCTCAGTCTACTCTGTCAACCATCACTCCCAAATCTCGAATCTCATTCACTTCCTGCAATACGGCACTTTCAATATAGTACATAGCCTTATATTTCTGCACTTCAAAATGCAACACCTTGCACTTATTAATATTAAAGTTACAACCCTACTCCTTTGTCCAAGTCAAAAGTCTATTGAAATCTTCCTTACAACAACTTATTATGTGCCAATCTATCAAACACTTTGCAAAGTCCAAGAATATCACTGAAGAACCCTAGTTAATCTACATGATATATCATATACAAATAAGTTAAACAATAGGGGCTCAAGAACAGAACCCAGGGGCATGCCACTGGTTATCCTCCTTTTTTTGAGACGTGCCCCATCATACACAACTTGCTTGTATTATTCAAAGAGCAAATCTCTGATCCATCTAACCAATATATATTATATATTCCCATCATCTGCAGCTTGTACAACAACTTATCATGTGGCAAGCTATTAAACGCTTTGCAAAGTCCAAGAATATCACTGTATATGATTTTTCCTTATCTAACACACTCTACCTCATCACAGAATGCAAGTAAATTGCTAACACAGGATCTACCCTTTACAAATCCATGCTATGTCCATTGACACAATCCTCGTAGAAAGGCTTATACATTGGTTATACATGATTATTAATTTACTTAAGGATTCAACGTACACTAGAATATAAATTAAATTTAACTTTAATATATAATTCCAATATTTCGACAACATCACGTTGCCATTTTCAAAGGAATTTATAACTGAGTTCCTTATTGTAAGTTTATTATAAGTTCCTTTGAAAATGGCAACGTGAAGTTGCTGAAATATTGGAAATATATATTAAAATTTAATTTGATTTATATTCTAGTGTACATTGAATCCTTAAGTAAATTAATAATCATGACCCAATCCTGCATTCTATTTCTAACCAATCTATCCAGCACTTGACTGCAACTGCAGTTATACAAACTGGTCTATAATTGAAAACGTCTGTCCTATAACCATGCTCGTGGAGTGGTACTATTTTTCTCTATTTTTCTTCTTTCCACTACTTAGGAACCCTACTACTGCAAGAATTCCATTAAAAAAACCAGGTCAAGGGCTAGTCAACTATGGTGCATATTCCTTGAGGAATAAGTTTATTAAATACAGGTTAGAAAATTTTCAGTCAAATCCTGAATTGCCTGACAATGCTGCCATTTTTAGCAGTAAGCTTTTCTTGTTTCACTACTTTCCAAACAAGTATCATATGATCACCCTCACCAATTGGCAGCATTGTCAGCACCTCGTTAACAACTACATCTTGTAAAGTTCTCACCAAATCCAAAACATTAAAGTCTCTAGTTGTTTCAAATGATGATGATGATAATTTGAAACTGCTCCAGATGTCAACGAAGTTGACCGTTGATGACCTTCCACATTATTTTAGACAACATTGAGTTGAGAGAGCAATAGGTTGATAGTTTGATGGCAGACACTTATCTTCTTTTTTTTTTTTTTTTTTTTTTTGGAATTGGCTATATATGGCTGCATGCTTTATGCTGTAGAATGGATATCAGCTGAGTATTATACAATATATAGATGATAAAGAACAAGTGTCAGTTCAGGAGCACAACTGTTGGGATCCCACCAAGACTAGAAGCCTTTTTGGTATTCAGGTTGTTGAAGATACTTCTGATGTTGTTTTGGTTGAATGAAGTAATTTGCCTGGGTCACCTGTACAGGAGATTGATGAAAACAATGTTATCAGAAGATCAGCTTCATCTTGAGATGATGTTGCAGCACTACTAGATGAGAAATGGGCAGAAGCACAGATAGAAAAAAAAAAAAAAAAAAAAGTAACATCAACAGCCTTTGCAAGAAACCAGAAGGCATCACTGCCATTAGCACAGGTGGCAACTTCTCTATATTTAGCCCTTTCAAAGCCAGACTTAGCCTTGTTAATAACAGTTTTTGCAAGTATTGTGGGCTTCAGTAAAGGCTATATACATGGAAGACAAGACATAGCCTACAAAATATTAAGGAAATTAAACAACGAAGAAAGAGATACAGCACAAATCAACATAATACAAAAGAAACAATGAAAACATGATAATAATTTAATAATTAAGACCCATATTTATTAACAGAAAATAATAATGAAGAAATCAGCACTGATATAGAAACAATAAAATTGGAAGAACTAAAAGAAACAATAAAGGTATCAAAAAATAGAAAATCAACCAGATTAGATGCCATAAATACAGAGCTTTGGAAATATAGTGGAGAATATTTACATCGTGGATTCTTGAAATCAGTAAAACTGTTGGAGAAAATGTGAGGTTCCATCAGATTGGTTAAAAGCTAAGATTATATTTATATTTAAGAAAGGAGACAGAGATGATTGTAGAAATTACAGAGGAATAAGTTGATTAAATACAGGTTAGAAAATTTTCAGTCAAATCCTGAATAAAAGACTTAGAAATATTGCAAACAATCTACTCTCAGAAGAACAAAATAGTTTCAGACATGAAAGATCATGTGTAGACAATATTTATGTGCAAAAACAAATTATTTAAAAAAGATGAGAATTTAATTTAAAACACAACTCTTTGGACTATCTGGTTGGCCGAGTCGTTAACATATCTGCTCTACAGCCAAAAGGTTGCTGGTTCGAATCCCACCATGGGCATGGATATTTGTGATTGTCTGTGGAAATACTAGTAGTGGTGGTGGTAGGTGGTAGATAGTGTAGTTGGTGGAGAGTTGTAGAGTAGGTGCCCTCCCTCGATGGGTCTTTGGACTCCCTGGAGGTGTTACGTAATAATAATAATTTAGAGACTCATATGGTCTTTATAGATTATGAGAAAGTTTTTGATATAATACACAGAGAAAAACCATGGAATATAATGAAAAAACAAGGATATCCATTATATTTGGTACAAGCTATACAAAGTTTTATGTAAAGATATACAAAATTACAGTTAGGTAATAAATTAACACAAGAGATTGAAATAAATCAGTGTGTCAGACAGGGATGTAGCTTATCTGTGACTATTAAATATATATATTGATCAGATTATTAAAATATGAAAAATTATAAAACAAGATATCCAGTTAACCAGATTATTATTATTATTATTATTATTACGGGCAGCTCCAAGGAGTCCTTAGACTCATCGAGGTAGGCCCAACATCATGTCAAGAACAACTATTCAACATTCACACAGTATCTATCATACTTCACCTTGAACTCATTTACAGTCATGGCACCCACAACAGACTCTGGTAGCTTATTCCACTCATTTACTGCTCTCCAAGTAAAAAACCTAGCTCTAACACCCTTGCTAACCACACTCTTACCAAGCTTCCATGGATGGCCCCTAGTCCTCCCACTACCAGTCCTATTCTTAAAAATATCATCTGAATTAATCTTATAGAAACCCTTCAGTAATTTGAATGTCTCGATCATATCACCCTTTTTCCGCCTATCAACCAATTTCTGCAGCCCACAAATCTTCAACCTGTTCTCATAAGGTTCATTCCATAGTTCTGCTATCATCTTGATCATTCGTCTCTGGATCGTATTGATATTGGATTGTATCATAGATTGTATAGATACAATAGATAGATTGTATTATAGATTGACTCTGGTTCAGAAATGTGGATGGTTAAAAATAAAGATAAAAGTAAAATACAACCTGCAGAGATGAGATTTTTAAGAACAATTCAAGGATTCACAAAATTGGACCATATAAGAAATGAAGACATAGAAAAGAACTAGATATTTATAAATGAAAAGATCAAAGAATAGAGGGAGAGAAATAAAAAGAATGTCTATTTAGGATGGAAAGATGTCAACTACCAAAAGAGGTGTATAGATACAGACCAAAGGGGAATAGACAGAGAGAGGAAGACCAGCAACAAGATGGATAGACTAGTGAACCTGGAACAGGCAAATCCCTAATCCTTGAAAAGAAGAAGAAATGAAGGCTACAAATTAAGCAGGAGTTTTTGCTTCAAGCCACTTATAATAAGCTGTTTGCTTTTCTTGGAATGCCCATGCACACTTAAGAAAACCATGGCTTGGTCATTGTGTGTAATTTTGAACTGAGTGAATGAAGTCCTTCATTCCAACATGGGTAATTTCTGTAACATGATTACAAGTATCTGAATCTGAAGAATTGAAACTGTAGTCTTACCATCGAAAGGAGAAAAGGTCTTGGAGATCTTCCCACTTGTCATTGAATAGTGCCAAAGGACACGAGGATGTGAATGGCTAATATGTGGACATTTCATTAGAAATGAAAGATGAGATTGTAATCTGAATTGCCTGAAGGAATGGTTATTTCAACTGATTAAGAAAAGACCCAAAGTTGGGGATGAGTGGAGAGGATTGGGGATTCTGGTCAGGAGATGGAAAAATTGCTTTATGTTATTGCTTACTGCAAATACCTTCCAGCTTAGTAGAATTTGAAGGGAACCAACTATGAACATTGTGAACAGTTGGGAACATTAAAGTCACCAAGGAAGATGTCATCACTGTTGGAGAATTTGGATTACTGGAAATCAAACCTCAATGATAAGAAGTTAAAGGTCAATGATTGTTAGAATTTTCAGAGCAGTAAAAACAGCAGATGATTGATTCATAATGAGACAAGGAAATCTTAAGCAATAGCCAGTCAAAAAAAGGAGATTCAAGATTAGGAATATCAAATTGCACAAAAACATAAGTACCATCCTTGTGAAAAGAATCATACAGGGTGTAGTTTGAACTGTTAGGATGGGTTGTGTTTGTTAAGACAGAGATTTGGGATTTAGTCAAAAAAGAGATCAGGCTTCTGTGTGTAGGTGATGGTACACACAACATTTGGTATAAACAACATTTAGGTTTAACTGGTAATTAGTTTACGGAATTAACAACGCATATAAAGTATATTAATTAAAGGTAACTTTAATGAATAACTTCTATATTTCGGCAATGTCACATTGCCATCTTCGGGAACATAAAGATATGGTATGTGCACTCAGGAACTAACACAAAGCAAATGAGGAAGAAAGCAAGAAACTAATATTCCTAAAGTCCTAATGATGCCCTCTTGCGGGCTAATTTGGTAGTCTTGGCAGTTGGGCTGAAGTTCTCATAATGAAAGTCTCCCAAATTTGGGGCAGTTTCATGCACCCAAATTTGTTGAGGTAAGGAACGTTTTTTAGAGCTGCTGAAGATTCTTTGAATAATCTTTCGTATTTAAACTTGCTGCGATGGATTATTTTTGTTTTCTTCCAACGAATTTTATGTATCTAAGGCATGGTCTGCCAGCCCAGAGCGGCTGTACTGGTGAAACCGGATGTAGTCTTGGTGTTCTGAAATCCTGATATTTGTTGTTCTGCCTGTTTGGCCAAAGTAGGACAATTTGCAGCTGCAAGGGACCTGGTATACACCAGGTAGGTCTAGGGGAAGTGGTTGGTCTTTGGTAGAGCGGATAAGGGATGCCAACTTTTTATATGGTCTGTAACAGGAAGTAAGGTCATATTTTTTTGAGGATATTGGTTATTTTTTCAGAGGTGCCCTGGATGTAGGGGATGGTGATAGACTTGGTGTAATCTTTATTGTGGAGGGGGTTGTGGTTTACAGGTTTTAGTATTTTTTGGGGGTTATAGCCATTGGCTAAGAAAGTGTTGAGGATGTGGTTTAGTTCAATAGTCAGGGCCTTGTCATCTGAGCAGATTAATTTTGCCCTGTTATATAATGTTTTTATCACCCCATATTGTTGTGAGGGGGAAAAGGGGGCAAAATTAATCTGCTCAGATGACAAGGCCCTGACTATTGAACTAAACCACATCCTCAACACTTTCTTAGCCAATGGCTATAACCCCAAAAAAATCCAAAAAATACTAAAACCTGTAAACCACAACCCCCCTCCCCCCCCTCCACAATAAAGATTACACCAAGTCTATCACCATCCCCTACATCCAGGGCACCTCTGAAAAAATAACCAATATCCTCAAAAAATATGACCTTACTTCCTGTCACAGACCATATAAAAAGTTGGCATCCCTTATCCGCTCTACCAAAGACCAACCACTTCCCCTAGACCTACCTGGTGTATACCAGGTCCCTTGCAGCTGCAAATTGTCCTACTTTGGCCAAACAGGCAGAACAACAAATATCAGGATTTCAGAACACCAAGACTACATCCGGTTTCACCAGTACAGCCGCTCTTGGGCTGGCAGACCATGCCTTAGATACCCACCATAAAATTCGTTGGAAGAAAACAAAAATAATCCATCGCAGCAAGTTTAAATACGAAAGATTATTCAAAGAATCTTCAGCAGCTCTAAAAAACGTTCCTAAATTCAACAAATTTGGGTGCATGAAACTGCCCCAAATTTGGGAGACTTTCATTATGAGAACTTCAGCCCAACTGCCAAGACTACCAAATTAGCCTGCAAGAGGGCACCATTAGGACTTTAGGAACAATATTAGTTTCTTGCTTTCTTCCTCATTTGCTTTGTGTTAGTTCCTGAGTGCACATACCATATCTTTATGTTCCCGAAGATGGCAATGTGACATTGCCGAAATATAGAAGTTATTCATTAAAGTTACCTTTAATTAATATACTTTATATGCATTGTTAATTCCATAAACTAATTACCAGTTATGTCTAACCAACGTATAAGTCTTACTACTAGAACATTTAGGTTTATACCACAAATGTTGGTGGAATAAATGTGGAAGAAATTATTTTTGTAAAATTTCAGAGTTAATTTTAAGTTTTTTTATTATTATTTTACCTTAGTTGCACAACATTTATTTATGTTTGCTCTCATGTTAGTATTTCCCAGGTGAAAAGAAAAAGAGCAGGGGGGAACACACTGTAGGAGGGGATACCCCTCCTAGAGTATATTCCCCCTGCTCTTTTATTGCCCATACATAAAGCATTCAGACTCCATGGTGTGGTCTCGCCTCTGCCTATCACATACCGTTACACAGCCTTCATCTAGGTGCAACTCAACAGCAAAGATGGCAGTGAATTATGTAACAGCTTATCAGAAAACCTCCTAAATATTTGAGAATTTCTTTCTTTGTGCATTTATTTATATTGTAAAAGAAATCGTACAAAGTGCTTTGGATAGTTACAATGTATGATTGGGCTGTTGTAGCTGGTATTATGGGGTTCAGTCAAACAAAGGAATTCAAGTCTAGATATTATCTGTAAGTGGTGATGCCCATCATTTATAATTACACTAAAGCTGACCTTCAGCAAAGTGAACATGAAAATTGTTACTTTTTGTAGGATTTTTTTGAGAGAATTTTATTTCATTTTTTAACAACAGTGGCAGCATAATAATTTGTTTTTCTTTTTATGTTGGCATTGGAGAAAAGTTAAAAAATTAAGGGACAGCTGGAGATGGGGGGGGGAAGATTCTTGGATATTATATATCCTATCCTATCCTATTCCAATGGTTTTAACAGGTCTTTAAGGCTTACAACCTTCCAAGCATGCTTGGATTTCATAACCGAAATATGAGGATAAGAAGGTCAGCCCTATGCCTCTAAGTATTCCTGGCTGTATCCCTGTGTGTTCACGGGGCCGGTTTGCCTGCTTGCGAGATGAAAAACCCTCAGTTGAACTGGCAGAAAAAACCTTGCTGTCCATGCCCACTGTGGCTGAGGAAAATCCTTAAGCTCCTCACATAGTCGATGGGAATCGAACCTAGGACACTCCTTCCCCAGGCATGTGGTTTTGAAGCGCAAGGCCACTAGGCTAACCGCAAGGACTGATATTATATATACATATTATATATAAAGTGTTCCTCATTGTTTCCCTTCTGCATACTACACTACTCTGACTCCATCCATGCATGAATGTAGCATGATTATGTACCAGCTAATTAAGAAGTCTTTCAATGCATTACTGTCAGGGCTTGGTCCCATATACTCATTAGTGAGCTATAAGGGGCTCGCCTGAGCCCTTTGCTAAATTTTTCTGAAATTTGCGAGTCCCTTGTTTTTATTGTTTACTTTTTTATTTTTTCAAAAAAAAACAAACAATTTTTTGAAATATATTAAGCAACAAACTCATACGGTAACTTAACAAAGTGATTTTATTGAATAAAATATATTTACTGTTACCGCCATTTTACAAATAAGAATTCATTTTTGGTAATCACTTATAAATAAATAGGACAATAAAATAATGCCCCTTGATTGGTACGTGAAGTATAAAAACAAGAGAAATATAAAGTATTTCAATATTATCGTGTTTAGATAATATTTATTTATTATTTATAGATTGTTTGTCATAAAACCTAGCAAACAAAACAAATTTATTTTGTTTATAAAAATGTGGACTATTGCATATGTGCGAAGATTTTATTCTTGTTATATTTTGATAGTTAAAAAATGTTTTTCTTATGTAAGATAAATTAACACAGATGATTGTGTGCAAATATTTCATGTTTAGATCATGAAATATTTGTTTAAAAAAGATAGCTTGATTATCCCCTCATAATTTTTGATTAAGGAGTACACATGCTGTATTAATAAAAGTTTTTGTTAAATACGTTTTTTTTTTTTTTTTGCTCGACATTGCGAGCCCTTTGTTAAAATTTCCATAGCTCATCACTGCATATACTATCAAATGGATGGTCTGTATAATTATAAATGTCCGCAATTTCGACTTTAAAAAAATTAGCTAATGCCTTTTATTCCCCGATAGGAAGTAGGTTAGGCCGTTTTAGCCCTCTCTCTTGTGCGGATTGAGGGGCAGTTCAGTATCCAATCAGAGATAGTTGGCCCAATATTATCACTAATATATACAGCATCCAGTGAAGAGAGGCGGTTGACAAGTGTCACCATCTCATCCCTAATCCTAATACTGCTTATTGTCTGAAAATAGTGTGAGCTCTACGGTCGATTTTCTTCAGTTTTTCGGACGAAAAACCCGAGTTTCTGGGAGAAACACCCTTGTCAGAGATTCCAGACAAACTGGAACTGGCCACTAAAACTGAAATGTTGACGCTCTTTCTTCGAGCAGTCTGGTGCCATGGACAGCACATGCCACCTCCACTGAGCTACATGAAATTAAAATCATTAGAAAAAATGTACGGACAAAAAGTGGCGTTTAAAAAATATATATCTCAGTTAGTGTAACATGCTACATCTTGACTTATATACTCTGAAATATTTAATAAAGTTGTAGGGAAATGTGAGGGGCAGATCATCTTAAGGATAGTTAACTAATTTCTCTTCCCTTCTACTACTCTGGACATTTCCAAACAAATTTGAAAAAATAAAAGGGTATACACTTATACATAAGCAATGAAAATCAAAACATGGCTATTGCCAAATCTTGCTTAATATGCTGCAAAGCTTTTCCTACAACAGACGACAGCAACAAAGTTAAAGTTACTGAATTGAATTTAATGTAAATTTTGAAAATCTTCATGTGGCTATGCAAGTGATTATAAGTGTCGACACTCAAGGAGTTGGTAGGTCATTCCCCCTCCTACATAAAGAATGCAACATTTTATAAAGAAAATTAAAAACATATCACTCGACAAAGATGACTTATTAGTCAGTTTTGACGTTTCTGCCCTTTTCACAAATGTCACCATCAATGACACAATTTTACCTACAAAAAGAAGGTACAGCCGTGGGCTCCCCACTATCCCCCCCCCCCAATCACTAGCTTTTACATGGAAACTTTTGAGCAAAGGGCTCTTGATTTCGCCACTCTAAAATCTACAGTATGACTTAGATACGTTGACCATTTGTTCGCTATCTGGCCCATGGGTGGCAAACGCTAAACACATTCCTTAGCCACCTGAACAAACAACATGAACACATACAATTTACCGTCGAAATTGAAAATCAGAACTCGCTCCCGTTCCTAGACACTAGTCGCATGTCTCCCCTCAGGCAGTCTATCCTTCATGGTCTACCGAAAACCAACACGCACGGGTCAATACATACATGCTAATTCATACCACCACCCATCACAAAAATATGGAGTTATTAACACCCTTAAAAACAGGGCCATAACAATTTGCTCTAACCAGCAAGCCCTGAAGCAAGAACTAAAAATCATCAGCGACACATACATAAATAATGGCTATAACAAAAATGCAATCAATAAAATACTTCATAAAACATCAACATAAAAGAATCTAGATTACAGTAAAACCATAGCCATCCCATACATTAAAGGGTTATCGGAAAAAATCAACAATCCTACACCATTATAACCTCAATGCCACCTACTAAACTTAAAACCATATTCAACTCCTCTACAGATCCTCTCCTCCCCTTGGCACATCCTGGAGTCTATTGCATCCACTGCACCTGTAACTTACCGTACATTGGTGAAACAGGACGTACAATCCCTATATGTAAGAAAGAACACGTAAGACATTAAATATAACCGTTTTGGTGAAGCAGCCTCTCAGATCATGTGCTCAACACCTTACACCATGGAAAAGCACCCGCTCTTTACATCATACAAAAACCTGGTACGAAAGGAAATTTAAGGAAGCCTGTGAAATAATGATAAACCACCCAAATATCAACAACAATGGCGGCATGAACATTCCAAGAATCTGTATGGCACACATTCAGCCTACGAAATACATAAGATCCAGCATAAGTCAAGACTAGCCAACTTCTAGCTAGTATTAGAAACCATTCCATACCAACTGGTTGTAATGTACATGTATAATCATATTATAAATATATGTGTGTGTGTGTGTGTGTATATATATATATATATATATATATATATACACACACATAGACTTGTTGTGTCCAATGTAATTCTACAATCAACAGATAATATTAATAATAGATTGTAGTGTAACTTATTCTTTGTATATAGTGCATATGCTCCAGAAGATGACCTTGATATAAAGGTCGAAAAGTCGAATGTAGAGTTTAGTTATATTAAACTAAAGTTTTACTCAAACATGGTAGTTGTCTCCATATTCAAAAATGTACTCGGATCACCGTGCAAGCCTAAAAGAAAGGATTAAGTGATTATAACATAGCCACATTCTTTGCAATAAACCTATGAATAGAAATAATTCAAAACAGAAGGATATACATAAGTTGAGTCGCTAGGTCCCATAACACTGGTCAACAAGGATTTGGTAATTAAGATCAAACCAGATGAGTTCTATGTGCTGGGACTTTCCTTTTTATAGTTAGGACTGTTTAGAAATGACCGAACCAGCTCAGGTTATAAGAACAATGAATTGTGGGTGTGTTCCACCAATTGGTTTGTATGTTTTGTAAAAAAATACCCCTTTCCATTTTCTTTAAATCATCAGTAGACGAAGTATTAACAACTTACTCTGGCAACCCATTCCATTCATTCAGCACTTTCCAAGCAAAAAATCTATCACACCTTTACACACTCTTACTTATCTTCCAGGGATGACCTCTTGTTCTTCCTATCTGGCCAAGTGCTGAAACATTTCCCTTGTGTTGATCCTATAAAAATTTTCTATCATACTCCCCCTTTTTTCACCTGCCAACGAAATCTAAGCATATAGATTGAAAACCTTCAATCTATCCTCATAGGGAACGATCCACAGACCATTCGCCATCTTGGTTGCTCCCTCTGAATCCTCTCCACTACTCCCTCATCTCAAAGTAACCAAGTCCCAAGCCACAGAAATCCAGATGTGGATGTATCGAGGCCTAATAAAGAAGAATGATAACTTCATTATCTCTGTTTAATGCTCTTCAATAACCAAGGAATCCTACAAGCAATCTTCCTCAACATGTCCTCTAAACTTCATCTATCTATTCCAAAATCCCTGGCTTCATCAATTTTCTGGAGTACAATTCCATCAATCTGGTACACAGCTTGTAATCTTTTTATCCCAAAATGGATAACTTTACACTTTTCCATATTAAACTGGCCCATGGTATTCTGCCCATACTGTTAGCCTTTTGAAATCATCCTGAAATCTCTCTCTATATATGTTGATTGGATTAACTATGATGCTACCCAATTTTGCATAATCAACAAACAGCTAAACACCTCCCTTCAAATCATTTCCTATATTATATCATATTATATTATCAGCTAATGCCTTTTATTCCCTTATAGGGAGTTGGCAAGGCCTTCATACCCTATCTAGCTTTTGGAGACAGGGGATTTCAATTTCCTCTGGTAGCCAATCTGAGATAGTTGGCCCATGTCTATCACTAATTATAAGCAACTACCACTGATGAAGAGAATAGCAAACAAGTGCTGCCATATCTTTTGAACCAAAAGTTTATATGGGAATTGTGGTGAATGAGGTGGAAGTGAGTAGTCTATTACAAAACCTCATCAATACATCTGTGGGATTGGTTGGTATACCAGCTCGTGTCTTACATGAAGCAGCTAAAGAATTGTCAGTACCCTTGACCATTTTGTTTAATCTGAGTCTCGCGTCCGGGTTAGACCCGAGGGGGTGGAAAGAGGGGGAAATAGTCCCACTGCATAAAGGAGGTTCCAAGACTGCTGTTGTAAATTACCGACCGATTAGCATATCAGGAATCGTCAAGGTCTTGGAGAAACTAGTCAAGAGAAGAATACAGGAACGGATTGATGAAAATGAGATACTGTATGGGGAACAGCATGGTTTTGTGAAGGGTAGATCATGCCTTAGTAATTTGCTCACGTTTTATAACACAGTGACGTGTGAACTGGATAAGGGCAATGGGTTTACAGTTATACTGCTGGACCTGGCTAAGGCCATTGACAGGATACCACATGGAATTCTAATCCGTAAACTGCAGCATATGGGGATGGATATAGGGTTGGTGAGATGGATAGAAGGGTGGTTGATAGAGAGATATCAGAGAGTAATTTATTCAGGAGTAGAGTCCAAAAGACGGCCTGTGACTAGTGGTGTGCCGCAGGGCTCTGTTCTTGGACCACAACTTTTCATTTTGTTCATTAATGATATAGGAAAGGATCTGAGAGGAACTGTTCATTTGTTTGCTGATGAGGCAAAGTTGGGTAGAGCAATAGTCAATGCACAGAATATCAAAATTTTGCAGGAAGATTTGAATAGTTTGGAGGACTGGGCTAAGTAAAATGGATGTCAATTTAATGTGGCAAAGTGTAAGGTTATGCATTTTGGGGTGAAAAGATTAGCAGCAGTATATCACATTGGTGGAACCGTACTCCAGGAGATTGATGAGGCCATGGATTTGGGAGTGTTGGTGGATAGGGAGTTGAAGTTTAGGGGGCACATTGCAAAAGTGGCTAAATCAGCTCATCAAATCACTTGGTTGTTGAAAAATACTTTAACAAGCAGAGACAAACAAGTTATTGTTCCTCTATATCGAGCCCTGATAAGACCCCATCTGGACTACTGTGCCCAGATATGGACGCCAGGGTTTCTTCTTGATGTGGAGGAGGTGGAGAGGATCCAGAGACGAGTGACCAAGATGGTGGCAGGTCTGTGGAATGAACCTTATGAGAACAGATTGAAGATTTGTGGGTTGCAGAGATTGGACGATAGGCGAAGGAGGGGTGATATGATTGAGACATTCAAATTACTGAAGGGTTTCTATAAGATTAATCCAGAAGATATTTTTGAGAATTGGGTTGGTAGTGGGAGGACTAGGGGCCATACATGGAAGCTGGAAAAAATTGTGGTTAACAGCGGTGTTAGAGCTAGGTTTTTTACTTAGAGAGTGGTAAATGAGTGGAATAAGCTGCCAAATTCTGTTGTGGGTTCTATGACTGTGAATGAGTTCAAGGCGAGGTATGATAGATAGTGTGTCAATGTCGAATAGTTGTTCTTGACATGATATTAGGGCCTCCCTCGATGAGTCTGTCGACTCCTTGGAGTTGCCTGAAATAATAATAATAATATCTTGCTACCTAATCCTAACAGAATATGTTACTGTCTGAAATAATGTGGGTACTACCATTGATTTTCTTGAGTTTTTAGGGACGAATATCCTATAATGGATCTTGACACAACTACTCGTTAGAAATTATTGGCACTATATCATTAATTTCTATTTTCTTTAATATTCCTTTTGTAATGGCAAGCGCTCATCCTTCTTTTTGAATAATCCTTCCAAAGTGTGAAGGATGCTGTTTTGCTCAGTATTCTTACATCTAGTATTTTTTCTCTCTTAATACTGAAAAATTTCTGAAAAGTCATGATCCTAAATTGTTTATAGTTGGAATAGAAAAAGCTATATTATTTTGGGCTATGAAGCAGTCCCTTTGTAACAACTAGGCTAAAAAAAATTCAAATCTAGTGAGGTTTAAATTAAAACATAATTTACATATCTGTGTAAAATTTTTTTGGAGGTAAAGATGGCAAAAACTTGACACAAGACTTGATCAGAACCAAGGCAGTATACTATTATAAGTGATGAGCATAATTTACTCACCACTGAGTATAGTGTTGTGTCGGAAAAAAAATGAAGAGTCATCCTTTTTCCCACCCAACACTAAGTTACTCATAAGGAGAGTATAAGGACATGCTTATGCCTCCGGACAGAGAATGTGCCTTTTTTACAATCCAAGTACATGTAAATATCCAAGTGTGTAAGCTCTAAACAATGTTAAATTAACCCATGAGTTTAATAGAGAATAATTCTAAATGAATTAAAATATAAAATCATGTATAAATTGCCAAGTAAATGTGTATAAGCTAGAGCAAACTTTAAGCCATGTAAAAGCAGTTCGTAGCCACGGCGTCCAATCGGCAGCCGCCGTATGCATGACGACACCACCGCGTGAGGGTGGTGTCGTCACTGTTTTGGAGTATAAAGGTTTCGGAGGGAATTCGAATCGATCTCTTATCACTTGTCTCTTCTCTATGGGTTTTGTCAGCACCTAGTTTCTGTCGGAGAGCTGTGTAGAGTCTGCCGCCACGTGTAGCAAGAATTCCCCCTTGCTATGCTTGCTACGTGGGTCAATGCTGCAACTACAATGTATTCAAATACATAAGAAAGAACCACTGATGAAATCAACGTCAGTGTTCAAATCTGTGTATGAGTGTTTTTCGGTTTGTATGGAAACAAAGGAATAGCAAGATCGCCATCAGTGAAGGTACAGTAAGCCGACCAAAGTATCCAGTTCAAGGCAACAACGGTAAGCGGAAGATTTTCTTATGTTAAATGTTGAATTAAAGTAATCGAAGAGTAGGGAAACAGAAGTTAAGGAAGAATGCTATTTCTGTGTAGTGTTATAGGAACAGTCTGCGATTTGGACACTTTTGTCTACAGTTGAGAAGGAAGCATATTAGGCTCCAGCCGAATAGGAGGCCAAGGTCCGAACTGTTTGTGTGATTTAAGAACAGTAATGTTATATGGTCAGAACGTAACTAATTGTTAACTAAAATTTTGGAGGGGGGAGAGGATTAAGTAAGATTAAGAAGTATTATTCTAGAGAAGTTCATATCAGAAGTATTGAGTTGTCTTGTGTATATATGCAATGTTACATGTGTGATAAGCGCCTCCGTAGCGCAATTGGAAGAACAACAGTACATTGTGCCCTTCGATTGGAATAGGCCTAAGTTCGATTCTCGTCGCGACGGGAGGAATCTTTATCTGGAACGATTTCAATTGAAGGTGAGTTAGCCGATCTCATACGGAGGTAGCAGGGTTTTTTCTCCCGGAAACTCGGGTTTTTCATCCCGCATACAGACAAATCGGCCCTTCAGAACCACGCAATTTACAGACAAAACAATACTAGTTGTGGTAGTGGTGGAGGTGGGCGGTAGATGGCGTTGATGGAGACGATTTGTAGTAGAAGTTCGGTGTAGTGGTTGAGACAGTTGTAGGTGTCCTCCCGCGATGAGTCTCCGGACTCCTTGGAGGTGTCACGAATAATAATAATAATAATAATATTAGGTAACTTAGTTATAAGAGTCTGAGAATGGACGTACGTTTAGAAGTGAGGAATTTATGTCAAGTATGGGACTATAGTATAGAAGTTTTGTTTGTGATTAATTAAGTAAAGGGAACCCAGACTCTTTTAAGATTAAGGATTTGATTAACATGTATACTTGTCTTTGTGCAATAATAAATGTGTTTCTTAAAATATAATCAAATGAGTTTGTCATCCCTTCTGCGGATTTGAGGTACCGTTTGGAAAATTTCGTACCGTGCATTTAAGGGGAAACCATTAGTGATAGAAGAATTGGGACCACGACTGCTTACTTCTTGATCCCTACATTTTTTTTAGTATTCTTGGATGACATATCAGAATTTAGTTGCCGGCTGGCGCAGTCTTTAATCAATATAAATTCGTCGGCAAACGCATATCTGATATTAAGTGATACAAAATTTATGTTAACTGTAAGGCTAAAGTAAAGACAATTAAAGATATAACGATAAGTCACATAGTCACACAGACATCCAAGATATAACAATAGGAATACATTCAGACGAAAGAAAAACGCAAAAACCAATAACGAAAAAATTAATCATGTAAATTCAGGATTTTGAAAACTGAGCATAAAAGAAAATAATATAAACATGCTGTATACTCTGTGTTGACAAAAGTATTTGGACACGTTGTCAACATTGCATCATAATTACATTTCTAGTACCAAGTGGGGCCACCTTTGGCCTGAATAACAGCAATTACCCTTTGGGACATGCTTTCAACCGATTTCTGATATTGCAACAGAAATATTCTTCCATCCCTTGCGCAAAGCTATCTCCATTCCTGATGACTGTTGGTATGCTCTGGAGCGAATTCAGAGTCTAATTCTTCCAAAGATGTTGGATGGAATTGAGAGCTGGACTCTTAGCTGGCCAGTCCAACACATCAGTGTTGTATGGAAGTGTTGGACGTCAGTAACCCTCATCAGCATTATGGTATACATTAGAGCCACAAACATGAAAAATTAGAAGGAGAACCAAGAAAATCTATACTTGGAATATGAAGCTTCAAAAAACTAATAACAATTATTTCAAGTATGACAGGATGAAGTAAAAAATTACCGAAGTAACTTATCGGGAGAAAAGATAAGCTATGTAGTGATGTGGAAACATAAAACAGTGCATTCAGATAAAGTTACTAATACAAACAACTTCCTCCTTCATGGAGAACTACTCGTATAACCGAACGACAATGAATTCGCTGTCAATGTTATTGAACTGTTTCAAGAAATTTTTCCAAAATGAAGTACTTCTATGGCAATCGAAAAATGAAAAATGAGTATTTTTCGATTGCCGTCGATGAGTCCTGTGATATTACTGACTCACCTCAAGTGTTATTTTATATTCGCGTTAAACTAATTGCAGATTCTCAATGACTTTAGCTACTCTTACGCGGAGCACACATGGAATTAATGTTTGTAATATTTTTAAAAATAAATGTCAGGAATCAAAGTTTAATTTGTGTAACTTAATAACATAGGTGCAGGTGGCGCTCCTTCTATAAGATGAAAACATGGAGCACTTATTTTATTGCTACAAAATGAAATACAAATTCCGGATAGCTTTATTTCATTTCGTTGCATATTACATGCGCTTCGATAACTCAGTTGGTAAATCAGGAAGGAAGATATATTACATCAACAGAATCTTTGTTCAAATCTACTCCTTTAAGACAGATTAAGGAAAGAAAGTTATTCATATTAACTATATTTGAGCAAATGCTTCAAGGCATCGCAATGTGCTTGAAATTGATGAGGAAACATTAAGTGCAGATCTGTCTTATCACTCTAAAGTACGCCGATTGCCAAGGGAATTTCTAGAAAGGTTTTAGCACCATGAAAACAAATCAATTTTTTTTTACATGGAACAAAACAAATCTTGTAAATTTTCTAAGGGAAATTTCTGCAGAAATGCCGCATTTTTATATGGTTTAATGTCAAAACAAAACAAAACCAGCTAAAGGTTTGTTTACAAGGATAAACTAAATCAAGTGAAATTGGCAGAATATTCAAGCATTTAGGAAGTTGATTTTCTATTTTTGCAATTTCAGCTGAACATTTTCTTGAACTGGTAAAGGCATCTGAGGAACGCCCCACTAATAAAACGTTACGAAACTGATATTAATGAATAAGAGTGGTGTCTTAGTCTCATTGTTCAAAGAATACAATGACAGGTTGAAAGATTGTTGAGAAACATGATCCAACACTAAAATTGGCTTTCCAACCACATTTAGTTGATATTGCTAGTGCGTCTGAAAATTTACAAAAGGAGCTTATTAAGCTCTCAAAGCCCTCTGAACTCTCCATTTATTGAAATATGGAATACTGTCGAGTATCCAAAACTGCATCAAATGCTCAACGTATGCTGTCTTGTTTTGGCACAACTTACTGATGTTAATCAACCACCGCTGCTCTAAAGAATCGCGCAGTTTCTATTGTACACAATTATGACCGACTCAAGACAAACTCCTCACTCTCTCCATTTTTTTTTTTTTTTTTTTTTTTTTGTTCTCCAAGAAAACAGTTCATAGGATTCTATTTTTTGACCCCTTCTACTCCGAACATCCAGACTCCATCACAATATCGTATGTTGGAAGTTTGTTAATTAAAGTAGCATCTCTTTTCAAAAATCATATCAGAGGAACTTTTAAATCAATTTAAACTGTTCAGTCTCCTAAAGAGCACATCCTTCTACGAATACTCTGGAGTATACAGAATTCTATGCTTGTGTAGTTTAGCCTACATTAGGACAGAAGATTAGTGGGTTTGAGCTTTGAAAGGACATGTTGCAGATGTTGACCACAATAGAAAATACACATTTGGTTTGACCAATGATACTTTTAATACCAACAATGCAGCTGATTGGAACTTTTCTACCATGCCTTATATAGGAAAGAACTTTTAATCCAGACTTCAGAAACAATCTGTTACAGTCATTCATTCGGGATCACTGAATAATATCCAATGACTGACACAAAGTGACATACGGAAATCTCATTAAATTTTTTAACACTAGATATCTGAATTTCGCCAACAATCACCTGCTATCGCTAATTGCACATAGCTAATGCATGCCAGGGATTTTTACGTTTACTGTCCAATCAGTGGTGTAGCTTGCTTTTCTGTTAACAAAATCATCGACGACATTGGCGAAGTCTATTTGATAGTATAGTAATATAGTAATAATTCTTAATCAATTTCAATTTAGAAAAACTCTCACAACTAGAAACACTTACAGCAATCTTGAGGATATTTCGCAGCAATATTACAATATTTGGAACTGAGTTCTAGAGACTGTATTTTAGATTAACTGTAAAAGTTCAAAAAGGTTCAAAGTGCCACCCGGGAAGACCGCCCCCTCCGCCTCCCTATAGCTACGCCACTGTGTCCAGCACGCACTCACCTATTTGTATTTTAAGTTTTTCAGCGTTTAATCAACTTCATGATCTTTGTATTAATTTCATTTGTGTCTCACTCTAAAGAATCCACCATTTCAATTTTAGGTGGTGAAACTAATCACTGTAATTTATTCACGTAACTAATAAATGTTTAGTTTTACATGCACACACACGTGTGTGTGTGTGTGTAAACCTTTCCTTTCAGATATCTATCTATCTATCTATCTATATATATATATATATATATATATATATATATATATATAAAGCAAAAGTCGTTTTCGATGTTCGCTTATAACTCGAGAACGAATTAACCGATTTTGATTATATCTTCACCGATAGATAGAGGATTCCAAAAATAGTCTATGTGTATTTTCATCGGTGTGCACCTCCAGATTATGGTGCAGTGATTATTATTTTCTGGTCGCTATTTTGTGATATCTAAACTAAGGGATATCCTAGCCCTTCTTTATCCATTGGGCTAAAAATGGGCTAAAACCCAGGGACGCCATTGATCCAAGGGCGCTTAAGAATCGTGTATGTTGAATTTTAATTCAAGAATATTATAAACATTATTTAATTAAATAAAAATGTGCAATGTCGATATATTTAAAATAATTTTTTTAAATGAAAGTTATTTAATTAATTATATGTATTATTTAATTAGTGCTCAATGGAATGTGATTAGCCAAATTTTTTTAGCACAAGGCGCTCAAACTTGTTAAGGCAGCTCTAGGAAGATATCAGATCAGACGATCGACGTATGGGTGGAATAACTGTTTTATTTGCCGGTGTTAGGGCACAAGAGGTGAATGCCTAAATTACGAAATCGTCACTATGGCATGATACAGAGATGCAGAAGCGGACTGGGTCTAAAAATATTGGCTGCCAGGAAAAAAAGGGGGCTTACTCACAATTATAAGGCTATCATTTAATTTTTATAAGAAATAAGTAAAATTTTCAAAAAATATATAAATGAAAAAAAAAAGGTACAATTAAACTTTTTGCGAAATAAATGTATATTTTTTGTAATTACAGTGTACATCTATCAGGGGCGAATGCTGGTCTTATCATTCAGGGTGTGACAAGTGGGATTGAAGTCTGATTAGCAGAATAATGAATTACTGACCATTTAAAACTGTATATTTAGAAATGTATGTACATTAATCATATAAATACAACATTTATTGTACAAATGATATTCTATCTTTTTCAATTTAGCTACTTGAATACAAATTCTACCCTTCGGTTCTTCTTTATGAACTGGCCAATAACATCGTTATAAAAAGTTGGTTGTAACTTAATCTTCACAAGCAATATGCACACTTGTAATGGCTGGCTGAAGCTCACTGGCTAGAGCTACGTTGACTGCATATGACCTGTGTTTAAGCAGCAGAGTGAGACAATGTGAAATGGCTATGTGCGTGCATGAAATCTGCTGCTGCAAGGACCTGGAAGCTCCTGCAACCGAGCAAGCCAAGGTAGCTTTGACTAGACGAGCAAGCATCGGCCTTCGATACACAATGCAAAGCTCAATTATTGCCACGCAAGCTTAAGGCGTCTTCTGTCTACAAAAATAAAAGCCTAAATGGAATTGCTTATAAATGCATGCATTTATTAACAAATAAATATTACTTCTTTCTCAATTAATGAGCTTGCACCGCAAGCATGGAGAATTCGCTCCTGACATATATTGTACATATTACTGGCACTAATTGCTGTCCTGGTTGGCCGAGTAGTGAGCGTGTCCACTCTCCAGCCAAGAGGCTGCAGGTTCGAATCCCGCTGTGGGCATGGATGTTTGCGATTGTCTTACAAACTTTGTGTGGAAAGGGAATCTGCGACCCTACCACTTATTCTAACAGAAGACGACATTTCCAAAACCATGTGAGGGGCAGTGACCATATGGCATCCACGGATGTCAAATGTGAAAGAAGAAAAAAAACTGGCGGTATACAGTAGATACTAAATGTAAATACTGATTGTTATAATTGAATTTTTAAATTATTTTTTTTTTTTTAAATATAAATGGTGGATATTTTTAAAGTTTGCTTGTACTGAACATTTTACACATTAACAGGTAGTTCAGAAGCATATTTCATGCAGTCCACTATATTAAGAGCAATCTTTTGAATTCACTAGATGATTGTGCAAATCTGTCAATAATTGCTTCTGCATCCAATTCATCCAACAATTCCTTTTCAATGGATAGCAACATGTATGATTCCAAGTCCTCCTCAGACAGTGAATTTCTTAGCCTTGTCTTTATGATCATTAGCTTTGAAAATGTCCTCTCACAATGGACTTGAGTAACCAATAGTGTGCAGCTTTATAAAGTTCATAAAGGTTATCATATGCCTTGTGATGAAGTCTGTTGGATGCCAGAATTTTTAGTACAGACAATGGGCAAGTGCTACAGACTTTACACTTGTTGCAACTGGAATCCATATTCTCACCATTATTAAGCAATAGCTTTAATACATCAAATTTCGAAGCAAAAGAAAACAGTTCCAATATTACTTGATCTTTGATTTGTGGAGACAGCTTAATAATACCTTCCAATGCTTCATCTTCAAGGCCCTTCTCTGCAATAGTTTTAAACTTTGCTGGATCCAAGCAGGATAAATCTTTATACAACCTTTTGTGTTGTACAAAATGTGAATCTAGTGACTGGACAATGCGGTCCATTATTAGGTTAAACACACTCAAAAATCAGCTAGAGAATTCGAGGAATTTCCTTCATCATCTATGAGTATAAGCTCATCTGTCATTCTTTTCTTCTTCCTCTTAACTGGCAATGCTGTTTCCAAAGAGTCAATTTTCAATGGTCGATTTTCATCCATATTCAACTGTGAAATCTTGTCATTACATTTAATTACAAATTCCAATGCCTGGCTGTGAACGTGCTGAAATGTTCTTCTTTGTTCCTTCAACTTTGTTGTAGCTGAATCTATTAAACTCCATGCAGTAAACATATCTAAACCACTTGTCTGTAAATAACTTGATAAAAATCCATATTTAACTGTGAAATCTTGTCATTACATTTATTTACAAATTCCAATGCCTTGCTGTGAACATAATCAAATGTTCTTCTCTGTTCCTTCAACTTTGTTGTAGCTGAATCTATTAAACTCCATGCAGTAAACATATCTAAACCACTTGTCTGTAAATAACTTGATAAAAACGGGCTGTCATTTCAAATATATACAAGTAAGTAAATGCTGTCAATACTGTTTCAAACTTTAGAAGACTTTGAAGTATTTGCTTCTTGTTTTGTTTTGCATCAAACTTGTCTGAATCTTGTATCATTGATAAGCATGTCAACAGATTTACAAAAGTACTGACAGCGGCATCATCAAAATGTCCAAATATAGTTGTTGCTGTATTGGATTTTCCTGACCATCTTGTCTCACCAATTAGCTTTAATCGTTTCATTTTTCTTGTCCTAGATGTTTTCCAACAACTTCTATCCGTATAGCCATTCTTGTGTATGATGTTTTCATAAAAGTTGCTAAATTCTGAATCAAATTGAAAAAAGAAACTACAGGCATGCAACATTTTATTTGAATTATCACCAAATTCAAGACATGGGCATAACAACATATATGAACATGTTGATTAGCCACATCAGTAATTTTACTTTGTAAACCATTATACTGGCCATGGTAGCTTGCAGCTCCATCTGTACTATCAAATAAACATTTTTGGATCAATTTTAAGATGCTGTAATGTTTCAGTCAATAGATCAAAAAGTCCCTACCATCATTACTTGGCACAACTGAAAGTAGTCACTCTCACAGATAACACCTCTAAGCACATTATTATTATTATTGTTCAGGGAAACTCCAAGGAGTCGACAGACTCATCGAGGGAGGCCCTAACATCATGTCAAGAACAACTATTCGACATTGATACACTATCTATCATACCTTGCCTTGAACTCATTCATGGTCGTAGCACCCACAACAGACTCTGGAAGCTTATTCCACTCATTCACCACTCTCCAAGTAAAAAAACTAGCTCTAACACCCTTGTCAACCACGCTCTTGCCCAGCTTCCATGCATGGCCCTTAGTCCTCCCACCACCAGCCATATTTTCAAAAATATCTTCTGGATCAATCTTATAGAAACCCTTCAGTAATTTGAATGTCTCAATCATATCACCCCTCCTTCACCTATCGTCCAATCTCTGCAACCCACAAATCTTCAATCTGTTCTCATAAGGTTCATTCCACAGACCTGCCACCATCTTGGTCACTCGTCTCTGGATCCTCTCCACCTCCTCCACATCAAGAAGAAACCCTGGCGTCCATATCTGGGCACAGTAGTCCAGATGGGGTCTTATCAGGGCTCGATATAGAGGAACAATAACTTGTTTGTCTCTGCTTGTTAAAGTATTTTTCAACAACCAAGTGATTTGATGAGCTGATTTAGCCACTTTTGCAATATGCCCCCTAAACTTCAACTCCCTATCCACCAACACTCCCAAATCCCTGGCCTCATCAATCTCCTGGAGTACGGTTCCACCAATGTGATATACTGCTGCTAATCTTTTCACTCCAAAGTGCATAACCTTACACTTTGCCACATTAAATTGACATCCATTTTTCCTAGCCCAGTCCTCCAAATTATCCAAATCATCCTGTAAAATTTTGACATCCTGTGCACTCACAATTGCTCTACCCAACTTTGCATCATCAGCAAACAAGTGTACACTTCCTCTCAAATCCTTTCCTATATCATTGATGAACAAATTGAAAAGCAGTGGTCCAAGAACAGAGCCCTGCGGCACACCACTAGTCACAAGCCATCTTTTAGACTCCACTCCTGAATAAACCACTCTCTGGTATCTCTCCTTCAACCACCCTCCTATCCATCTCACCAACCCTATATCTATCCCCATCTGCTCCAATTTACTGATTAGGGTTCCATGTGGTATCCTGTCAAAGGCCTTGGCAAGGTCCAGTAGTATCACTGTAAACCCATTACCCCTATCCATTTCAGCCGTCACTGTGTTATAAAACGTGAGCAAGTTACTGAGGCATGATCTACCCTTCACAAAACCATGTTGTCCCCCATACAATATCCCATTTTCATCTATCCAATCCTGTATTCTTTTCTTGACTAATTTCTCTAACACCTTGACAATGATTCCTGATATGCTAATCGGTTGGTAATTTACAACAGCAGTCTTGGAACCACCTTTATGCAGTGGAACTATTTTCCCCTCTTTCCACCCCCGAGACTCAAATTAAACAAAATGGTCAAGGGTACTGACAATTCTTTAGCTGCTTCTCATATGACACGAGCTGGTATACCATCCAATCCTACGGATGTATTGACATTGAGGTTATGCAATAGACTACTCACCTCCACTTCATTCACCACAATTCCCGTATAATCTACTGGTTTATTCGTTTCTGCAATGTCACCACCTGGTTGATACTGAACAATAATGCATACTGAATACAACAATAGCACATACTGAATAATAAAGCTAAACTGATTGATGAATGAATTATCTTGTGTTGAATCAACTTGAATAGAATATTTTGCTTGAGAAACTTCATGACTAATTATTTATTTTATCTATTCTCCATAATTTGGATTAACTTGTTAATAGTTGACTCAGCTAGTACATATTAGTTATACCTCCTGGTATAAGGGAGAATGCAGATTTGATGCTCTTGCAAATTAGCATGATAAGTACAGGTCGAGTAATTATTATGGATTTCTACTATGGGAACATAAATGGAAAGGAATGGTTACAGGCAGGGAAGGAAATGGGATGTATACAGCTGCTAAGAGATAATTACTTGGGGCAACATGTAATGGAAGGGACACAAGGTTCAAGAGTGCTAGATCTAATCACTGCATCAGAGAACTTAACACTAACCAATCTAGTTACTGCCTTCACTCGGAGAAAGTGATCATGTAGTTTTGACCTAGAAGACTGCCAGGCATGCAGAATTTTCTTTTAAGAAGAGATATATGTGGAATTACAAAGCAGATGATTATGACAAGCTGAATCAGCTTTCAGCAGAGCCATGGCATGAAGTATTTAGAGGGGGGGGGGAGTGATGGTGGCCAAGGGGCATTTGAAGAAAGTAGTTAGCAATAATGTATACCTAGAGTCTGAAGGATAAAGTTAGATGGATGAATAGCTTCATTAAGCAGGAGTTACACACAAAGAAAATGTTATGGAGAGATTATAAATCAAAAGATGACCAGCATGCCCATGAGCAGTATAAGGTGCAGGCAAGAAGGCTGACCAGTATGGTAAGGAAGGCCAAAGTAATGAGTGAAAACTAGCTGATGAGGCAAAAAAAAATTCTAACAAGTTCCTTTGCTATGTGGCAAATAAAAGGAAGAACGACTAGGTAAGGATAACCTTAAAAAGTGCTGATGGTGGAGAGACAACAGAACCAAACCAAACAGTTGAATTACTGAGTGAGCATTTAGCAAGGGTGTACCATCCATGTGGTAGCATTGACTGATAGAACAGAAGTTGAAGAAACGTAAGTGTGCGTAAAATGGGACTTTTTTACACTCTTTCCACCCCACTGGAAAGGTGCCAGTGGGGTGGAAAGAGTGTAAAAAAGTCCCATTGCATAAATGAGGCTTCAAGATAGGCTTCTATCATTATCTCCTCCTTTTTGCATATATTAGCTAATGTTTGAAGCCTGCAGACCATCAGTCTATTCTCATAGGGAGCATTCTGCAGACTTACCACAATCTTTGTCACTCTCCACAGAATCTGGGAACCCAGATCCATGTGAGTAGTCCAAATGCAGCCTTATTAAAGCCATATAGGGAAACAATAACCTATCCCTGCTTTTTAGTGTTCTTCAATAATCCTGTAATCTGATGTGCTGTTTTGGTTATTAAAGAGGTTTTATAAGATTGACAGTAAAGATTTTTTTTCAGTACATGACAAGAAGAGAGGGAACAAGAGATCACCATTGGAAGTTGTGTAAGAGTATGGTCAGCAATAGCGTTAAGACTAGATTTTTTGCTTGGAGGGTGGTGAATGGGTTGCCAGAGATGATTGTGGGTGCTTCATCAGTGAATGAGTGTAAGGAGAGGTATGATAGGTATTGTGTGAATAATGGATCTCCCACAGTGAGTCTTCAGACTCCATAATATTACATAATAATAGTAATAGAATAAACGATTTCAAATTTAATCAGATGTAAATACACATTTAATACCAAACTAGTCATAATTACATCACACATACAGTGCACTATTCAGATAAAATTACATGTATATCATAAAATAACAGAAGAATTTACACAACTGACATTTCATTATTGACAAAGCAAACATATGATTCACTATACCATA
This sequence comes from Typopeltis vanoorti, assembly GCF_054136105.1. Classification (NCBI taxonomy): domain Eukaryota; kingdom Metazoa; phylum Arthropoda; class Arachnida; order Uropygi; family Thelyphonidae; genus Typopeltis; species Typopeltis vanoorti. The sequence goes on along the minus strand of NC_143554.1, from coordinate 135,164,421 downwards.
GAAATACCAATAATGACACAATACAATACAATTAAACTTTGCTTTAATGTGTTAGTCACTATCAAGTGCTGTATCAGTATTTTTATTACTATACTGAGGTTAGTTCATATAAAATATGACAATAATAATAATAGCATGTTCTTATTGTCACATCTATTAAACAACACCTATTACTAAACAACATCTGCTATACAGGTAAAATTAACTTCTAGGTATCTTCATTACAATTACTTGTAACTTAGAAAGAAAATTTTGGTTACTAGACATTTAATAGAGACATGCATGTTAGACATAGAATAATTTTTTAAATAATGGCTTCACACATCAAGAGAAAACTAAATATAATTGATTACTCCTATATATTTCACTCAATATACTCAATATAATTTATTACTCCTATATATTTCACTCAATATACTCAATATACTTTATTACTCCTATATATATATCTTCCTTCTGAATACAAGAACGAGTCATACAGTATGCCAATGACTCATTCTTGTCTTCAGAATTTAAATGTTGTTTACAGTCTGCCTTCTCCCAGAATGAAGCTCATAACATATTGAATTAAATATATAGGAGTAATAAATTGTACTTAGTTTTCTGTTACATGTGTGAAGTCATTATTTAAAGAATTATACTAAAATTTTGGTTGTGATTACAACTAATGACCCACAAAAGGACTGTTACTTCTATAATATTTGTAGCATCATATAAATACAAAAAAGCAATTCTCCACCACTATCAACACAAACTCCAAGAGTATCATTATTATTTTTTTCTTTAGAGAACCCGATTAGTCTTGCAAACATTTCTTATTAACACTAGTGTTTTGTGAAAAGTGTGGTGGATTAGTGCAACTCTGACTGTCAACATAGGAGGAAAAAATGCTACCTCCCATTTAATTATTAACAACTAATTGAATTAATATATGCAGCTATTCAGGGCCATTTCCAACTATTTGACCAAAAGTCTTTACACTCTTTACTTATGTTAACATGTTAGGACAAGAGATTTTTTTTTTTTTTTGGCACTTTCAGAAAAAGCTAAGTAAATTTTTGATAATTATATTTTCAAATACTATTATATTTTATTATTTAATTATCATTTTTTAAAATTTATGCATAATATTTTTTACTTTGGGTACACCTTGCTTGAATTTTGTCTACTGGGACTTAATGCATCTAATGTAACCTGTATAGAAATGGCCCTGGTATTATTACCATCATGCAAATACACATTAAATGTGTAATTATGTCAGAAATGAAAAGGCTAATCCAAAAGTAGCTAATGGAATGTTAGCTGATTTTTTTTTCACGTGGAATGATGTATTTATTATTTACATTCCAGCTATCTGTATCAACCTTTTCGAAATGATTTATGTTCACTTCTGTATGAATGCAGTGGCTTATTTCATCTTGCAGTCAACTGCACTGTACAACATGGGGCATATGCAGTTACATACATTTTCAAGTGTACATAAAAAAACACCATTTCTGTTAAAATTTTGCACAAAACTTCTGAACTTATCAATTCTTCATTCACCAAGAGGCCTTTTCTCCCTATCTTTTAAATATCACAAGTTCTGTCTTTAGTGCAGAGGGATCAGACCAACAACAATCTGCTTATAGCATTATAAAGAAAACAGTAACTAGATTATTGATTGCTGCAAGTGTCCAGGCAGCATGAAACTGTTTCACATAAATACTTCATTTCACATTAAATTACTTCACAAAAAGCTTGCTTTGCACTTTCATTATATTTAAAGTATACAAATCCATATTAATTATATATTTTCAGAATGAATGAATTGTGTGTGTGTGTGTGTGTGCGCGAGCGTGCGTGCGTGCATGTAATTACACCTCCTCCAACTGTATTAACAAAATAAATCACAACCATCTCACATAGAACCTCTCATTACAGAACAAATATACCAAGTGTAAAAAAGAAATCATATAAAACAGAATGTTTAAATTAAATTCAATGAACGAATACTGTACATTATACCACAAATACTGCCCAGATAATTAAATTAGTCCCTGTTTACATATTCATTATAATATAAAAAACACGATAATTTCGGAAGTAAAAAATACGTTAAAAAAGCTGTGTTGTTAATGCTTCTAACACAAGTACAACAATAATAATTAATGATTGATTATTGATGATTATTGATATTAATGATATCATCAATAATTATGATAGTGAGTGCAAGAGACAAGTCTTAAACATTTTAGCAGTCACAGCTCATCATTAGAAGCCACATCCACAAGAATTTCTATAATATACATACATTAAAATATCAAGTGAAATCTCAGAAAAAATAGTAAACAAATCCACGTTTTTTTTACTTTCTTTTTATTTTTTTTAATGAAATATTTTGTCCATTTTCTCTTTCTTTAACATTCAATGAAGTGATATGCCAAAATACATCATCCTCAGTAGTCTCAAATGACCACATCTGAGATAGCCATAAAAATCATCTATTTCCTTGCTATAGCTAAGGTTTTAACCAATTTTCACTCCTGTATCTATGAACACTATAAATGTAGTACAACCTGTCAGCTTGACCCTAACTTGTTGTTGGTTTAGGATTATGTCAAGAGAACTACGAAGGGAATGTATGATATTATTATTATTCAGGCCTCCATGGAGTCAAAAGACTCATTGTGGGAGGTCCTTCCTAAGAAACACAAAGTCTATCAAGACTCATCGAGGGGAGGTCCCCCCCTAAGAAACACAAAATCTATCATACCACTCCTTAAACTCATTGACCATTCTCACTCTCACCACTCCATCAGGCAATGCATTCCACGGTTCAACCACCCTCCATGCAAAGAAACCACTCTTCACCCTCTTGCTCACAGTTTCCTTTCATAACTTACAGGGATGGCCTCTTGTCATCACTCCTTCCTGCTGTTCAATCAAGCAAAGTGTCAATGCTGTAACCACCTCTCAACAGTTTAAAAGTCTCAATCATATCACCTCTCCTTCTTCTATCCACCAAACTCTGCAGTCCACATTCCCTCAGACAATCCTCATAACTATCATTGTACAGTCCTGAAACCATCTTTGTTATCTGCCTTTGTACCCTTTCCACTTAATTTATCCCCTTCATTAATTTATCCCCTCAATTTATCATCCTGTCGTCTGCGTTTTTTTTGGGTGTCAGTTTAATGCAGCAAAATGTAAGGTCTTGAGGTTTGGGAAACATCGACACTGCATACTCTATGGGAGGAGTTATACTGAAGGAAGTAGGGGAGATGAGAGATCTGGGGTTGATGATTGATAGAAACCTGAAATTTAGGGGACATATTGCAAAGGTGGTGAAGGTAACACAGAGGATTGCTGCAATAGTGAGAAGGACGCTGACCTGCAGAGATAAAACAGTTATCATTGCATTGTATAAGACCCTAATCAGACCACACTTGGACTATTGTTCTCAGATTTGGTCCCCAAATATAATATTTTTATATTATTTAGAGCTATTAAACTAATGATCAATTATAAGTATTAAAGGGAGGAGATATAAATTAAGACAATTTTGTAGGAGAGCAAGCACTTTTAAAAGTTTAGGAACCTTGGGTATACGCTGTCTAACTACCATCCAAACCTTGCTTCACCAACTGTCAATTCAACATCAAAATTTGCCACATCTCAAATGGTTTCCTCCTCCTTTTTTTGATTTGAGATTTGCTCAAACAACATTTGAGCCTTCATCTCTCATCAAGACTACTTGGAATGCAACTTTTTTGGAAGCATGTATGCCCTTCTATGCTTCCTCATCCAGATCTTACCATTGTAAGATCTGGATGCAGCTGACTTCCTACTTTTACTCCATGCCACATCAGATCATCTTTAGATCTAATGAGGCATGGAGAGCTTCCCAAAAAGACATCAGAAAAATCCTTAATAATTTGGATACAAATAAGTTTTCTAGTGCATGATATCCCTCTGAAATTATACTTCAGAATTATAGCTCTTCTTTATTGGCTGTTATACTCATCTGGCATTTACCTCATAGCATGAAAATAAGCCTATATTTTGTCCAATCCCATAAAGGGAGGATAAAAATCAATCATCCAACTCTTGTCCCAATGTCAACTTGCCTTTATATAGGTATTTTCATGAGTACTGTTCCACCAAATTAAGCACAATTATTCCTCCACTTTCTTCTAAGCATGTTAATACCCAAGCATCTGCTTTTCCTAAGCAGCTCAAGTTCAAATTCAAACCTTCTTCTCATCATCATCTTCCTCCTTCATTCTGTCTTCATCCACCTTTTTGTGTGGTGCTTATACATTTTTTGAATGTATAAGTACCTGTATTCACATGGGGACATCCACAATTATCTGGTGAAGGATAATTATCACTTTCAACTTCTCATTATCCAGGTATCTTGTAATAATAATTACAAGACTCCTGGAGATGTTTCGTAATTATTATTACAAGACACCTCCAGGGAGTCAGTCTCATTCTTTTAATATAAATTGTCATTTTATTTTTAACTATATATAATTAAAAAAAAAAAAACAACTAGCATAAGGTTTTAAAAATGATTTTCAAGATTGAAAACATGAGTTTCTGAGGGGGGGGAAAACCTACTCATTATCACTGAAGATCAACTAGCTTGGGAACTGGCTCAAATTATCTAAAAGTACCTCTAGTGGGCGATTGGAATCTAATCCGTAATGGTATTTCTTTTGCTGGTGTGTAGCATTATGGAAATTACATCAAGATTATAATAGCCAACGTACCTCCTTTCAAAAACACTTACCTAAGAAAAAATAAAAAGTTATAAGTAACGTTTATAGTGCAGTAGAATGCCCTCGTGATGATTCAATGGAAGTGTCACGTAATAATTATAATATTAAATTAATGGTCCGTCTTGATGTAAAAATTAACCCCATCAGTTCAACTGATGCTTGTCTAACATTTTATTTGGCTGCTGAGCTTAGAAGTAGCTGAATAGTTATTTGTCACCATGCTACAGCTGTTCCGAAAAGTTGAGGTATTTGTAAATTAAACAAATAAGGTGGTGGTTGCGCAAAAGAAATCGATATATAGCTGCTAAAAGATTTTGCATCATACCTCAGTCTGTAAGAGGTAATTAATGTCTGTGAGAAAATTACGAACCTACTCAGTAGCGCACTCAGGGTTTAATCTTGGGGGGGGGGGGGAGTTGAGTAGATGATTTGAGAATACACACTATGCATCGCATACGACTTATGATTGAGCATCTGCAATGATCGCTAATTCATAAGTAATATAGAAATAGAAGACACAACATAAATAAAAAAAAACGAATTTTAATTAGGAAAAGATTTTTGAAAATTTTTTTTCCTTTTTCTTTGGGGGGGGGGCATATCTGTTAATTGCAAGTGCTTGCTGACCAGTTTTTCATGAAAAGATTGAATTTCCAAGTGTAACCCTGCACTTCAAGTGAAATTAGTTAACTCACCTTCAATTAAGCTAAATGTGAAGTTGAACTCAGATATATAAAAACAAAAAGTATATATGTTGCTGACTAAGTAAAATGAATACTGAAAAGATGCTGGTTAAGTTTTCAAATGAAGAGGATGCTTATATCCATATCATTCACAGTTTTTGTAATAACAATATAAGAGCTGCTGTTAAGGAATACTAAGAATGGTTTCCTGACTGTACTGTCCCTGAACAACGAGTTCTTACTGATTCTACAGAAAACTAATCATTTGCTGTTGTATCTGAATATGACCTTAATCATTATCAAATTCCTGATATGCATCCTGAAGGATGTACAGGACACTGTGATAGTACTACATGATAAGTTTATTACCAACTTCCAATCGATGATTTGCTTTCAAATTAGTCTGTAATGTGTCAGGACTCCAATACTGACAGATCGTATGATGCAATCTTCTAAGGAACTTAACATTGAATCAATCCACTTAGATCTTGTCCTTCAGGGCCTTTTTTCCTGCCATCTTAGCTCAAACGCCTATTTTTGCTAACCTTTCCTCTCTTATTCTGTTCAATGGACCATAACACTTTAGATTAGATTAGATCTGCTTACATAATCTTGAATGCTAATCTGTCCAAATACATGCAGCAGCTAATCAACACCCTCTCACACTTCAACTCCAAACCCACAGAAGAAATTTCTCCTCTTCTTCATTTATACCTTCTGCTGTTGCCCTCCAGAAGTCTTCCACCACTTTTCCCAAGGAATACAATCCATAAGTTTTCAAATCAAATGCGAATAATTTCCTTATTGCCTATCAATGGGACTACTGTACTATAGGTTGAGCAACCGCTTGTGGATGGGGTCTCCATAAAAATATAATAAGTACTGTGTGAATAACAGTTAGTGTTGGCCATCCATGCACACAAAGGTTCCTGTATAACAATAACTGTTGACATATATTACGAATGCTGAGTGTCAATATAATCATTGCCCAATGTGAGAACACTGCCCTATTGGAGGCCTGTAGTGGCTTGAACAAGTTCCATGTTTGGTCTCTAGAGGAAAGCAACTGTAAGGAAAACTTCTTAGTTTTCCCCTCTTAGTTTGCCCATAGCACTAATGTACAATGGGTTTATAACTTTTTATGGTTGAGATTCATATATCGTAAAAATTGTAGTTCGTTTTTTTTTCCCCTTACAACTACCACATCTCTATACTGTTTAGAAATCAGACTCGTGTTGAATAAAATCATTTCATGCATCAAATGCTAAATCATGGCATATTTTTCCTGAGATATATGTAATCAGTTTTATTTATTTTATATGGAATATGCTGAAAAATAAAGCATATTCCATTTTCACATTATGAGTGCTGGCACTCATGTTTTACTAAAAAAGCACTGTGTGGATATGTATATAACATATGTGAACTTAAATTGTACATATTTGGTCTGATGTATTAAAATAAAGAACTTTTATTATTAAAAGACCAGAAGATAAATGATAAAATATACAAAGAGCCAACAAGTTTCACTAGCCACTGTCTAGCATTTTCAAGGCTGAACTGGTGTGAAAACAAATGCATTAAGTTACATTTCAAACATACACTTTAGTATGATCAAATGTAACGGCCTAACAGTTACTAAAGTGTATGTTTGAAATGTAACTTAATGCATTTGTTTTCACACCAGTTCAGCCTTGAAAATGCTAGACAGTGGCTAGTGAAACTTGTTGGCTCTTTGTATATTTTATCATTTATCTTCTGGTCTTTTAATAATAAAAGTTCTTTATTTTTATATGCTATGAACATTATCACAGACTTGGAATTGTTTGCAGATATACTACCTAAGAATAAGAATCAGTCTTGGAAAGAAAGAGATAAATACGTGACAGAAAATTTTTGAAAGTACAGCATTACACTGAAAGAGTGAGGATGATAAATGGAGTGGAAATGAAATGGTCAGATGTCTAGTGAAATTAAGCACAAGCTGCAGAAAAAGATGTCATAGAAGCAATATAAGGATAAGAGATAATGAAGAGTCGCACGAGGATTATAAAACAAACTAGAAAGGTAGTTTAAAAAATATGTGGAAAAAACCACCCAATGAAAGAAATCCACATATTTTTGTCTAAAAAAAAAGAGAGAGAGTTTAGCAGAAAGACCACTGGAAAAGCTGCTGCAGGAGCCAAGTTCAAGAGTGGGGGGGGGGGGTTGGAGATAAGAAATAAATGAACTAAGTATTGTATTAATTAAAAATATTAAGCTAGATATTAATAAAATATCTTATAAGAGCATATGCTGCTAGTGAACTATGTTACTTCTATGTGTAGCAAGACAAGCATTGTTATCATCTGTATTTTCCATATTTTTTTAAGGTATAACTTGCAAAACCACATTAAGACAAACTATGAATTTTATTAAGAATGCTGATATTTTGCTGGATTCAAACAAGCATCCTCTTTGGAGCATAAAGCATTTGTTTTAAATCTGAAACAAAGCGTATATTACAAAAACAATTCAAAATTACAATAGAAAAAAAAATCAAAAACTAACATCCTAGTAAGTTGATCTATGTCAGGCAGACAGGGAGAATCATTAACATCTACCTTAAAGAACACAAAAAATTTGTATACTAGTGTATTATTATTATGGTAGTTGCAACTAGCAGACCATGCTTTGAACATCTCTTCACCTAGGGTTCAGATGGAATAATTTGGGTTACTATATTATTATTATTATTATTATCTGACCTCCATGGAGTCAGAGAGACTCATCATGGGAGTTCATATGGAATAACTTAGGTTACTATATTATTATTATTATTAATATCTGACCTCCATGGAGTCAGAGACTCATCATGGGAGGTACACACAACATTGCACATAATGCTCATCCAACTGTGCCCTAAATTGATTCAATGTGTCTATATTCACAACCCACTCAGGCAATGCATTCCACTCTCAACCACTCTCCATGCATTATTGCATGTCCTGAAATATTATTCGGGACATCAAGTCATAAGAATCATTGTCTGTCACACTACTTCTTAAATTCATTCACTGCCTGCACTCTCACCACCCTCTCAGGCAATGTATTCCATGCTCCTACCTCTCTCTCTCTCTCTACTCAATAAAACTACTTCTCACACCTTTTCTTTTTGCAACTTCCAGCGATGACCTGTTGTTCTGTTCCCCCCGCCCCTTGTTTGTTTATTTATTTATTCGTGTGGGGTCCCCCATTCCTCCACCATCCCTTATGACTGTTCGAGTCCTCCTAGTGAGGGATTAAGTATGTATTTTATGACTGAAGGTCTGCGTGTTCACAGGCAGGTTGGCCTGTTCTGAGGGACGAAAAACCCGAGTTTCCAGGTGCAAAAACCCTCTATGAGACCGGCTAACTCACCTTTAGTCAAAAGAGACCAGATAAAGGTTCCTCACGTCATGGATGGGAATCAAAACCATGTATTTCTGACCAAAGGGCTTCGTCTATACTGACTGAGCTACGGTGGCTCCTCCTGCCTTGTACCACCATGTGAAAAATCTCCCCACTATCCATCTGGTAAATCTTCTCTCAACAGCTTAATTATCTCACCCATCCCTTTATCTTCTAACACCTAGACTCTGCAGATTACATGCCCTCAGTCTATCCACATAATCCACATTCTGCCACCTACTATTTTGCTTGTAAAATAGTAGGTGGCAGTACTTATTCTTTGCTAAAAGAAAAAATTGAAAATTAGAAGGATATGAAGAGAAAACTAAAAAATTATTTCTAATATTTTTACTTCACAGTGTGATAATGTTTTTGGAATAAAAACAGCAAATTAACACACAGTTTATTAATCATAAATTTCAGGTACAATATATAAAAAAATAAATAAAATGCATATGATAATTTTTAATAAAAATTTTATATAGCAAATATAAAAAAGTTTTATATAGTAAATATCTTAAAAACAGACAGTGAAAAATGTAAATGTCATTAAATAACTATACTTATATGTATAAGGTAAATGTGTAAAAAATTACTAAATATTACAAGTTTCTAAATGTATTGCATCTGTATGTCACACCTTGCTGCTAATAAAGGTGCTAGTATACATACCATTACATATCATCACAAAAAAGCACTGATAATTACCATTAAAGCATTACAATTTCCAATCCAATTCACACCCAATATCTAATCCCATACTTTGAAACTTAAATATCAACTTATCACGTGCATGAAATCCAAAAAAAAAATGTTGTTTTTGTGGGGGAGAGGGGGGGTTCCCCCATCAACCACACATACACATTACTTTGTTGCAAAAGGCAACCAGATTACTAAAATAAGAGCGCTTCTTAACAAATTCATGACAACTTTCATAAATAATATTACCTTCACCTGCCCAATTCTATATATGAGCACTTACTAATTTTTCCAAAATCTTAACAATCACATTAGTCTATAGTTTGATACCTCCAATCTACCATCACCCTTATGTAATGATGCCATCTCACTCTCCTTCCACAGCTTAGGAACATGTCCACTTGTAGGACCATCATTAACCACCTTACCGACCATTATGGATCAAATACGAATCCTCATACGCTTCATATCCATCAATTTATTTCAATGTAATATCAATGGTATTACAATTTTAATATGCACTTCGCATCCATGATAACCTTGACGTCTATAGACGTCTTGGCCGGTAGCGTGGTTAAGCAGCCTGGTCAGAGTTCCTTGGCACATTTCTTAAAATATATGGTGAAATCTCATCCACTTCCACTACCTTAATGTTAGTATTTATAATACATCCTCTTATTCACTTCCAATCCTTCAACCCTCCCCATCTGATTACCATCTTCATCACTGGTTTGCAATCATGTCTTCTCCTACTACCTGCATAAAGAAAGAGATTTTTCAAATCTCTCTTTTTATACCTTTCCATAACACTACTTTTTCATTTTCAAGTCATGTCTGATTTTCTGAGTTATTCATTTTACTCCAAATCTATCACTTTATCTTTTTCACTTTGAGGTAAGCAATTTTCCCAGTGCTGCTAGCAAGTACTTCTTACTAGGTTCTCATGCACTACTGATCTCTCTTCCTTCAAATTCTTTCATCTACTGTACTACCCAAACTGGTTTCTTAGTGTATTATAATTCCTACGTCCTTAATACTTTCATGTGCTTTTTCATCTTCAGAGTCAAGACTACATGGTTATTCTCCCCAACTGGGAGAGAGTATGATATCTCAGTTATATTTCAGATCCTTTGATGCTATGACCAAATCCAAAACTCTTGATCCCCATGAGGATCAAGAGTTTTGAATTTGTTCATAACTCTTGATCCTCATGTCCTCTCTATCCCCCCCCCCATGTTGTATAAAACATTTGTCCCTCAAGAATTCCAGAAATTTGCTTTCCTTATTATGTTGTTTCTTCTGTCCAATTTATATTGTATATTAGGCCTTGTGGCCTGCTATGTTCATATTAGACATGATCTATTACGATTCAAAACCGCGACCACTTCGAGGATAAGGTGGTTAGCCCTATACCTCTTGGTGTGTCCTATGTCTGTAGATGTTTGTGTTCATGCGGCCAGAGTATGCTGAATACACCGGTTCTTGTCCAATTTATATTGCTATAGTAAAAATTTCGGTATCTATAGCTCATTCAATTTCAGCAAAGTCCTTTTGTTGAAAAGAATGGATCAAATCCTTTCTAGGATGTGAAGAATCTTTATCAGGGCTTTTCAGCTAAAGATAGGCTAGTCTGTTTCAAACAAAAGCAGCTGCAGGATTTTCTCTTTTGGAAACTCAGGTTTTTCTTCCTGCCAAAAAAGGCAAACCAGCCAACAGAACATATAACATTTATGAAATTTACATACAAAAATATATGTTTAGATATAACACTAACCACCTTATTCTAAAATTATTGTTACAAAAAACTAATTAGGGAAGGTTGTGGACTTTTAGGGCATGTAAATACTGCAGATCACCTAAACATTGTTCACTCATCACCCTCTACATTCCTCAGTCTATAGCAACATTCCATCAAATATCCTGTCCTGCTACCTCCACCTCACACTCTCAAAGTAATTTCCTGCTGATTCATTACTCCGAGAGGGCACACTTCATCACTTACCGTAATATTCCACTACCTCAATTACCCTCTCTATCCTGCCAAAATCAAGTATAGTATATCCATGGAGTCAAAAAATGGAGCATTAAACACATTCATCATCTCTGAACTCACCACACTCAAAAGCAATGTATTCCAATCAGCCATTACTCTCCATGCAAAAAATCTATCTCCCACTCCCATGCTCACACCCTCTACAGCTTTCAGGGGGATGGCCTCTGTTTCTCCTGCCTTTTACCATTCTATGACATGCCTCTTCCACATTAATCTAGTAATAACTCTTGCAAACTTACATATCTCAATCATATCCCCCATTCTTCCTCCTGTCAACCAGAAACCACCTTAGTCAATCATCTCTTGACTCTTTCCAATACGTCTTACCCTTCTGAAAGCCAGTAACCCAATCTATGCTCAGTAATCTGCATGCTGCCTGATCAAAGCCTTATGCAATGGAACCATACCAACTTTACTTCTAAATGTCAGTATCCTCTGCATCACTGCCATAATCCATTGTGCTGTCCTCAAAATTTTAGGTTCTTATCCACCATTACCCCAGGTCTCTTATCTTCTCTACTTCCTCTAAGATATTTCCCCATCAAATGTATGCATTCATTTTGCTTCCTGAATTTTAAAATCTTACACTCTACCACACAGAACTATTAACCCCACTGATTTGCCCAATTAACACAGTCTATGCAAATATTCTTGTAAAGTCGCATCTACTCTACTTCGAATCCCCAACTCTGCATCATTTGCAAATAACTGTATATCACCATTCAAGCCTTTCCCATTATCACTAACATACAAATTAAACAGAAAAGCTCCAAAACAGACCCTTGCTGATAGTTATCAGACAGCCTAATTATCTTCTGTAAACCATGCTTTGCTGATACCAATAATTTCCTGACAGACGACTCCATTATAGCAATCAATCCACCTCATTTATTTTATTTCTGAGATTACTCACACTTCCCTCAGACTCCACTTAACTCAGTGATATACCATATATCCTTCCATCTCCCAAGCAACTGTCCTCACAGACCACCAATGCTACAATTCACCCGGGCAACTCTAGTTTCCCTGCCCTAACACTCTCTCACTTGTGTATCTAACAATGCCTGCATCCTTCCATGTTTCAAAGCAGCCCATCTTATGTGGCTCTGTTCTATCATCAAATGACTACAGAAGCCATCACAAATTTGTAAGGATATTTCTGTAGTCAACATAAATGAAACACTTCCTAATTTTAGCAAGTATGGCTGGATTACTTGAGTGAAAATTTGTGAGATTATAATTCTAAGACCTCAGCCTTACAACTAAACCTACCTCTAGCCCCCAGAGAGTACTTGCTAGGAATAATTTCTAATTTCTTGTTTTTTTTCTATTAATTTTTTTTAATGAATTTTTCCTGAGGTTTATGATAGAATTTTGTGATCTCAATCCAGCAAAATATAGATTTAATAAATTCATAGTTAATTTTGTCCTAACATGATGCTATAAGTTAAGAACATCAAAATATAGCACATACAACTACTTTTACTTTGACATGACTCATTGAGTACTTTTAATTTAAAAATGAACAGCACTAACTTTTCAATGAATATTAAATCACACTCTTACTCCAGTGAAATATGTCCTTATTTGTTACAGTAATCGTGCAACAAATAAAAACACATGAAAAGAACAACACGGTAATATGATAGCAAAATCCTTGATCAGTCCTGTATTATTTCTTAAGAAAGATGTCACTTCACTTCCTCATATTTTTGATAATACTCAGACCTCCAGACAAGATGACATTTCTTTTTTTCTTCTTAGGCTGGTTTGTACCTTGGTCCTTTCCTAGCACAAACACATCATACTCCTAGTCACAAAAAAAACAGTATTATTTTGCATTCAACACATTATGTAATTCTTTCTTTTAAGGTTACATGGAAGTGAAGAATTTATGAAGACAAAAACACATGTTGGAGTAATTACATGGCTTATAATTAAGAAAATAACACTTGACGTTTCAACCTCTGTATCGAGGTTATCATCAAGAAAACATACGTATGCACAGGATACAAGCTACATGACATTTATCTTACATGCAAGTAAGATAAATCTAAAATGAATAAGATAAATCATTTTAGATTTATCTTACTCATTTATCAAAAAACATGACATCCTTTTTCGGCTCAAGACAGTACTATCTCTGAAGTTCTGATTTATACAGAGTAAGCAATTGTTCTAAACAGCTGCTGTATAAATTCTAAATCCGGCCAACCTTGAAATATTGCTCTATTGTGTTTTAGATGGTGCACCTAAGACCGCCTGAAAAATTCTTTATGCTGTTCAGTTGATTAATAACACATCTCTTGCAAATCCCATTCCTCCAATTTCTGTTATATGTACAAGAACTTGAGCAACAGCTGTTCAACATCCACTTTACAGTTGAACTGAAAATCACCGAACCTACTCCCAGTCATCTTTCATTCCCTCCAATTCTGTGGACCCCCCTCCTGCTCATGAAGCATTTCCAAAGGATTACAACTTCAAACAGCTCAAGATATTAAAGAATTTTAATATCTTGAAGAATTAAAGATGTTTAAGATATTAAAGATTATCAACAGATTACTCTGATTCTGACCTTGGCCCACACGACATTTATTTGCTATAAGCCCTTCTGCATTCTGTGTATGGGAGTAATATATAAAAAAATATATCCATACCATACTGGAATTCAAATCCATTATGATTAAAACAAAGATGTTATCTATGCAGACAACAGTTATTATAACTATTCTTATTATTTTAAAGGTTAACTGATTTTTTCTCCTTTCCTGCAATTGTTTATTTAAGGGTATATGTGTATTTTATATTTTCTATATATTATGTCTTTAATAAACTTTTCTCTTCTTTTCTATATTTTCCAATATTTTCTTTATCTATATATATTGTTTGCATATCAATGTGAAATTACATGTTAAAACTTGTTTTAATAAATAAGTTTAAAAAATTATAATTTTTTAATTAAAAATTAAAAATAAAAATAATATTTAAAGATTTTAAAAATTTTGAAAAGTCTGGAAAAATTGTTATTAACAAGTCTGCCATAAAAGTTAACTTTTGGTGAGACTGCACTGACTAATGCCAAAAATTCTCTCTTGGGTTAGATGTTAATAAGGCTGTGGGAATGGATGACATATCATCACATATTCTTAAGGAATATACACCACAGTTGACTATGCTCTTGACTTGGTTATTTAATGAAAGTATCTTGCAGTGTAGGGTTCCTAAGGAGTAGAAAGAAGGCAAAACAGTACCACTTCACAAGCATGGTTCGAGGAGAGAAGTTTCCAATTATAGACCAGTCTGTATAACTGCAGTTGTGGTGTGATTACTTTGGAGTGATGATAGTAGTATATAAAGATATTCAGGAAATTACTGTGAAGATTACAAAAACTCCAGTGAGTAAATATAAGGAAGAAAGTGTTATTTCATTTTGCACAGCTTTGGTCAAACCCCATTTATCCACTACTCACAAGTATGGTGATCTCTTTTTTTTTTATCTTTCTTTCTTTCTTTCTCTCTGTGTGCGTGTGTGTGTGTGTGTGTGAGAGAGAGAGAGAGAGAGAGAGAGAGAGAGAGAGGAATAAGAAAACATTGGGAAATAATCCAGAGGTAGATCTGAATGGATGAGCATTGAGCATCTTCACTTTAGTAGAAAAGATTGCAGCATGGATGTAAAATCTAATCTTCTCATGTGATGCCGCTGTCTTGCTCATTATACCCTGACATGGTATGGAAAACCTCTAACAGATCTCTCTATCAGAATTCCAATCACTCATGGTTGGAATTGCCATAAAAAATTGGGACTATGGAAATATTGGTCATGAAGAGAGATGAAAAGAATAAGAGGAACCAGATGGATAACTAAAAGTTGGAAGTACAAGGCATATGAAGCTCTGGAATATATTCAAACATTGTTACTGGCAGATAATGCTCATGCTGGGCCCAAGCAGCATTAATCTTTCAATCTGATTCCTCTTCAATGATACAGCTGTCTTCTAAGCTTTTCATAATCACCAGCCTTATGCTTCCATATTTATACATCCCTTTCTAACAGAAGTCCTCATATGGCTGGTTACCTCCCAGATCACCTCATGGTCATTCTTACCAACACCGGAGGAAAATTTGGCATCCCCCCTTTAAAATAGCATCCTCTGATAATATGATCAAATCCAAAGCTCTTAATCTTTGTATACACCTCTGTTATGTACTGCATAAGAGAGAGATGTGTCTCTCAAAAATTTGAAAAATTCATTCTCTTTGCCTCCAAATGCCATCTTTTCATTTCAATCTATATTACCATGAAATCACTCATAACAAGCACTGTTTTCTTATTTGTTAGGCTAATTTGCCTATACATTTCCTTCTCACTGTCCCTGTCTTCCACATTACTGTCTCAAAATCACTGCCACTAACTATTTCAGCTTTTTTTTTTTTTTTTTTTTTTCCATTTTGGATGGGCATAACTCCTCTGCTATCAACAACACTCCTCCCTTTCCAACTGTCTGTCTTCACAAAATACATCATGTCCCTCCATTTCTATTCCTGTCAGAATGTCATTCTCATCCAACCATGTATCTCTTCCAACAATTTTGGGATGAATAAACTTGACTAATGCAACAATTCCATTCTTCTGATTTTGTGATTTTGGAATCTTTGGCATTTGTAAACAAACATGATAGCTCATTTCCGATTCTATAAGTGCCACTGACACCACTTCTCGGATGTGATCTTCCATACCCCTCCACACCGCCACCACCAGTGAACCTACAACCCTCTATAGACTCAAATGTTCCCCTCTCCACATTTCAGGCCATCTCAATCCTTTCTTATCTATATATGCATTCACTTCTGCACCAACACTTCTCACAGTGTCTCCCTTACTCTCCCCCAATTTCCTGTCTGTCTTATTCCTGTTCTCTCATTCTCATCACTCATACTATTCACCTCTCAATTCAAAAGTTCCACTACAATCTCTCCTACTACCCTACTCTCCTGTTCTACCAGTAATAGGAAGCAATTACCTATTACTTCCTCAGATCTTCCATTCGCCATCATCATTACTCACCCTTTCAGCAACAGCCTCTCAAATGACTCGCACCTAAACCATTTGAATGCAGTCCCAGTTCCATCCATCCATCCCTGAAATTTATTCTACACATTCATAAAATGAACTTCTCTCTCTTCACATGATCTTCACGTACCATCTCAATTCTTACTGTTATACCTAGGCAATATACTTTCCTCCCACATTCTAAATTAATCACCAAACAGAGCTTCTCTCAAATCATTTGTTACATCTTTCACATGGCCATCTTTCATTCCATTTTTTTCTCACTCTTCCATGTATATATACAATTCGCCTTATTTCACTCAGCATATGCTTCATCTCTTACCTCATCTATTTTCATGTCTTGAATCACTTTCTTGCTGAAACAATTCACACTTTGTGCTATGCACAAAGTGTGAATTGCATGGAGAGTATAAGAATTTAAGACATTAAAACATGGAGAGCAGAGGAATTTAAGACATTAGCACAATGGCCATAATGATACTGAGGACGATCTCTTGTAACGTATTTCTAATCCTTAAAGGATAAAACTGATGGTAGAAATGTTTTAAGTAACCTGTGGGTTCAGATCTCTAGCATGTATGGCTACCAAACTTTTGGATATGTATTACAGTTGTTGCCTAATAAATATCCATTCATTGCTGCCTTAAAGTTGCATAAAAAATGCATATTTGGTATTAAAAGCATGTTTCTAGTATTTATTATTAATTAAGGCAACTCCAAGGAGTCCTTATTGAAGGAGGCCCTAAACATCATGTCAAGAACTATTCAGCATTTGCACAGTATCATATTAAACTTTGTTTTGAACTCATTCACAGTCATGGTACCCACAACAGACTCTGGCAGCTTATTTCACTCATTCACTACTCTCCAAGTAAAAAAACCTAGTTCTAACACCCTTGATAACTACACTCCTGCTCAGTTTCCATGGATGGCCCATAGTTCTCACACTACCACACCTGTTCTGAAAAATTTCCTCTGATGAGCTGCTTTAGCCACTTTTGCTATGTGCCCACTAAACTTTAACTCCTTATCCACTAACACTCCCAAGTCTCTGGGTTCATCAATTTCCTGGAGTAGTTCCACCAATGTGGCATACTGCTGATAATCTTTTCACCCCCAAAATACATAACCTTACACTTTGCCACGTTAAGCTGACATCCATTCTAAACAGTTCCTCTCGGATCCTTTCCTATATCATTAATGAACAAATTAAACAGCAGTGGTCCAAGAACAGAACCCTGCAGCACACCAATAGTCACAGGCTTTCTTTTGGATTCTACTCCTGAATAAATTACATTCTGATGTCTCTCCATCAACCATTCTCCTATCCATCTCACCAACCCTATATCCATTCCCATGTGCTGCAATTTACTGATTAGGATTCCATATGGTGTCCTGTCAAAGGGCTTTGCAAAGTTCAGCAGTATCACTGTAAACCCATTACCCTTATCCAATTCAACCATCACTGTATTATAAAATGTAAGCAAGTTACTGAGGCATGATCTACCTTCACAAAACCATGCTGTCCACATACAGTATCCCATTTCCATCTATCCATTCCTGCATTTTGCTCTTTGGAAATTTATACAGCAGTCTTGGAGCCTCCTTTATGCAATGGAACTATTTCCCCCTCAGTACTAACCCAGAGCTGAGACTTAGATTAAACAACATGGTCAAGGGCACTGACAATTCCTTTTCCACTTCACATAAGAATCGAACTGGTATACCATCCAATCCCACACATGTATTCACATTAAGGTTCTGTAATATGCTATTCACCTCCATTTCATTCACCTCAGTTCCCATATAAGCTATCAGTTCTCTCATTCCTGCAATATCACTGCCTGGAATATAGTCTTGTATGATATACTGCCTGGATGATATATTCTTGCAAAGTGTTCACTTAGTAATTGTACTATTTCAAATGATTCAGTTACCTTCCCACTATCGGCATTCCTTAAAATCATTCTGCCGTATACATTTTTTATTTTACTTGCAGCATATCAAAAGAACTATTTGGTATTATTTTTAGCCTGCATTGCTAACTTCATTTCATAATCTGCTTTTGCTTTTCTTACCACACTGGTTACCATTCTAGCCTGTGCCTTGCACTGCTCATTTCCTTCCTCCCATGTGTCCTCTCCTCCCTCCAATCAACGTTAAAACAGCTGAAATCCCCCATAATAATTGCCTGTCCTCCACTCACTGAGTCTATTTGCTGATGCATACGATCTCCATCCGGTGGTCTACAGTAGCACCCAACTGTTTTATAATAAATTTAGTTTAATCCTTTATCCAAGTGTGAGCAAACAAAGTTTGTGCCTGAAAGTATCTTCAGGACAGGGGTAAGGTGGTACAACACCAGGAAACTCGTTGCAAAGGTGTAGCAAGCTAACATCACTCCTATCTCAGTATCTCCCATAATGCAAAACACATCTCCTTGCAGATATGTATAATCTTATGCATTAAGGGAAGGGCCACTACCCAGACTAGTTTCGACCTTTATTGAGGTCTCTTCAGTGGGAGCCGGGCCCAAGTGGAGATACCAGGCAGAAACATTAGCAAGTTCATCTCTACCTATAGGAGTTGCCAAACGGTGTGCCACCTTTTTATTAAATTACTCTGGATTTAGAGAAATATGTTGAAAGTTTATTTTTCTACTTGGTTAGACTATAATAAATTTAGTTTAATCCTTTATCCAAGTGTGAGCAAACAAAGTTTGTACCTAAAGTATCTTCAGGATCAGGGTAAGGTGGTACAACACCGGGCAACTCGTTGCAAAGGTGGAGCAAGCTAACATCACTCCTATCTCAGTATCTCCCATAATGCAAAACACATCTTCTTGTGGATATGTATAATACTATGCATTAAGGGCCACTACCCAGACTAGTTTCGACCTTTATTGAGGTCTCTTCAGTGGGCAAGTGAAAAATAAACTTTCAACATCTTTCTCTAAATCCAGAGTAATTTAATAAAAAGGTGGCACACCATTTGGCAACTCCTATAGGTAGAGATGACCTTGCTAATGCTTCTGCCTGGTATCTCCACTTAGGCCTAGCTCCCACTGAAGAGACCTCAATAAAGGTCGAAACTAGTCTGGGGTAGTGGTCCTTTCCCTTAATGCATAACATTATACATATTCCCAAGGAAATGTGTTTTGCATTATGGGAGATACTGAGATAGGAGTGATGTTAGCTTGCTTCACCTTTGCAATGAGTTACCCGGTGTTGTACCACCTTACCCCAGTCCTGAAGATACTTTCAGGCAAACTTTGTTTGCTCACACTTGGATAAAGGATTAAACTAAATTTATTATAGTCTAACCAAGTGAAAAATAAAACTTTCAACACCCAACTGTTTATTTTGTTCTGCTGTCCTCCATCTCACACCAGATAGCCTCAAATGTGCTATTTTCACTGTCCTGCAGTCGAACTTCTACTCTCTTTGGCTGTAGTTCATCGGCTATCATCAATAACACTCCTCCTCCATTCTTTTCTCTCTATCCTTCCTGAACACACACTATACCCTTCACATTCTATCCCACTAACTATATCATCTTTTGTTAATCATGTCTCACTAATGCCAATAACCTTTGGCTGGGATGAGCCAACCAAGGCCAAAAATTCCTCCTACTTGTTCCTAATGCTCCTGGCATTAGTGTACATAAAGTGAAAAAGCCCCCTAGGCCCACCCCTATCTTGACGACTTACACTAACTATCCCATTCAGGTTTATTACCATTGGTACTAACTCAGGCATATTATACACATTATTACACTCAACAGCACCCCCCCCCCCCCCAAAAAAAGCCCTGGTTTCCCTGTACATTCACTTTCACTTCATTCAACAACAATTTTTCCAGTCTCTGAATACCAAATCCATTCAGATGAAAACCATCCTTCTTGTATAAGTCCTTTCACCGGTCAAACTCACTCCACAAACTCCACACCACTCCTCCTGCATAAAATACACATCAAGTCATTCGCTATTATGGTCCTCCTTCTCAGCACTACTCTGTCATACTGCAGTAACAGACTCACTATCTTAACTCCCTCAATCTTTTCTTTTGCTACTTCCAGTAATTCTTTCAAGTGCTCTTTCGTATGCCATATTTTCTCCTTTTAAATCATTCATTCCGATCACTACAATCATTTCTTTCACCTTACGCTTTTGAGTATATGTAGTAACCAGTGGCATCGCATGCCCATTTAAGGTGGGTGTGCTGTCGTGTGGCTTATGCGACCTGTGCTACAAAATTCATGTTAATTTTACTGTATGATTGCATTTTTATTGATGTATGAAATTTTTAAAAGTTCATGGCACATTAGCACTCATCTTAATTGGTCCAATGCAAATAATTGCAGGATAACTTTGAATACTTTAATTTATCAATTAATACAATTTTAAATATGGCTATCATAAAGGTCAAATGAACATTAGCTATGCTTCAATTGCAGGATAACTTTGAATACTTTAATTTATCAATTACTATGGAAGATGGCATTGATGGAGATGATTTGTAGTAGAGGTTAGTTGTAGGTGTCCTCCCGCGATGAGTCTTCGGACTCCTTGGCAGTATCAGGAATAATAATAATAATAATATAATTTTAAACATGGCTATCATAAAGGTCAAATGAATTAGCTATGCTTCAAGTGCAGGATAACTTTGAATACTTTAATTTATCAATTAACATAATTTTAAATATGGCTATCATAAAGATCAAATGAACATTAGCTCTGCTTCATGCAGAGCGTTTATGTGAGAAGCACAAAGGGTTTACGCTTCATGATGAGATTAGATTATCATTGACAAATACTAGAGTGAGACATGGATAAATTGAATTTTGTTAAAATATTTAAATGCAGCCATATAATGTGCACAGAAATCAGAAAAATTAATCACTTGGGAAATTATTATTTTTCCAGATTGAACCAAAGACAGACTGAATTAACTCGTTTTACTTATACACAAGTTCCAACCTCCTTCAACTATAATCATACAATCTGCGAAAGCTCTGGCAGAAAACGGGGCCTTCAGTACATCGTCAACACTGTTTCCCACTGTAAATATGGGCAAAAAAGTTATAAATTATTTATAGAAATGATAAATATATATTAAAAACTTGTCTCTATCTGTATCATAAACACGTCGGTTCACACTTCACCCACGTAAAACAGACAAAACTCAGAAAACAAAAGCAGCAACTCATTACAAATGACAACATTCAATTGAATTGCTTCACACAATAACCAGTCACAGCCACTAATGATTTCTGGATGCTACTGTATCAGCACACACACACACCCTGCCTCACCTTCTGGGCCATTTAAAACCATTAGAACAATAAGGCACGTCTGTCTGAAGGGCTCAAAGGTGTCAGTATTAGTAACCACACACTTGGGCTATTAACGCAAATGTGATGTGCAATGTTTATATAATATATAGCAATATCACTGTTATATTGCTATTCTGTCGGTGTGCACAGCACACCAGGAATATTCACCCCTGGTGTGAACTTTGGCCCATATGTAATAACCTTTGCTGCCGGTCTATAATAGTTTTTCAACTTTTCACGAACAAAATTGAAATAAAACACACGCACACATATATGTGTGTGTGTGTGTACATTTTATTTATTTATTTACTATCCCTGACTTCATTTCTGTAAAAGCTCATGATATTTGATGATTGCCAGCAGTGTGAAGACCTCTGTGAGAAAAGGGTATATGTGGAACTACAAGGGGGGGAGGGATTATGAAGAGCTCAGGAGACAGCTTGTGAGTGTAGCATGGAATGGGGAGTTAGCTGGAAAAGAGATCAATGCAGCTTGGGGAATTTTCAAAAACTATCTAGTAGATGCAATGTCTAAATGTATTCCAAGGGTGAGCAGGTTAAATAAGGTAGGTGTGAGATGGATGAATAAAGAGAATAAGCATGCAATACAGAGAAAAAGGGCATTATGGAGGCGGATTAAGAGAAATGGAAATCACTAATTCCATGAGGTTTACAAAGACCAGGCAAGGAGGGTGACTCGGTTGGTGAGGGTAGCTAAAGAGAGGTATGAACAGCAGTTGGCTAATGCAGCCAAAAAGAATCCTAAGGAGTTCTTTCGATATGTAGCCAGCAAAAGACAGAATGATTATGGAAGGATGACATTGATTGGAGAAAATGGTATAAAGACAGCTGTTGCGGAATGTGTGGTGGATATACTTAATGAACAGTTCATAAAGGTCTTTCGATCTTGTGAATGGGACTTCATGGAGAGATTGAGAGCAGTTGATGATGGGGAGGAGAGACTGACTGTAAGTGAGCAAGAGGTGTATGGGGAGTTGAGCAAACTAGATGTTAATAAGGCTATTGGACTTGATAATATATCACCACATATTCTGAAGAAATGTGCCAGGGAGTTGACACCTGCCTTGACATATTTTTTTAATATGAGTCTTGCACTCGGTCAAGTTCCCAAGGAATGGAAGGAGGACAAGATTGTGCCACTTCATAAAGGAGGTGATTGAACTCAAGCATCAAACT
Source organism: Typopeltis vanoorti (assembly GCF_054136105.1). Lineage (NCBI taxonomy): Eukaryota > Metazoa > Arthropoda > Arachnida > Uropygi > Thelyphonidae > Typopeltis > Typopeltis vanoorti. The sequence continues at coordinate 135,141,187 of NC_143554.1, read as the reverse complement.
ATAGGCCTATCTGTGTGTCAGGTTTGTGGTTAAGTTGTTGGAGAAGCTTGTGAGAATTAGGATCCAGAGTTGGGTTGATAACAATAGTATTATCTTTGATGGACAGCATGGATTTGCTAGGGAGGTCAGATGATTGTACAATAAAGTGACTGCTTCCTTGGACAGAGAAGGGTACACAGTAATATACTTGGATTTCACAAAGGCTTTTGACAGATTACCTCATAATAAGTTGACAGTCAAACTAGAGCAGATGGGGCTGGACATTCGAATAGTGCATTGGATTGGAGACTGGCTATTAGATAGGTATCAACAAGTTGTGTATTCGGAAGCGATATCCAGGAAAAGGAAGGTCACTAGTGGAATGCCTCAGGGGTCTGTTTTGGGGCCATTACTGTTTAACTTGTATATTAATGATATTTGCGAAGATTTGGATGGAGATATTTAGTTGTTTGCAGATGATGCAAAGTTGGGACGAACCATGAAGAGTAGAGATGTTGCGGCCTTACAAGAAGACTTGAATAAATTGAGTGATTGGGCACGGAAATGGGGATGTGAATTCAATGTTGTAAAATGTAAGGTTTTAAAATTTGGAAACTAAAGATGAGATGAGAAATTTATGCTCAGTGAGGATATATTGTTGGAGGTGGAGGAAATAAGAGATCTGGGGGTAATAGTGGATAAGGATCTGAAATTTAGGGGACACATAGCCAAAATTGTGAAGACAACACAAAGGCTTCTGGGAATGATGTGGAGGACACTGACTTGTAGAAGTAGGGAGATTCTTTGATTAGGCCACACATGGACTACTGTGCCCAGATATGGTCACCTAGTTTTCAGAAGGACGAAGAGATGTTGGAAAGGGTCCAGAGGCAACTGACCAAGATAGTTTCTAACCTCTGGAATGTCGAGTATGAGAAAAGATTGAGAAGATGTAATTTGCAGAGTCTGGTGGACAGAAGGAAGAGGGGGAGACATGATAGATACCTAACAAGTTAGTAAGAGGTTGTTATAGGATCAATCCTGGAGAAGTTCTACAGAAGATAGTGGGAGATTGGGGGAGAACCAGAGGTCATTCCTGGAAACTATAAAGTGGGTGTGAGTAGGGGAGTGAGAAGCAGGTTTTTTTCATGCAGATTTGTAAATTATTGGAATGCCTTGCCTGAGAGTGTGGTGTCTGCAAGGAGTTTGAGTGTGTTTAAGACACGGTATGATGAGCTGTGTGTGTGTGTGATAAAAGGACCTGCCAGATGAGTCCATGAGGTCTTGGGGTAATAATAAGAATAATAATATGCCACTGTCATATTTATTCCAACTTTATCTATGTTCCCACTAACCTAAGAAACAAAAAAAAGGAACTAACAATATATCGATAAAATAGCAAATAGCACTCAGAAATTGTAAATGATGTGAGCTTAATGTAAGATACAAAAATTCCATTTAAGATTTAAAAATGAACAAAGTATTTGACTATTTCTGTAAATGCATTTAAAGTATTTACAGAAAAAAATAATCAGCAATAGACCGGCAGAAAAGAGGTCAAAATTTTTACACAGTTGAAAAATACTTGTGACGTTTTCTATTAAATTAAAAGTAACACTAATTGCCTGAAGAAATTCAATAATTTATATACAAAACCATATAGACATTATCTGAGGTTAAATGTGAATTTTTAGTTTTCAAAGTAATATGTATATCACATTGGTCCAGTGCATACTACTTGATAGGAAAGTCATAGCAAAACCAATTACCTGTAAGTATACAAAAAAAGATATGATTCTGAATATAATTAATGTGCAAATGCTTGTCTGCAATATACATGACTATAATACTGACATAAGCAAGAGTATACCTTCACGCATTTTATAATTATTATTTTATTACCATAATCCCTCTACTGAGACTCACTGGCAGAGATTTGAAAAAAATCTTCACACTGTGGAAAGGGTACAAAGGCAAATAACAAAGACTGTACAATGTTAGTTATGAGGATTGGCTGAGGGAATGTGGACTGCAGAGTTTGGCGGATAGAAGAAGGAGAGGTGATATGATTGAGACTTTTAAACTGTCAAGAGGTGGTTACAGGGTTGACACTGGGGAGTTCTTTCGCTTGGCCGAACAGCAGGAAGGAGTGATGACAAGGGGCCATCCCTGGAAGTTACGAAAGGAAACTGAGAAAAAGGGTGAGGAGTGGTTTCTTTGCATGGAGGTTGGTTGAACCATGGAATGCATTGTCTGATAGAGTCGTGAGAGCAAGAATGGTCAATGAATTTAAGGAGTGGTATGATAGACTTTGTGTTTCCTAGGAGGGACCTCCCATAATGAGTCTTGATAGACTTTGTGTTTCCTAGAAAGAACCTCCCACGATGAGTCTTTTGACTCCATGGAGGCCTTAATAATAAAAATAATAATCTCACTTCACATGCATTCATTGATGTAGACAACAGAATACTACTCAGCTTGATGCCTCAAGTCCAATCAAAAACTTCAAAACTGTTATCTGAATTTCTTCAGCCCAGAGCTCAAGTTAGTTTCACCTATGTGGTCTATAAGTAGCTTCATTTTCTTCTCATAACAAGAAAAGTGAACTTTAACAAGAATTAACAATTAATTGTATAATAAATATCCATTCATTGCTGCTATAGCACTGCCTTACTGCCACAATTAACAAGAAACTGTATAACAGTTATCAAAACACATAATTTGATTAAAAAAACATCATTATTAACATGAATAGTCAGTAGTAAGTCATATATAATTATTAAATGGGATCTCTCATACTGTACTTTAAACTCATTCGCACTCTCCTATTCACATTATCTCATTCACACTTTACATACTTGTAAACAAAAGATGATGGTGTGTATGTGTGTGTGTGTGTGTATATATATATATATATATTACAATAATCTAAATAGCTTTCTTTAATTAGCTATCAACTGTCTTTACTAAAATGAAGAGCTTTCATTTTAGACAGTTAATGATAAATTATTTTATGGTTCATGTGTTAATATAAAACACATGAATATTATTATTATTATTATTATTATTATTATTATTATTATTATTATTATTCAGGCCTCCAATGAGTCAAAAGACTCATCGAGGGTGGTCCTTCCTAAGACATAAAGTCTGTCAAGACTGATCGAGGGGAGGTCCCCCCCTGAGAAACACAAAGTCTATCATACCACTCTTTAAACTCACTGACCATTCTCGCTCCCACCACTCCATCAGGCAATGCATTCCACGGCTCAACCACCCTCCGCACAAAGAAACCGCTCCTTACCCTCTTGCTCACAGTTTCCTTTCGTAACTTCCAGGGATGGCCTCTTGTCATCACTCCTTCCCGCTGTTCAACCAAACGAAAGAGCTCCCCAGTGTCAACCCTGTAACCACCTCTCAACAGTTTAAAAGTCTCAATCATATAACCTCTCCTTCTTCTATCCACCAAACTCTGCAGTCCACATGCTCTCAGCCGATCCTCATAACTATCCTTGTACAGTCCTGAAACCATCTTTGTCATCCGTCTTTGTATCCTTTCCACAGTTAATTTATCCCCTTCAAATCCTGGGGACCAAATCTGAGAACAATAGTCCAAGTGTGGTCTGATCAGAGACTTATACAATGGAATGATAACCCTCTTATCTCTGCAGGTCAGTGTCCTTCTCATAATAGCAGCAATCCTCTGTGTTACCTTCACCACCTTTGCAATATGTCCCCTAAACTTCAGGTTTCTATCAATCATCAACCCCAGATCTCTTGTCTCCCCAACTTCCTCCAGTATAACTCCTCCCATAGAGTATGCAGCATCCCATCGATGTTTACCAAACCTCAAGACCTTACATTTTGCTGCATTAAACTGACATCCCCATTCATTTGCCCATCTATCTAGCTTATTCAAATCCTCTTGCAGGGCTACCACATCTGCACTATTACTAATAATCCTTCCCAGCTTCGCATCATCTGCAAACAACTGAATATCCCCTTGCAATACACTGGCAATGTCATTGATATAAAGGTTAAACAATATAGGTCCTAGTACTGAGCCCTGTGGGACCCCACTTGCAACCTTGTGTCTCCTTGAAACTGCTCCACGATACACAACTCTCTGATACCTATCAGACAGCCAATCCTGAATCCAGTTGACCAAACTGACATCCAGACCCATGTGTTGCAACTTAAATATCAGCTTATCATGTGGCACCCTATCAAATGCCTTTGCTAAGTCTAAGAAAATTGCAGTATATGCCTTTCCCTCATCTAATGTTCTTGTAACTTTATTATAAAAGGCTAGCATATTGCTAAAACAAGAGCGCCCTTTCACAAATCCATGTTGACCCTCACAGATAACATTACCCTCATCTGCCCAGTGCTGTATACGGTCCCTCACTACTTTCTCCAAGATCTTAACAACTACTGATGATACACAGACTGGTCTATAATTAGACACTTCCAGTCTGTTACCACCCTTATGCAATGGCACTATCTTACCTTCCTTCCATTCCCTGGGCACCTTTGCCAAAGCCAGACTTTCATTGAAAAGCCATGTTAAAGGCACTGTCAATTCCCTAGCACATTCTCTCAAAACTCGTGGTGAAATACCATCCAGTCCCACAGCTTTACTGAGATCCAAAGTACTCAGTATCTGAAACATACTCTCCTCCTGTACCTCCAGACCTCGGACCAGTCCTATCCCTCTAGCATTAAAACTGACTCCTCTAGGATGAAATACTCCAATAAAGTGTTCATTGAACAATTCCTCTGCATCAGTCACTCTATTCCCATTTTTATCCCACAATATCATTCTTCCACAGTCATTTCTCCTCCTACTGGCCACATGGCTAAAAAATTCCCTAGGATTTTCTTTGGATCTTAGGGCCAATCTCCTCTCATATTCCAGTTTTGCTTTCCTTACCACACTAGTCACTCTTCTGGCCTGTGTCTTATATTCCTCATGCATCACTTCACCTGTCTCCTTATATCTCTTCCGTAGCCTCTTTTTCGCATGCAATTCCTGTTAATATTGTTTGTCATCCACTTTACTCCAAATTGCGTCCTCTTCTTCACTCGTGGTATACAACTTACCATTGCTGATAACAAATATTTTTTCACAATTTCCCACGCACTAGTGATATCCCGGCCTTCCAATTCCTGCCTCCATGAAACTTCCCGAAGTTGACGTCTAAGACTATTATAATCACCTGCCTTATAATTCCACATAAGTTCCCGTCTCTTTGATACTCCTGCATGTCTATTCATTTTCCAAGTCAACACCATATGGTCACTCTCTCCAACTGGTGGGAGAGACATCAACTCAGTTATTATCAACTCTTCTGATGCTATAACCAAATCCAAAACTTTTGAACCTCTTGTTCCCTCTGTTACATGTTGCCTAAAACATTTGTCCCTCAAGAATTCTAGAAATTCCATTCCCCTATTGCTACATGCATCTTCCTCTCTCCAATTTATACTACTGAAGTTAAAATCACCCATAACAATCATTCTTCTTGCACTTGCCAAACTTAGCTGTCTAAACATCTCCTGGTCCCCATCCTCTGTGCTCCTGGGTTTGTAGCAACACCCCACTAAATATCCTGTCTTGCCTACCTCTACCTCACACCATACGCTCTCAAAATCATTTGTCTCACTTCCTTCCAAATTCTCCACTCTTAGAGGACATAGGTCATCACTTATCATAACCAGTACCCCACCACCACGCTTTCCCCTCCTATCCTGACGAAAAATGCTATACCCAGCGACTTCTATTCCTGTTGTTATATCCCCTTCTGTCAATGACGTCTCAGTGATCACAATAATTTTGGCCAGGCTGATGCTATCTGCGCCACCAATTCCTCTCCCTAGAAAAATTTCCTCTAGTCGCCGACTAGACTCGAAACCAAGTCTTCTTTCATGCGGCCAAGTGCCGTGGTGGGCAAATGCCACATCCACTGAGCTACACAGGCTCCTGTATATAAATGTTTGTTTTGTGGCTTAATACCATCATTTAAAAATTTTATATAATATTCTATTGCTTATAATATATAAAATATTACAAAAGAAATATATATCTACTAACAAAACTCAGGCCTGGCAATGGGGAACTTTCTATCACCTGTCCAAGCAGATATCTATATGGAAACATTGGGAAGAAAGAGCCACGAGCACTTACCTTTTAAGGCCAAGACTGGTAAAGATGTGTTGATGATGTTTTCTTGATATGGAGTTATGGTCATGACACACTCCTGGAGTCCTCAAATCATGTGAACAACCAACATCCAAAAATCAAATTTTATGACAGAGTTAGAAACCAATTCTTCTCTTCTCTTTCTAAATGTTTGACCTTCTTGTTCTTCAGAGAGGTCAAAGATATACAGAAAAACCAACCTTATTAGATATTTTCATGCTCTAGTCTCAATATTACTGTTTCCAAAAATTAGAGATCATATCAACATTAGGTGCTCAAGCATGCACTCTAATTAATAATGATGATGAAGAAATAACCAAAGAACTAAAATTTCTTTAAGCCACATTCCAGAAGAATGGCTACGATAAAAGAACCATTACCAGACTTTTGTTCCATCCACAAACATGCCATGTAATTAATAATAGCAAAATAACAGGTGGTTTCTTTCCCATATATCAGATCCATTACAACCAGGTTAATGAAAATTCTGAAAAAACACAAAATCCAAACCATATTTATACCTCTAACCAAACTACAATCCTTGCTTCACCTAATAAAACCAAAACATGGCAGCTTGAAGTACCCATGTGTTTACTATCTTTGATGTAATTGCAATGTCCCATATTATGGAAAAATCCATGGAACAATGTATAGGGTAGCATGTTAGTATACTGCACATGTAAGCTCCATGACAACCAATCTACTAGATACCTAGTAAAATGAGGAACATCAGAGAATTTGCATGGATGCTATCATGATTGAAAGAAAGATGGTAATTGAGTAGACTGTTATTCAATAATTCAGCTATGGCAAATGCAAGACTACCATGTCCATGTATTCAACAATACCAGTAGGTTCAGAATAGTTTCAAACAACAGCAGTCCATTTTTAATGTGTGTGTGTGTGTGTGTGGAGCAAGAGAGAGAGAGAGAGTAAAAGTGAAATAGATAAACCTAAATGAAAAACTGTATTCATGAAAATAATGAGCAGCACAGTTTGTGCGATCCAAGGATAGACAGTGAAGATTATGATATAAATTAAGGATCAGTAAGTCAATAAATGTCTCAAATTCTATCAAAGAAATAAAAAGTCACTTAGGTAATTCTGTGACCCAGTATGGAACCACTACTTATACTGAACCAGTATAAAACCCATGTCCCATTTCAAATTATTTAATTCTTAGTTCATCTACCACTCTACTGGTGTATAATAGAAGTGCAGCCTTCCTTTTGGTAAGTGGAGTTACCACAGAAAACATCCTTGGCAAAATGTCCAGATTATCGGCCTTTGATGGTGATACACCACACAAAACAGGAAGGCAGCAAATAAAAGCCCCCCCCCGCTTCCACTCCAAAAATAAAAAAAATAAGAAATAATAAATGATATGGTAGTACAGTTTTTAGTTTGCCTTTCTCCTCCCCCTTGGATTTATAAGCATAACTCATTGAGCCAAATAATTCACACGAGAAAGCAATTTATAAAAAAATTCTAAGTAACTGCATGCACTAGTATTAAATTACGTTTTCTGGTCCACATAAATAAAGGTTATAGTATACACTGTGATGGTCAGTTTACAAAGAAAAATAAATACAGAGCTTGCCTTCTATCTAAGGTAAGCTCTAATTTGCATATAAAGATCCAAAAATCATATTCAGACCATACATAAGGATGAAACTAATATTTGCAGTATTCTGTTGTTGCTTCCTTTCAACAAAGGCATAAACCTTTATTTGTGTCTACACTGACAGTTTGTATTTCACAATTATATATATATAATTAAATATATAAAATTATTTTAAATTACAGAAAATAAAGTGCTTATTTAAGGTGCCCAATCTAATTGCAATTCTGAACAAATTTAAAGATATATGCAGTAAAGGATATAATGCAACATCTGCTAATAAAACAACTTTCCAGTGTATGTCATGGGTTTCTGAAATTTGTGAAAGCTATAGCAATAGTGTTAAGCTGAATTTAGGATTACAGGAGGGAGCAGTTAAAATATTTCTGCATGTACTATATAATGTGTGATGAGACCTGTCCCTAACATTGAGACATCACTAGTGGGGAAAGATAATTTTTTCCAAGAAGTTTTCATACCACTATATCTGTTGCTGTCTGGTATCTCATTGGATAATACTGTCTGGTATCTCATTGGATAGTTAGAAATCCTACTTATTTCACATCCAATTGGGGATTCTCACCAACAAATAGTTATGAGTGATATACAGTTATACTGAAATTATCCTGCGTTTAGTAGAAAAAAGATAAGATTCACCACTAAATACCACCATGATGGTAAAGGGTGAGTTATCTTCTTTTTGAGAAAAGTTAATAGTCCTCTATTTCCAAAACCTCAAGCAAGCAAGCACCCAAGTTGATTTGCTAGCTAACAGAACACTAGCTTAGGGTATGAAGTTGAACTATGAGAGAGATTCAACATAGCTCCCACAGTACATATATCAATGTTGCATCTTTAATACAACCATTTTTTTTTTATTAAAAACATTTAGATACGTAAAAACTTATGTTTTCTAATTTATTATTGCTATTTTGAAACTATTTATTTACTAAAAAGAAAGAAACAATGATATAATATATAAATTACCGTATGATATAACATTCAAAATGTGATAAATCATCTCTTATCTGATTAGGCTTTCTTCTTCTTTTTTTTTTTTTTTTTTTTTTTTAATATGATAGTGAAGCAATTCAATTGTTCATTCTTGCCGCACAATCAGGCAAGAAACTTAGACATTTACCGAGAAGCCATTTGAAATTTCGTATTTCTTTTCAATCTGTTGTTAGTTTATCTGATGCTTCGACAATAAATACACACACGTACATGCTGTTGTTCTTGTCTACATTCAAAAATTGTAGTTCTGTGATCATCAGTTTTTTGTTTTTTTTTTAATTAGCACTCGTTTCAGTTAATGAGTAATAACATAGCTATATGATATAATGAGTTACCTCGAAGAACAAAACCTGCAACATTACGGTTTGGCCAAGATGCAGTAATTTTCTAAATAAAAAGGTCAGTGTATCATAACTTTATTTCCCATATGTATCTTCAAAGATTCACTACACTTAACTTGTACTTTAAAAAAAAAAAAAATGTATAAAGATGCGAGCACAGCTAACCGCCGGAAATTTGGAAATAATCATTTTGAAAACGCATTAACTGCATTCCATTTATTCATTTGAATGTCATCATTCCACGTGCACGCTTATGTTTTATAACCTTTTGCGATGGTATTTTCGCCCAGGTGATTGGTCACATGGCACTCAAGGCTTGATCTTGTGACAAATGCCTTCCCACAAACGCCACAGTGATAAGGTTTATCTAATGCCGGTGTGCGAGAATGAAGCTTCATATGCGTTTTCATGTTTCCTTTCTGCGTAAAGCATTTACCACAAAGTTGGCAAGCATGAAGTTTTTCGCCACTGTGTGCACGCATATGTGTTTTCAGGTTACCTTTCTGGGTAAACTTTTTACCACACACTTCACAAGCGTAAGGCTTTTCAACGGGTGGGCGAGGGTGACTTGGGTGCCCTGCATGGCTTGGATGGCTTGCATGATTCGCATGGCTGGTATGAGTTGCAGGGCTAGGGTGACTATTCATATGATATTCCATGCTTGTTCACTCCGGGAAATAGTTTTCGGCACAATCTAAATAAGAATGATTTGATTCTTACAAGAAAGAATAACTCAGTTCACATTTCAGAGCAACTTACATTCGTCCATCCGTTAATATTCAACAAATATTTTAAAGAAAGGGGTAGGTAACTTTTTAATTCACATTACATTTTTGCCATTTCAGGTGCAAGAAACAACGTCACTTCCGTAACGTCACAAGATTATGGTTCCGAAATAAAAATTGTTAAAGCTGCGCAAGAGAAAAGACGAAAAATGCGTATTTGTTTTGCGTCTCTTTTTGAAAGCATTATTTTCGAGAGAGGAAAAAAAAAAAGTTCCGGAAGGGAAAAGTACAAAATGATGAAATATCTTTCTTTCTTATAAAATATTAGAAGAGTGCTATATTGAAATACTATGTGAAATGCAGCAGCAGCAAAATAAGAATTACATTATAAGCAGACTTACATGTTAGTAAATTACATTGAGTAATTACATTGTTGTTAACCATTAACAACAACAAAAAAGTAATATAAACAAATCGAACACAGTATATATATGATAAACAACATTCGCTTTGTATATAAAATATCACAAGAGTGTGATATTTAATTCTCCTGTTCTAAAAAATGTGATACCAAATTGAGAATTCCATGTTGACCTAACATAAGGAGATATGACGATTTTATCGTTAGACTCAGATTCCTTAAATAATATATGTACATGCATAATTTTTATTTTATATATATATATAATAAATTTTTTAACTTGGGGATATTGTATATTAGGATAACCAAGTAATTTTATAAACTTGGTTATTTTTACTCCTCATCCCAAGTATGCAAACAATTAAGTTTGCGCCTGAAACAAAGTTCAAGTCTAAAAATGTTATAACACCAGGGCAACTCATTATAAAGGTGGGTAAAGCTCTGATCACTATTCTTAATATTTTCCCATAATGTAAAGCACATCTCACTAGAAGATGTATACTGCAATGCATTGTGGGTGGGATCACTACCCAGACCGGTTTCAACCTTTTTTGAGGTCTCCTCAGTGAGTAGCTAGACCCTAAATACCAAGGTTTTAGTAATACGGAGCCTTATCACCTTTACCTATAGAAGTTGCAACAAGACGTTTTTATTTTTAAAAATCTCTGGAGGAAATATAGATGTAATAAATTTTTTAACTTGGGAATATTATAGGTTTTTAATAATATCCCCAAGTGTTGCTAATTGTGAGAGGAGTTTTTCTAAATGAAATTGATTAAGAATTACTATGAATTAGACCTCGTACCCGCGCGGTTAGCCTAGTGGCTTTGCGCTCTTCACAACCATATGCCTGGGGAAGGAGTGTCCCAGGTTCGATTCCCGTTGTAGACGTGAGGAATTTGAGGATCTTCCTCAGGCATAGCCAAGTTAGCCGGTCTTGGGCGCGGTCAGTAGGGCTTTTTTCCGCCAGTTTATCTGGCGTTTTTCATCCCGCAATCAGGCAAACCGGCCCCATGAACATACGCCTCTACAGTCAAAATTATACTCCCCCCCAGCCACAGACCAGGCGACGGGTCGGTTGGGAGTAGTACTAACAAGAAGTCGCATCTAAAGTAACACGCGGTCGTAAAGTAACAAGAAGTCGAATCTAAAGTAAAGACCCTGCATGGGAAGCGGGAATAACGCGTAGTAGAAGAAGAAGACTATGAATTAGAACTCGCCAATGTCATCGATGATTTTGCTAACAGAAAAGCAAGAAATATAACATTTTAGAATGTTGAAATTAAAGTTTTACTTCAAAAATAAACAGAGCGTTTTTATTCATTTCCCTATACTTCGTTTTGACTTTTTGTAGTATTTTTAGAGTGTATTGAGAGGGGCGGCAAACTCAAAGACCGCCCCGGGCGACAAAAACTCTAGCTACACCACTGTACACAGGTGAATACAGTATAAAGATTTAATTGATTAACTAAATCTACAAATATTTCGGTTTAAGTATCTTAAACCATCACCAGTAACAAACAAAAAAAAAAGAATTGGGAAATTCAAATAATAGCAATGTAGGCGTACGTCCGAAATAGATGTGTAAATATAACTTTCAAAAAAACAAAAAAAAAAACTAAGAGATACTCTTGCCGTTAACAATTTTGGATATAGATAATCCATCGATGAGGTTGAGGTTATGGCGGTGGAGAAGGAAAACTCAAAGACCGCCCCGGGCGACAAAAACTCTAGCTACACCACTGTACACAGGTGAATACAGTATAAAGATTTAATTGATTAACTAAATCTACAAATATTTCGGTTTAAGTATCTTAAACCATCACCAGTAACAAACAAAAAAAAAAAGAATTGGGAAATTCAAATAATAGCAATGTAGGCGTACGTCCGAAATAGATGTGTAAATATAACTTTCAAAAAAACAAAAAAAAAAAACTAAGAGATACTCTTGCCGTTAACAATTTTGGATATAGATAATCCATCGATGAGGTTGAGGTTATGGCGGTGGAGAAGGAAGGACCTCGGCACTTGAAAAAGACATTCGAGTTGATGGGAACAGCTGCATAATCATTAGCATTCCCAGAGGATCACGTGGATAGTAGAAGTACAGTAATTCCATTTTCAAAAAGGCGATTATGACGCGTTTTGGTTCGGCATAGGAAAGTGTTTAGAAACGCATTTAATGACCGATTGGCCTCATTGACGGAAGTCAATTAACCTACAAATACATGGATATATTTTTTATATTAAAAAAAAATCAGCTAACGCCTTTTTATTCCCGTATACGGGAGTAGGCGAGGCCATTTAGCCCTATCTAACTTTTGGAGACTGAGTGGGCAGTTCAATCTCCACTGGTACCCAATCAGAGACAGATGGCCCAAGGCTATCACTAATTAAGCGGTACGCAGTGAAGAGAGACGGCTCAAATGTGCCGCCATCTCGTGGTCCCTAACCCTAACACAATATATTTAATGTCTGAAAATAATGTGGGTTCTACGGTCGATTTTCTTGAGTTTACAGGACGAAAAACCCGAGTTTCCGGGAGGAAAAACCTGCTTGCCCGTGCCAGAGATCGACTAACTCGGGAACCGGTCGAAAAAAGGCTTAGAAAAATTTCCTCTAGTCGCCGACTAGACTCGAAACCAAGTCTTCCTTCGTGCGGCCAAGCGCGGCGGTATGCAAACGCCACATCCGCTGAGCTACACAGGCTCTCTATTTTTTATATATATATTTATATATATTTTTAAAACGCATATTTTTTTACCTACTAGCTTAAAAGAAGAAAGGATATAATTCATCCAATCTCAGACGAAAAATATACATCTGCAGAGAATTCAAGAGGATTAGTGCTGGCCATCGTATATCTATACGGAAACCACCGGAAAGTTGGTGTTCAGTGGTTTAATGAATACCGTGGCTGGATACTCGGAGACTGGAATAAAGTCATGTGGTCTGATAAGTCAAGGTAATCCTTATTTAGGCTGACCACATTTCCTTGAGACAAAAACTGGACAGTGAGATGGCAAAACCGGGACGGGGGTTATGTAATATTCTGTATTCATGAAAAAGACGATAAAAAATTTTATTCCATAAACATAATGCGCTTACCATTGTTCTTCAATGACAGAACCCATACAAAAAATTTAGGTAGACGTAGATGGGGAATGTATTTCACCACGATCGTACCATGAATATTTCTCTGATGAAGTGATCTTACGCAGCAAATTTCGGTCTTTCAACGCCTTATCATAAAACTTCTCACACTCCATGACACAACTTTGTCTTACAACTAACATAACCGTCTCAATCTACAATATTACAAAATATCTACAATATTTTGTAATATTGTAGATATCTCCTTTGACCCTGTTCATGACAGAAAATATTCTCTCAACAGGTGCTGTACATCCTGGAAGCCAAAGAATAAACTCTACAATATTACAAAAGTCTTGAAAGACTAGGCGTTTTTTTCTCGTTTCAGAAAAAATCCCTACCATCTATCAGATACAGGTTATTCTATGTATCCAAATGCCTCACAATTATAGATTTTGAGGGTCCACTGATCGAATGCACGAGTTTATTCTGTTTCTGTGCGTGTGGTGAGTGCCTTGCTCATGCTGACCTGCATTTCTTTCCATTCAGGTGTTTTAGTAGCACCCACTTGAACCTCTGTTTCCTAAACTGCACTCCCACTTGTTGGCATATTCTAAGCTGGTTTCATAGCAATTCTCAACTACCTCAAAAAACTTAGCCTCATTAATTTCTCCTGAATCTGCTAAATTTTTTTGTTGTTCTTTGACATCAGTAGTTACAAACACTTAACTTTTTTGGACTTTAAATTGTTTACAAGATTTTCAACGTTCATGGCTTCTGTAGCTGAAATATTATCTTTCTCAATAAAACTAATGCATGTTTGGAACGTAGACACTTGATTTCTTGCAAATGACAGTCACAATTTCAGACTATTTTCGCAACATAACAGGGCATTTTTCTTGAGAAAGAAAATAAGAACGAAACCCATCAAACATGCTTAAAATTCTGTCAGTTGATGGACCCAAGGACAAAAAGCTTCCATGCTCTAACAATTTAGCGTAATTGTTTCTTGCAAAGTCACAAGTTTTTCAGTTCTTCAACCTGACTATGTATATATTGAAGTACAGTATTTGTATACTTTCACTGCAAAACATTGTCTCAATTGATAAACAGTTGACAGCAGGAAAACGCTACAGCAGAACAGACGCGCAAGTGTTGCCAACATGTATTTTTTATTTTCACTGCAGATTCGATATTTAGTTTCGAACAATGCGACTCCATTGTTATATAAATTACTGATAGCCATGATATTGATATACGATTATAGGTTATGAATAATAATTTATGATTGACCAATACTGATGTATATTTATAGTTTTTATTAAAAACGGGACAAAATTGACATTTTTATTAAAACGACGGGACGGTCGGGAAATATGAAAAAAAAAAACGGTACTGTTCCGTTCAAAACAGTACGCAGGGTCAGCCTATCCTTATTCTGTATCGAATGTAGGAAAACAATTTGGCTGTAGTCCCATGAAGCAACGAACCCATACATTCCCCATTGGGAATGTATGGGCCTATCTGAGAAACAAATCTGACAGCAAATTCCGCTGCTCTCGAATCTAAGCCGGTAAAAGGACTGTTTAGTGAACGCTTGATATCCTGAGCACATAGATGCAATTCAGCACTTTGTGGAATCTATGCTAAACAGCATATTTGCTGTAATTCGGGATAAAAGAGGTTCAACCTAGTATTAAATAAAAGTTTCTAATTCAGTAGCCAGTATGGTGTCCAAAGCCTGAGGACGAATACTATTTCTGAAGATTACAACTGCAAATTCAGACCAACCAGTTATGGCAATTTGTACAACTGACGATTTCCAATAGAAAGTGGGTACACATTCATATCTTCGAATCGCACACAAAGGGATCACATGGTAGCACTCAACAGAATAAAAAGGCTGCGCTAAGCCAATTGTGCTCGAAGGAAGCTATTTTCGTAAAGGAATAAAGTTCCAAACTTGAATATTTTGTAATGTCTCAAAGACATCATCTAGATGATTTCAAGCAGGGAAGAATTATTGGAAGGCTAGAAGAAAGCCGTGGAATTACTGATATTGCCAGAGAGTTTGGAATCTCACCTAGCATTGTATCCAGGTTTTCGGCAGCGTTTCGAACCAGTGAAATATATTCCAGACGTTTGCTAAGAGATTTCCCTCGCTCCAGCAGGAAGCACAAGGACGAATTTTTGGTTATAACAGCAAAACGTAATCGACGTATCAAGGCTAGTCAGCTTTCGTGTTGACTCCATTCCAAGCACAGGTACGTGGATATCTCGAAAAACTATAGCAAGAATCTGCGACAATTAGGCCTATATGTCCGAAGTCATAGTCTGTGTCCCCTTTATCCATACCTCATCGTGCTGCACCTTTTTTTCAGTGGTGTTGTATCCATAGAAATTGGACAAGACACCAATGGGCTATGTACCCGTTACAGATGAGAGTCGCTTTAGTCTTTCCTACGATTCTAGACGACACTTGATTTGGCATGAAAGTGGTACTGCTTACCATCGCGAAAATGCTCTTGAAATGGACAGATACGGCGGTGCTGCAGTCATAGTGTAGGGAGGCATTATGCTCAATGGGCGTAACGAGCTACAAGTGCTGGAAAATTGGACTGTGACTGATGAACAATGTTGCAATGAAGTTCTTCACTATCATGTTGGATTGCTCCGTTGTGTTGTAGGCGAAGAATTCATTTTTATGGATGACAATGCCATATTGTACAGGAGCAGTGGAAATACTTCTGGAGACTGAGGATATTAATCTAATCTAGTCGCCACTTGATTAGATTAATTAACGTGTTTGGGACTCAATAGAGCAATGCATTGCTTCTCAAAATTCCCCCCTCTAGAAAACAAACCAGGTCCTATCCGTGCTTTGAAGTGGGTCAGTTTGCCTCAAGAACTCCTGAATCACTTGGTGATAAGCATGGTACGACGTTGCGATAGATGTATCGCAGTTCGGGGTGGACACATTCCATACTGAAATGTCTTTCCACTGGTTTTCGTAAGCACCATGCATTAATTCCTCAACTACCTCAGGAAATTTGTAACTCTTGGCAAAATTATATTTCAATTTAATTTGTACAAAATTTATAAGACATTTTTGTGTAATATAATTTATTAATATACTGGAAATAAATTTGTGACCATATTTGGCTAAAAAAATAATCAGCTAACGCCTTTTTTATTCCCGTATATAGGGAGTAGGCGAGGCCGTATTAGCCCTGTCTAACTTTTGGAGGCTGAGTGGGCAGTCTCTTCACTGCATGCCACTTAATTAGTGATAGCCTTGGTACCAGTCAGAAATAACTGGCCCAAGGCTATCACCTATTAATATCAACATGATTTCTTTATTTGGGATGCTTTTTTTTCTAGTTAAACCCACTTTCGGCCTGCATCAATGGGTAGGCCGTCTTCTATTGGGGGGGGGGGAGATTGATGTCTCACAAATCCCACTGTTGAATTCGAACCAGCAACCTATTGGATGAATTATGAACATGCCAATTATGCACAGTTATAAAACTAGCATTCATATGCAATTGTATTTATATAAAATGATTGAACTCCAAAAACTTCGTAAAAGTAATGCAAATTGTGGAATTATCTGAAACTCTGCTCTTCAGCGCTTACCGGAACCTTCGGTCTCCGCAGAGTAGAACACAGAACATTACCGTTTCATAGGGTGAAGCAAAATGCTTTTTTATACTTCCCGTTGTCTGATATCGAGGATACAATAAAGGGGAAAAATTATGAGTTTTAGCTCGCTCTGTGAGGGCATGGGGGATTACGTATCTTCACATGACGTTAAAATGGTGTTAGGTCTTTTGTGTTTGTAGAGATCTTTTCATTGTAGTTCGCAGCTTGTACCAGTTCATTAGCTTGTGTAGTCGTTTTCAAGAACTTCGCTGTTAGAGGGTGTAAGAATGAGGAGATATATGGAATGTTTGTGTCCCAATAAATCTGAACTTTCTGACGAACCATGGAGCATTTAGTATCATTCGTTAACATTTGCTTTGCAATTTAAGAATCTTAGCATTGGACGTATGACTCTAAGCTGGAGAAGCATATGTAATTATAGACGAATCATTATCTGGTAGAGTAGCAGTTTGTTCTTGCGTTTAATTTACTGTGTTTGTTAATTAAGGGGTAGAGCTGGGTGATGGCTTTAGATACCCTTGCACATATGTTCATAATATGATTGTTGAAGCTTAATCTTTTGTCCAGTAGAATTCCGAGATATTTTGCTTCTATTTGCCATGGAATTTTGGTATTAACACGTTCATTGCCAATCACGCGATATCGCGCGATGCGAGTTCTCACCTGGCGGCCGATCACGTGTTATCGCGTGGACGTCGCTAACTAAATAAAAAAATAAAAAAAATTTGGCCACCACACGAAATTCCAATTTTCAGCTTGGCAATGAACGATATCGCGCGATCACGCGATGCGAGTTCTCACCAAACGGCCGATCACGCGTTATCGCATGGACGTCGCTAACTAAATAAAAAAAATTAAAAAAATTTGGCCACAACACGAAATTCCAATTTTCAGCTTGGCAATGAAAGTGTTAAACAGAAAGATGTCCGTTTTGGAGATGCTAATCTCCAAAGGTGACAGTAGACTAATTTGCTAGTAAAGAGTGTAGCTATGCTTTTCTGAGGGTTAACCTTGCAATTTCCAGTCAAATGTTTTCTTGAATTTTTTTACTTACAAGATATGGATGAAGTGATCTAGCTAATAGAGCCATGTCATCTGCATGAAGGCATGGCTAATACAACCATGCCTTCATGCAGATTATGGATGGCATGGGGTTAAGCAGGATATCTGCCATATAGATTGAAATTGGAATCAGAGCCAGTAAGGATCCTCGTGGAATCCCAGCCAAAATACGAGGTTGGGCTGAGACCATTTCATTTTTCTTGCATTGTTCTGTTCATGAGATATGATTTGATTAATAGTATCATTTTCAATGGAATGTTAGAAATAATGAGTTATACAGCATCCCATAGTGCCAAATTTTGTCAAAAGCTTTTGCGATGTCAACGAATGCGCCTCCGGTGTGTTGTCTCCAGTTGTATCCTGTGGTGATGTATTCAATCAATCTGTGAATATGTTGGGTTGTGCTATGATATCGACGAAAAATAGCTAAAGAAATCATTCTCTCTAGACCCCAAGATTCAGTGGATAATCTAAAAATCATCCAGCAAGAACAATTTTTCCTAGATTTGAAAGCAAGCTTAATTTTGAAGTTGATATGGGTCTTTGGCCGATTTGTGTATTTGGACCAAGTCGGCAATTTTTCAAGAGGGAGGAAAATAATGTAGTCTGAAGATTGCATTTATTATGTTAGTAAGACATACTATACCTTTATGGGGTAATAATTTGATAACGTTGTTTGTGATGCCACCAGGTCCTGATGCTTTTTTATTCTTGAGGTACTTTATGATATCAATTATTTCTGCTGGTGAAGTAGGTGTGATTAGACTGGAATTATTGTCAGATTGAGTGTGCATCTGACATGGCGATCAATTCTGTATATATGATTGATGTTTAAGTTTTCATATGCTGGTTTACACTGGATTTCTAAATTTCTTGCTATGGCTTCTGCTTTTTCAGCATCCGTGTGTACAAGGCCCAAGTCTGATTGGAGAGAGGGAAGAGATTTCCTCTTGTGTCTGAGATTTTTTAAGACTTTCCAGATCAGCAGGGTTGATAGATGTTAACCTATTTTCCCATTGTTGATTCCTGTGATTTTTGAGAGCATCTCTGACTGAGCTAATCAGTTTATTAAGATTTTTTTATCTTGAGGAGCACATTTCTCATGATATCTTTTCCTTGCTTTGTTTTTCTCTCTTATTAAATTCATGATATCTTCTGGAAGACGATTGGGCTTGAGGACAGCTGTAGTTTTGGTAACTGCTGCTATAACTTTATTTATTGATTTGTCAGATTTTTTATCAAAAAAAATCAGCTAACGCCATTTTATTCCCGTATATAGGAAATAGGCGAGGCCGTTTAGTCCTATCTAACTTTTGGAGACTGAGCAGGCAGTTCAATCTCCACTGGTACTCAATCAAAGATAGCTGGCCCAAGGCTATCACTAATTAAGTGGCATGCAGTGAAGAGAGACGGCTCAACAAATGCCGCCATCTCGTGGTCCCTAACTCTAACACTCGTATTTAATGTCTGAAATAATGTGGGTTCTACGGTCGATTTTCTTGAGTTTACAGGACGAAAAACTAGAGTTTCCGGGAGAAAAAAACCCGCTTGCCCATGCCAGAGGTCGACTAACTCGAGAACCGGGTTAGTCGACCTCTGGCAAAGTTGCCTTTTTGTTCCCATATAGGGAGTAGGCGAGGCCCTTTCTTAGCCCTATCTAACTTTTGGAGACTGAGTGGGCAGTTCACTCTCCACTGGGGGCCTATCAGAGATAGCTGGCCCAAGGCCATCACTAATTAATCTGCATGCAGTGAAGAAGGCGGCTAGTAATTGCCGCCATCTGGTGATCCCTAACCCTAACACAATATTTTTAATGTCAGGAAATGGTGTGGGTTCGACGGTCGATTTTCTTGAGTTTACCTGACGAAAAAGCCGAGTTTCCGGGAGAAAAAACCCGCTTGCCCGTGCCATAGATCGACTAACCCTGGAACCGGTCGAGAAAAGGCTTAGAAAAAGTTCCTCTAGTTGGCGACTAGATTATAATTTTAAATAATGTTTATATCGCCGAAATGAAGCCTATTGGTTCTTTATATTTAAGTAACTTAATCGGTGCACCTGTTTGACAACTTGTATAGCAGAGTATATAAGTTCTTTTCGCTATACCCTTTGGTAATAATTTGTTCTAGTTACTCACTGATGAAGCCTCAAAAAAGGCTGAAACCGGTCTGGGTAGTGACCTCCTCCCATAATGTAATAACAGCATACATTTCCTAGGAAATATGTTTTTACATTATGGAAAATACCAAGAATAGCGATCAGAACTTTACTACCTTTGCTGCGAGTTGCCCGAGATTGTACTACGTACTAGGACTACTTGCATTAGCTCACGCTGGTATTCGCCGATATTTTTATAGTTTTACTATATTCGGCATGAAACGCTGATTCCAATCTTTTTCTAGTAATAAATTTATGGAACTCAAATTATAATACTCACCAGTATTTTGTTGTCTGTTCAGTTCGTCCGATTCTGCCTCCGGCGTAATCAGTTGCGCCGTGGGTGGCGGCGTTTCTTTGTTCTCTCTACAGTTTAGGCACTTCCATTCTTCTCGTTTGGCATTGGATTTGCGTTGCCATGTTGTTTCTAAAAGTCTGGAACATGTAAAGTGAAAATTCCTATGGCATTTCCTGCAGGTTATATGACATCCGTCGGGCAGTAATTCCTTCAGGCACTTGTTGCACTTTATGACTCACCTTTCTTCCTTTGGACAGCTGTAAAGATGGCGACGTCCTTTGTTCTATACTCGTTAGCAACCGCGGTATACCCTTCAATTTTTAGCACACTGAGATTTTGAATTCCACTTGGCCGATTTCGATTAATTATATGTCACTGTCTTCAGCGTGACAAGTAGAGTTACTTCATGACACTTTTAAATTAAAAACATGAGTTAGAACCACATTAAAACTATAAAAAACGGGACCAACGATACAACCATGCAACCATTCGTATGCCTACACAGCGCCCTCTCTCAATAATAATAATAATAATAATAATAATAATAATAATAATAATAATAATAATAATAATAATAATAATAACATATGAGATCTAATTAATCGGAAACAAAAGTTTGGAAATGAGTATTTTTTCAGAAAATTCATAAATTTCATTCTTCTCTGCATTGCTTAATATAAACGAAAAAAATGGATTCCATTTTTAATTTGCATGGTAATTTCGTAAGCCCGAAAAATTAATAGTATTTATTAATTGCTGAAGCAAACAGAACAACACTAGCTGTTCGTTCGGAGGTGTGGTGCAGCAGTGGTCCCTACCCAGGTTTTGTGTTCTGTATTTCTGCATGCATTCTAAACAAGTCAGAGGAAATGCAATCAATTTTCTTTGGGGGTGGGTTGGTGGGATAAGAAAAGCATTTTACAGATTTAATTAATCCGTAAGTAGACTGAGTATTTTATACAGCACATTTACGGATTAAACTAAGATTGTGGATTAATAAAAATCTAAGGACATTAAATCTAATTTTTCTTCGGCTTCATTATTTCAATTAATAGTGTTAAACAGTCTTTAACATGTTTTGCTTTTGCTGCCTCGATCATCAATGTGCGTGTGTATCATGAGCAGATTTCATAAAAAAAAATCAATAGAATAGACCAGGGGTTCTCAAACTTTTTAAATTTTGTACCACATAAATAAGAATCAAAAAATATATGTACCACCATAAAAGCATTTCCTGATAAAAATCAATACAATTTAAATATTTTGTGTAAAAATTGTACCACCAAAAATAACGTAATGTACCATTAGTGGTACATGTACCACAGTTTGAGAAACGATGGAATAGACAATTCATAACTTGGACGTAACTGTATGTACAAAATGTTCATCTGACTTACTATACTCAATAATTATCGAGGTAATTATTATTCTAGCAAATAATTAGTACTATTGATCTATTAATTGGGAGAAAGTGTGCAATCACCACCCTTATTAGACGAATATGAACATAATGTCTTCATTTATATATACCCTCGTGCCATGCCTAAGATCATATGTTGATAACATGCAACACGCACTGCCGCTATTAATTTGCTTGCCTCTCTATATGCAGGATCTTCAAGAAGGAATCTGTCAAACTTCAGAGCTTGATTTCTAATGATTTTAAACAACATACATAACTATAACCACCACCACCACCACCAATAATACAGTATCAAGATGGATCCAACTGCAAGTAGTTCGGCTGCTAGCAACAGCAGGCGTACTTGACTATGTACATATCGTGGTATAGTTATGTAGTCTAGTTTTCACAAGTGTTCCCAGAACTTGCAGAATTTCATTATGTGCTTTTACAAAAACGATGCCAAATAAGTTTTAAAATAAGAAGTATGTTGATCTCCATTTCAGTTAGAGTTTTTATGATTTATTTATTTAATGGAAACACGTCGGTTGCTATTGAGAAATGCTGACAATGATTTCGTGATATATATATATTCGGAGATAGCTAGTCGAAGAGTTTCACTAATTAAACAGTACACAGTGAAGAAGACGGCTAACATGTGCCGCCATCTCGTGGTTCCTAATCATAACACAATAATTTTGATGTCTGAAAATTGCGTGGGGTTCGACGGCCGATTTTCTTGAGTTTATGGAACAAAAAATCCGCTTGCCCGTGCCAGAGATCGACTAACTCGGGAACCGGTCGAGCAAATGCTTAGCAAATGTTCCTCTAGTCGGGGACTAGATTTGAACCCGAGTCTTTCTTCTTCCGGTCAAGTGTCGTACAGTACAAATGCCATTTCTACTGAGCTACACAGGTTTTGAAATTGAAGTGAATGTAAATGTGTGTGCTATTTGAAATAAAATATGCAATAAAATTGCCATGAAATAAGCACACAACTAAAATAAATAGTACACGAGAGTGACTACCAATCCTCTCACGAAAAATGTAAGCTTGGCTAATTTTAATGATCAAAAATAAAAGAAATGGAACATTCGCGTTATTTGATATGAGTCCTCCGTTTCTTTTCTTTTTTAATAGTTAGCGAACTCCCTTTTTTTGCAAAACATACTTCATCAATTCCAATTTTGTAACTGGACTATTTCAAGCCACTTTTATAGACTAGTTACTTTTTTTTTAAAGCCCTTCACACAGCTCTGAGTTGCTTACTCCTTGAATAAACTTTGAAATAAGCCATCTGGGGATTTGCAGAGCGAACAGTACTCCCTCTTTAACTAGTGGCATGAATGTCTTGAGGTGGTTAAATGAATTTCATTGCATAATCTGAGACTGCCGTATTGCTTATTGGAGGCTTGAAAAAGTGCCATGTTTGTCTAGAGCAGAGTTTCTGCAGTACTTAACCCTTAGCCTTTTCACAATACTCACGTACAATAGATTTACAATCTTTCGTTGGGTCTGACTGATATAAAAATAAAAACTAATAAAATAATAATTCTCAAAAAAAAAAAAAATCAGCTAACGCCTTTTATTCCCTTATAGGGAGTAGGCGAGGACTTTTAACCCTATCTAGCTTTTGGAGACTGAGTGGGCAGTTCAATCTCCACCGGTAGCCAATCAGAGATATCTGGCCCATGTCTGTCACTAATTATAGCAGCCACCGATGAAGAGGCTGGCAAACAAGTGCTGTCATCTCTTGGTACCTAACCCTAACAAGATATGTTACTGTCTGACATAATGTGGGTACTACGGTCGATTTTCTTGAGTTTACGGGAGGAAAAACCCGTTTGCCCGTGCCAGAGATCGACTAACTCGGGAATCGGTCGAAGAAAGGCTCAGAAAAAGTCCTCCAGTCGGAGACTAGACTTGAACTTAAGTTCTGACTTCAAGCGACCAAGCGCAGAGGAAGCAAGCGTCACTTCCACTGAGCTACACAGGCCTCAATAATAATTCTCTTGACATATTAATAATTATACCAATAGAAATCGATAACATCCTAGAAGTGATAATGGTTCATTGTTTATTCGCACAATTTTATATGCAATTAACCCTTGTACGGCAAGGTAGGTAGGTAGGTTCCTATAAATTATCGTGTAGTGCGAAATCATGTTATATAGGACTAAGAAACAGTATAAAAGGGGAAATTACGTTCCAAAAGCTAACTATCAGAAACTTATTTTTATTTGAAATAGTAACATATCTTTATTTAGAGTCCGGATTGTTGCTTCGTTTCAATTTAAATTTTTGTAAGGTATGATACCCTTCCCTCTTTTTTAAGACGATGCAAGATTTGTATCTCTGATCCTAGAGAAATAAAGTTTCATAACGTAGCAAATCCTTAGCGGAGATGCACAAAAAAGAATGGAAATGTTGAAAAATTATAACCCACATAGCAGCCCCCCCCCCCCCCGGTATAAAAGCTCAAAAATACTGTGTTATTTTCTTTACTGTGTTAGGTTTGCCGCAATTTTCTAACCATGTCTAGAGCGAAACTATGTTGCAAAAATACGTGTTATATGGGAGTTGCTGTATTTACTTACCTCTTGTAAATAAGTTTAGAAACAGCATGAAAACTAATTAAAATGTTTTCAGTTTTGGAGTGAGTGAGCAGGGGCGGCTCGTGTATGGGTACTGTGCAACTGCAGCACCCCCAATTTTTCTCGATATATAAATATATTTATTAATTTATATTTACTTGCGATATTTAATTTTATCATCAACAATCCTATACAATTCTCTTATTTTGTATAAAAAATAATAAAAATCCATCTTGTAGCACTTAGGAGGGCGGACGCTAGCAGCACTGTGTTTACCACAGTGTCATATTGCTACCCACAAGCATATGCACGTCACAGTGAGATGTGAGCTATTAGGGTAATGCGGCACTGTCCGTCGCGCAGTTCCATTGTTGTTTATATGCAGTTTGCGCCAGTAGTACAGTGTTCGTAGTGCTTATCGTGTTTACTCCGTCTCTTTAAATATTTGGACATTACAATTAAAGACATAACATATGTTATAGTTTTTATTTTAGAACATTATTGGGGTTATGATAATGGATTTTATTTTTAAGTAATTTTTAATTATACTAAACTGTATAATTTTATCGATAATAAACAATATTTTTTCATGAAACAAAACAAGAAGAATATATTTTATTTTTAAGTAATTTTGAATTATATCAAACTGTATAATTTTATCGAAAATAAACGATATTTTTTCATGTTTAATATTTTTTTTAATTTTTACCATAATTTTGATATTTTATCCAAACACGTATACACTGTACTTACAGTGTGTATGTATATTTCGAAGTTGCAGCGCCCACACGATTTCAAGTCACGAGCCGCCACTGTGAGTGCCTGCAGTTTGTAAATATCGAGTCAATAAAAGAGGCCAAGCTCCTTTTTTTTTTTTTTTAGTTAGCTCCGTTGCGCAACATCCGAAGCTGTTTACGGATTTGTTTTTACGTGGTGAATGCCGTAGAAAATATTGAAGACACAAATACCTATATATATGTTTATATATAAAACACATTTTATATTGTTATTGTTATACAGACATCTCCAGAGAGTCAGGAAAGCATAAATAACTCAACGACTAAAATAATAAGCAAATACAATAAATAAGCTAATATTATAAAGCTACATTCTTCACATGTATACAACCTAGAAATCGGTGGTTGACATTATAGCAATTAATACTAGAAAGGGAAGGAGGCAGGATGGAATGGGTGTTCAGGCCCAAGTAAGACATCCAAATACATTGTATATATACAAAGCATTAATATATGTTCTTCTTTTTCTTCTTCTTCTTCTTTAGCTTTTTTGCATCCACTGCTGAATTTAGCATATATATATATATATATATATATATATATATATATACATATATATATATGCTAAATAAATATGCTAAATAAATAAAGTAAAATAAAATTTCTAGCTGCAAACCTGTTTTGAGATGGACTATTAAAATGCCTGTATGTACTACACTGTATTCACAAAAACTAAATATGAAAACAGATAGGGATACAACTAAATATAACAACCATATTGTGAGTGTCACAAGCTGTTGATTGTGCGCAGATAAAAATTACATGCTGAGATGCGGCTTTCAAAAAATCGGCATTTTTCATGCACTTAGTTCGATGTTCATTCCGCCGGTGATCCGTAATGATATAGAGCTTAGATCAATAAATGGTGCATCAGTTTGCTGGAGGCCTGTACTGACTGTTGCCATGTTTCGTCTCAATAGGAAGGTATCCCATGCACTGCATGGGATACCTTCCTATTGAGACGGACAGGATACAGGATACTCTTCAGGGCCATATTTGATACGCTTTAATTGACCAGGAAGCCAATATCTTCTCCATGAAGTAAAGCGGTTCTTCAGGTTGACCACTAAATAGTACACAGGGAAAGAATCTAATGAAAACGCATGTGTCTTCTTCCCCCGAAATGCTAGCAAATAACCTCAGTACGACTTACTCAGGCAAAGTACCCGTAATGCAACAACATGCGAGGAATACAGTCCAGCCATAAACTTCAGGACCGTGGACACATGTGCAGGAGTCTCATTACCACAATGTATACTGTAGTTTTTTTATGAACTCTTTCATGCCATTAAGAAATGAAAGCTGTCATACGTAAATATAAAAACACTACATATCAGGGAAAAAAAAATTCTTTCGCAAATCACTAAAAACAAGAACTATCCAACCAAAACAACAAACATTCATACCCCCCCCCAAAAAAAAAACACTGTCAACCAATATATTGTCTCTCTCAGAACCTCAACAACTATTGTTTATCTCAGATATATGAATTGCACCCCGTCTAATTCCATTCGCCACACAAGAAGATAGGTTCTCCTCCATGCGATGTAGTCAGAGAATGCCAAATTTGAACACTCCTCTCTTTATGGTTTCTTTTGTTTCAAATTTTCTTGGCAACGTGTTGTTGTTCATTCATGTGATGTCATTATAGCTCTCCCAGTTCTGTTCACTACTCTGACCTTTATTTCTACCTCTGAAGGCTGATTTTCTACAATCGAGATACTCTACTCGAACAATGAGAATACTTCCTTTGGCTACAATATTCACAACTCTAAGTAACTTTCCTTTTTCATTTTCGCCCATCAAGCTAGAATAAATTACAAAGTATTGGCTGTTAGCGTTAGCTGTTCATCCATCCACTTAATAGCATATCAGATATCCTTGTCATCTTCTCAATAACCAGACATTTACTTAACCAACTCCCTCTCCTTTTCTTCTTTCTTTCTTTTTTTTTTTTTTAATTTATTTATGGAACGTAGGTCACGTAGGCAATTTCAATGTCATGTATTTTGAGTGTACAGAATACCTACCTACTGTCACCAAATAAATGAAATAATTTCTGTCCAAGGCAGTCCAAATAACTATACATCTACAGTTTAGACTACACTGAATGAACAAAAACATAAATTCAAAGTCTGGAAGAGCCAATTCAAGAAAACGTACTTCCTACTGAACTCAGCCTTCCAGTTTTTCACAAAGAATATTGTCTGCGCTTCTCACGCATTGTTCTACCTACCTAACATCCAGAGGATACTATCAAAACATCACCTAAAGAAAACGATGATCTTCTGATATTATTATCCTCCAACTTCTGCATAGCTGGTAGACGATTTCATCTTGGAAATTGCCTACCCCTTATATTAAGAGATGCAGGAATAGGTGATTCTAAGATTCTTTGCAGTTTGATGATTAAATCGCTAGACATTCATTAAATGTTGAGGGTTTCCTCTATTCAGATTTCTCTTCCAGTACTTGAGTTATCAAATTAATGAAAGGAATAAGCAACTTGAAAAACAGTCAAAAATGACCGATAAACCACATCCTCATCCTTTGCATAAATGACTTTCATTCACTAACTTCAAAATTCTATGTATAATGTTTTGAATGATAATATATTCCTCTCCTCTAAGAAAACCATATAGTTGTCAAATATTTCAAGCATCAGTTTCTTCCCTGACCTATGCCTTAATGAGGACAATAATATGAACTTCGATGCTACCAAAAACAGTCTTATCTTATTTCTTGCAAGAAGATCTCGCTTCACTTTAGTTCTCAATAGCTTTGGTGATATTAAAATCTCCAGACAATATCATATTTCACTTGTTGGGCTAATATACACTTTTAGCTTTTTCTGATACAAATGTATTACCATTGCAGCCTCCAAAATAATTAGTGTCCGCTTCCATTGGAGACACTATAGTATATAAACGCCTAATCCTTTGAATACTGGTTTCACATTTGAAATGGGGACACTAAAATCTCCCGAAAAATGATTGTGACACACACACAGGCTATCACTTAAATAGATAACTCTTCTCTGATAAGACCTTCTAATCATTTCTCTATGAGTATTTTCATGGGTTCCCTTCTACTGAAATGACATTCCTCTGCTTTCCTTTAAGTTTGTAGAAACAGAAACAGCTATTTTTTAAAATTCTACAGTTTCCTTTCCGATTCCCCCCCCCCACATGAAATGAAAATATCTCATCAAGGTCGATCAAATCTGATATAGGTATTCATTCTACACCATTCTTGAATCTGCCGACTTTATTTTAGTCAGATGCGCTCAAATGGATGGATGGATGGGGGGGGGGGGGTCCGTCAAGATTACGTCTTCTGAAAATGTTCCTAGATGTCACATTGTTTGATTGATTTTGAGCAAATTTGAAATAAAGCCCTGAGGATGTCTGCAAAATCTGACTCAAATAGAATAAATAATCTTTTTTTAATGAAAATTCCGCCATGAAATGTTGGAAATCTATAGCATATTCAAATGAAGAATTATTAAGGATAATCTAGCAAAATATACTCTAGAGACCGAGCATGGTGTTTACATTCCATTATCTGTGCTCCACCTTTTGAATGACTGGATGGCCTGTTAATTAGGCCAAAATATTTGCAGTTATAAAATTATTAATTTAATAAAAAATAACTAACACTGGGTACATTTGGTCGTAAAGTTTTAATACTACTAGTCACCTACTAGTTTCGCCACATAAACTAGTGACTTTATCTGGGTTTGGAATGAATATACAAATATAAATAAACAACAAGCGTTGATTATGAATCAATACATTACTAAAAAAATACCGAACGCATAGGAACCGTTGCACAAGTACGATAGAAATACGTGGAGCGCGGATGTTGGCACATAGTCAGTCATTGTTCAACAGGTGCGTCCGATAGTTTGCAGAGAAATTAAACTCTGATGTGTTTAGAGATTTGATGAATGACTTCCAAATGTCATACAGAACCATCCTTTGTTTTCTGTTTAGGGTACCTTGTGAGTGATTACCACTGTAGCCTCTTTGATGTTGCAGGAGCTGTAGTCTTTCTCAGTGGCGTAACCAGAGTGGGGGGCGGTCCTCCCCGGGCACCAAGCTGAATGGGGACCAAGGGCATGGGATATCATTACTATTCACCATATATTTGTATAAAAATTTTTGTATCATTTTCAGTTCTTAAAAATTATTTAATATTATTGATATTCGGAAATAATTTTTAAAAAAATATGGTGCTAAATATGACATACGTATACAATATGTAGATAGTTAATTCGAATTCAAATCAAAACGCGCGAATTTTGTTTAGTTACTTTTGTATTATTGCAACGTCAAAGCTAGAGGGCGTATAACATCATTCTAATTTACGGTTAGTGGGGATGTGATGTTAAGGCAGAAATAAGCGTGACCTTGATTGAAAACAACCAATAAACTTGACTATTTTAAAATTTAAAATTTTATTGTTTTAAAACCAATCAAAGCAAGGCGAAGACCAGCGGAACAATTTCATAATAAAATCACACATTATTTATCCAAACATGTAAGTGTACACATTCGTATTTTTGTGTTTATAGTCGGTGATAGAATACTGTGTGTTGAAAATAGGCCGATTATAAACAAACTTGAAAGAATAAGTATTTTTGTGTTTGTACTACATAGCAGATACAGTCGTAAGTACAGTTTTTAAAAGTACAAATTCAAAACTTTTTTCTACTATTATTTGTTGATTTTCTTCTGATCGATACAATCTATACTAGTCAAACACTAATCAAACCCTATTTTAAAAATTATAGGAACATGAAACGACAAAGACCAAGTGGATATCAAAGAAGAAAAATAAAAAAATGAAAGAAGAAGCTGTTACAAATATGTCGGGAGCTATTATAAAATACATAATGCCAGCGACATCAGTTTCAACCATAGCAGGTGAAATAGAAGAAATGGTGGCGGATGAACTGCAAGAAATGGAAGATACTTTGAAACAAATAGTCCAGCAGGATAAGAAAAATATTGATGGTAAAAAGAATATTGAACTCAATACGACAGAAGCAATAGAACAACAAGTAAAGAACGTCGATAGTAAGGAAATGAAATGGAGAAACACAATTGAAATATTCTGCGATGTTGCTGCATGGCCAATCCGAGTACCAGACGAAATTAAAATTGATATTATTAACCAAGGAAGTGAAGTATTTCAAAATAAAGATGGACCTTTTGATGCAACAGATAGATCTGGAATAGGAATTAAAGGAGATCGTCGCCAACTTACAAAATCATGGCTTTATAAAGACCTACCAAATGGTGAAAATGTTCTTAGAACTTGGATGGTTTATTCTCGGACAGCAAAAAAATTATACTATTTTTGTTGCCGTTTATTTGCATGCGGTGATACAACTAGAGTATCGAGTTTTTTGTGAATGGTTTTAATAAATGGTGGAAATTAAATCCAAAGATTTCACAACATGAAACTTCGGAACAACATCTTAATTGCTTAGAAATGTGGAAAATTTTAGCAACAAGGTTAAAAGCGAATAAGATTACAGATCAAGTTACTCGAGATCAAATTATTAAGGAAAAGACAAGAATGAAGGATGTTTTGAAGAGAGTTTTGGATGGAATTCGCTTTTTAGCTCGTCAAAATCTTCCTCTTCGAAGTCATAAAGATTCGTCAGCGACAAATAAAGGAAATTTTTTGGAGTTAATTCAGTTTCTATCTCATTATGACCCTGTTCTAAAAGAACATTTATTAAGAAATGAACATCGTGCTTTACATAATATACGAGATACAGCTCAATCTCTCAGAATCCAAATTGAATTCATAAATTACTAGAAACCATGTAAAAGACAAAATATTGGCGGACATAAAAAAAAAGGCTAAATATTACTGGATCCTTTTCGACAGTATTCCTGATGTAGTTCACGTGGATCAAATGTGTGCAGTTATCAGATACGTGCACATCGAGAATGGAAAAGTTGAAGTAAAGGAGTGATTCTTTTTTTTTTTTTCTATCTCAGGAAAATATACAAATGATATTACTTCTGATATTCTGAAGAAATTAGAAGATGGCTAAATAAAAAAAAAGGCTAAATATTACCGGATCCTTTTCGACAGTATTCCTGATGTAGTTCACGTGGATCAAATGTGTGCAGTTATCAGATACGTGCACATCGAGAATGGAAAAGTTGAAGTAAAGGAGTGATTCTTAGTTTTTTTTTTTCTATCTCAGGAAAATATACAAATGATATTACTTCTGATATTCTGAAGAAATTAGAAGAAGACACACGACATCAACCTATGCCGTAGCCAGGGATATGATAATGCTGCAACTATGCCTGGAATGCATGATGGAGTTCAATGTAAAATAAAAAGTATCGATTCTAAAGCGTTATTTATGCCATGTGCAAATCACTCACTTAATCTTTGTGGAGTTCATGCTTTTGGAAGCATTTCTACTTGTGTAACTTTTTTACACTTTTGGAAAAATTATATTCATTTTTTTTCCAAGTTCAACTCACCGTTGGGAGGTATTGAAGGAAAATGTAGGACTAACATTAAAAAAATTATCAGACGCAAGATGGAGTGCTCACTATGAAGCAGTTCATACTGCAAGATATAATATCTAAAAGTTAATTTTAAGTTTAGAAGCACTATGTGATATAAAAGAAAATATTGACACACACGAAGATCAGCTCAAAATTTACTTGGTGCAATTTGAGAGTTTACTTTTTTGTGTTATCTGTCTTTTTGGAATGAAATTTTAGAAGTAAATAGTATTCAAAAATACATGCAAACTAGCGGAATAAGTTTAGAAAAATGTAGTGCAAGACTTGAAAATCTGAAACTTTTTCTTGAAAATGAACGAGAAGGAATGGTGAATAGAGCAATCGCATATGCAACAACAAAATGCGATAAATTAGACATTACTATAGAAAAAAGGGGCAGAAAAAGACTAAAAAGAAAAATGCTGGGAGAATTGTTGGACAATGTTGGTCTTACACCAAGAGGAGGTGAGAAGATCAATGTTTGTGTACCTCGATCGCTTTTTTCTAGAATTATGTACCCGTAACAGAGCAATGGATGAAATAATGACGATTTTTAGGATTCTACAACCCAATATTTTAATACATGGCACAGAAAAAGATTTCGAAAATTGCATCCGCAATTTAACAAATGTCTATGATGAATTTGAAAGCGAAGATATAATTCCTGAAATAAAAAGATTCCAGCAACATCTAACAGCTGTTAATATCAGCAAACAAGAAGCAGAAAAATGGACAGCTCTTAGTATTACAGTTCATTGTAGAGTGGGATTTTGTGGAATCTCTTCCAAATATTTCACTGCGTTTAAGACTTTTTTAACTATTTGTGTATCAGTGGCTTCTTGTGAAAGAAATTTTTCTAAATTAAAATTAATAAAAAGTTACCTGCAGTCCAACATGACAGAAGAGAGACTAAGTAATTTATCCATACTTTCTATAGAAAATAATTATGCCAGCAAGATAAACTTTGACAAAGTTATTGAACATTACGTAAATGTTAAGTGCCGCAGATGTAAAATAAAATGTCTTGAAAGTTAAAACAGATGTTTTTTTTTTTGTTTTTTTGGAATGGGGGGAGAGGGGGACAAAAAATGTCGCCCCGTCTACCAAAGATTCCGGGTACGCCAAAAGAGTTCCATGCCATACAACACTATGTATGGCATGGAACTCTTATCCCATTCAGTGTTGTGGTGAGTGCTGGAGAAATGGAATGCCAATCCTGAACTGTCCTCAATGTTGTTGTTGACGTCACTAATATGATCCTTTTGTCTTATTTCTAAACTTCTCGAAGTTTGTCCTATGTAATTAAATAAGGCCACAAGAATATGGGATGTAAACTCCAGGATGTTTGCTGAAAGAGTTGTGGTTCTTGGGTGAGCATAACAGATTTCGTAATGTCATAATTGGTTTGAATGCTACTTGAATGTCATGAGATTTTAGGAGATTAGCAATTTTTTGCTAAAGTTCGCCAACAAAAGGGATGAAAATTGAAGTTCTGAATTGAATATAATGCATTTGTTATGGAGAGGGATTAGAGAGTAGTATTCTTTGTGGCAATGGATATCCTATTTTTTTAGGATATCCATTGCTGATCACTAGATATGATATATGGTGCAACAGGAGAAATGTAGAGAACGACCTGTGTGGGTCGGTACATACTAAGAGAAATGCCTTCGTCTGCTTGCTTCGTAATTAAAATGTCTAGAAAAAGTCATTTTCTTTCATTCTCAAGTTCTAAGGTGAATTTGATTTTATGGTGGAAGGAGTTAATAGATGCCAGAAAATCATATAACTCAGCTACACTGTGTTTCCGTATTATGAATATGTCTTCTATATATCTCCACGAAATTGACGGTTTAGAATTTGTAGATAACAAGACATAATTTTCGAACTTTTCCTTCCATGAATAAGCCCGGACAAGGAGATAGAGAGCTTCCCATTGCAAGGCTAGAAAGTGGTTTGTAGATTTTTCCATCCCATCGGGGAAAACATTGAGTTGAGACAGTGTTTATAGAGTTAAGAGATGTCTTGAGGAAACAGATTATCTATAAGTACCATAACTTCCTTCACAGGAACATTTGTAAATAGCGATATAATATCCAACCTCCAACCTAGCTAGAATGTCTGTTCATGAGATATAAATTTCTCCTTTTTCTATAAAGTGTTGCGTATTTTTGATATAAGCCCGTGTCTAATGAGCTCGTTTAGAAGATGAGCAAGATGTTTTGATAACAAATAAGTTGGCGAGTTAATACCATCTACGATTGATCGAAGAGTAATATTGGTCTTGTGTACTTTTGC
Source organism: Typopeltis vanoorti (assembly GCF_054136105.1). Classification (NCBI taxonomy): domain Eukaryota; kingdom Metazoa; phylum Arthropoda; class Arachnida; order Uropygi; family Thelyphonidae; genus Typopeltis; species Typopeltis vanoorti. The sequence continues at coordinate 135,106,978 of NC_143554.1, read as the reverse complement.
CGATCCATATAAACGTGGAGTTAACGGATACACGGATTTCAATTTTTTCTTAAGATCCGTGGGCAATGTGGTCATGTTGCGTAAAAGGATGTTATTTCTACATGATTTATCCAAATAAGGTCATAATCTAACTGAGAGTAAGTAGGGGTATCAGAAAGTAAAATTGAAAATTTGGCAATATAATCCGTCGTATTCAAGATCACAGTTGAATTGTCTTTGTAAGCCTTAAACACTATCTTTATTCTTATTTAAATTAGACAGCGCTCATTTTTCTAAGGAGCTGATATTCCTTTTAGGAGGACAAGAAGACGAGAGAAAAATTGCAATCTTTAATCTAATGTCATTTGCAACAGGTTCAGGTAGAAAGTAAAGGGCCCTCATCTATTACACATAATATCTATTTCAGGAATGTGCTCTGGCTCGACTGCAAAATTAAACCCTTTCTTTAAGATGCTAGTTTCTGCATGTGTCAAGTTGTGAACCGAAAAGATGAACAGTACCTTATCATCGGGCAGGGCAACTCTCGATTAAAATCTTCTCGTATAAAGCGTTAAATTTCTTGATATCCCTGTTTTTGGTGCTAAGATAAGTTTTATTGTACGTATCGTTGATCATATTACCTAGACGGGATCACAGGTGAGCATCTATGCTGTTAGATAGTGTAAATCAAGACACAAAGAATCAACTGGGTTCAGAGCATACCTTGTGAATTGTATTTTCTCATGTAACATAGCTAATGACGTTTTCCGATAGATCTGTTTAGCTCTTCGAGAATGGAAACGTTCTTTGAAAAGTAAAAACTTCAGAATGATATTATTGTTTTAGAAACGTAACTTGATTCAGAAGTTTGGCTTTCTTCCATTTAAATTGTTCTAATTGATAAGTATGTTAATTTCGATCACAAAACTAATGCAATAAAAATAATTAAGATTTAAGACTTAACTAAGATTTAATACTATTAGTCACTTACTAGTTTAACTAGTAGGTGACTAGTTAAATCTTTAACTAGTATTAAACTAGTATTAGTATTAAATCTTTACGACCAATATAGCCAGTATTAGTTATCTTTTTTACTTTAATTTTGTGGTCGTAATTAACATACCTATCAAAATTATTAATTCTTGTGCCTACGTGTTTCTAATAATCCTTACATGTTACAAATGTGCCATTAAAAAAATAATAATGTGATAAAAAATAATAATAATTAAAAAAATTTACGTATGTTGAGTTGCATTAAAAATCTATAAAGGTCCTGTTAAGATGAAAAAGTCCTAAACAGGACTTTTTCATCTTAACAGGATTTTATTTTACAGAATTTTACAGAATTTTGAAAAATTCTGTAAAAACCGTATTTTTCAATGTTTGTTAATGTTTAGTTTATTCTTTCCAGAACTGGATTCGCAGTCTTTAAACTAGCACAAACATAAAAAATTATTCCACCCCCTTCAATTTTGCATTTTCGTAAATTTTTGACTTCATTTCTTAACATGCATTACTTACTTAAATGGCTAAATGATTCTGCAATTAAGCTACTTTGCGATACTCGATAACAACATGCGTTTATATATATATATATATATATATATATCTAGTATGATGCATTCGGTACATGCCTGTTTTTGTAGCAAATACAAAAATAGGTTTCCTGTTTGCTAAATGATGGCACACAGGAGATCCGCTACATAAAATCACTTGTTGTTACACGAGTCTCTACAGTCATCCTTCCAGAGAACAGTGTTTATCAAGTTTTTTTGAATGGTTCCTTAAGGAGTGCATTATCGTTCATGCAGGTATTCCAGATTAGTGTATTAATATTTACAAAGTAATAGATTTATTGGGCGTATAAAATTCCATTATTTCTAGAAAGTTAAACTGTATAAAGTTCGTTAGTTCTATAAAGCGTAATAATAATTAAAAAGGAAAATTGTTATGTATTATTATTATTATTATTTTTTTTAAAAATCAGTATTGAACTGGCTACTACTTACATTTCGATCTTTCGTCACATTCGTCTGTCATTTATTACAGACGCATCACATCCTTTAAAAATATCAACGCTTCAAAATATATCGAAAATTAAATATATTTTGTATAATAAATAATGAAAAAAACTTTCATTAGTGAATTATATTGAGAAGTTTTAAACATAAATTTCACAGATTCCTAGTTAACAAGCATGCAATCTAAATTCTAAGTCCATTGCGAATATCTATGTATCGCAATGACACTATCATTAGTATTACCATTTTAAATAAATAATTAAATATAATATATATTATATATAATAATAGTATATACAATAAGTAAATATACTTATTATATGTCACCCCAAGATTACAGAGGTTATACGCAATTTACGACAAAAAAAATACTGTTTGGTGATAGGCTGTAGATGGGGGTGATGGTAGTTGTGTGTAGAAGTTCAATAAGTCTTTGGACTCCTTGGAGGTGTCACGTATAATAATAATAATAATAATATTATTATTAATAATAATATTGTTATAAAAATACTTAAAATTGTGTTTACACTTTTTATCTGTAATATCTGTGTTTTTGTAGAAGGTATGCACACCAACTGTAGACAAGAAGGAAACAAACGAGTATGCATAAATGCAGTTCGATGTGCCATAAATTTTACAAGTTTCATGCATGACAATATTAAATAATAAATAAACAAAACAGCAAACGTATTTTATATAACCGGGTTTTTCTATTGAATTTGAGTTAACCGATCCCATATGGCACAGAAGCAGGATTTTTCCTTCTCGAAACTCGGGTTTTTCATCCCGCATACAGGTAAATTTGCCATGAGAACACACGTAATTTAAAGACAAATTGTGGTAAGCGGCAGATAGCATTGTGTATGTGTGTGCGCGCGCGTTCATGGTGGTAGTGTTCTATAAAGGTCATGTTAAGAACAGAATGAAAAAAATCCTGTTTTGAAGAATTCTGCAAAACCGTATATTTCAATGTCTGTTAATGTTTATTTTATTATTTCCAGAACTGGATTGATTCGCAACCTTTAAACTGGCACAAACATAAAAATAATCCCCCCCCCCCCTTCATCTTTGTATTTTCGTAATTTTTTGACTTCATTTCTTAACATACATTACTTATTAAATGGCTAAATAATTCTGCAACTGTGTATTGTAGTTAGAGGATTAAGCAGGAGAAATAGTGAGTTGGATGTAGTGCAGTAGTGTGCCCTCCTATGATGAGTCCTTGAACTCCCTGGAGGTGTTGCGTAATAATAACAATAATAATAAACATGCCTTTATAATCACATTGATCAATCTTTAATGTTCTAATTTTAAATAAATATAAATATATGCCCAAAGAATTATTCAATATTTAGATATTGTCTGCAGATACTTGTCATACTCAGATTGCTGGAGATTTTCTAAATATTTTTTTCCAACATTCTCTATTCTATAAGGATTCTGAAGTTTTTATTTTTATTTTATTTTAATAAATAAAATAATTTGTAATTATTATTTGCTAATAATAATAATAATAATAATAATAATAATAATAATAATACTGATGAATCTTGAATGTTCAAAGAAAAACCTGTGTAGTCCTGCAGAAATGATGTTTGCATCCAGTAAAACTCGGACTTGTGATGAGTGGTAAAGCTGGTGAAAGTCTTGATCATTACGCAGAATGAATGCTCGCTTATAAGTATACTTTTAGAGCACATTCATACGCATTTCACTGATGTAACAAGTGATGTTATTTATTTCTGAAAAACTTGAAACAAACTTGCTTTACAAGATTCTTGAAACTAAAAAAACATTATAATTTGCTTTCAAACACTAATGTTGTACTTATTCTTTCACTTTGGGCACATTTAAAAAAAAAATGGATACCACACACAGCGGAAACTTTGCTAACGAAGTCCTAAGCGTCGTCTGCTTCTGTCACGACTGCAGCGCTTCCTCGCCACCAGTACACAGTTTAAAGAGAATTCGTAAGTCTGTGACAAAAATCCTTACACTTCCATAGTGCTATGTCGTTCGAAGAATTCCATTCTAGCCTCTGACGAGAGGAACTTTTTCTAAGTCATTCCTTGGTCTGTTCCGGATCTGTAGGGGCAAGTAGGGTAATTTCTTCTGAAACTTCGGTTATTTTTAATTCCATAACTCAAGAAAATAGACTATTAGAACTCACTATTTCAGACAATAACATACTGCCTTAAGAGTAGAGATCCTGTGGCGACCATAAGCTGCACGCGATCCGTGCAACTTATGGTAGCACGATCTCGCACTGTTTTTTGCCATAAGATTGAGAGTTTTATGCCATAATCTCTTCAATGAGTGCCATTTAAAATCATTCATGGTTTTGACCAGCTAACTGTGATTGACTAAAGATGAAGATTAACAGTCCCACCTTAGTGTCCAATAGTTTTAAATATGGATAAAACACCTGGCCTACTTCGTTTGTGGAACAAACGGCATTAGTGGATTATATATCAATTTTTGTGTGAAGATCTCAGTTGAAGGGATTTTTTCAACTTGTTGTACCCTAAATGGTTTCTAAAGTTAGTCTCATGCTGTTATTTATATTTTATTTTAATAAATAAAATAATATATAATTATTGGCAAATTAATAATAATAATAATAATAATAATAATAATAATAATAATAATAATAATAATAATAATAATAATAATAATAATAATAATAATAGTATGTTTTGGAAATGTTTAAGGCAAATTAGCTTTCATGTGATAAATGGCGGATCGTTATGGAAGATTTTATCTTTAATAACACAGATTGCATAGATGAAACAGCATGTGATAAAAAAAAACCGAAATTTCTGGAATTCCTAAGGGAAAGAGATCTGCAGTATTGTGGTAGAGAGGCGTACGACATCAAGTTTTAGATTTGGTCATAGCATCAGTGGATTTAATTGTGACCGAACTGTCATGCAGTCTTCGCTACATGCAAAAATATACTTTAAGGAAACAGTAGTTTATGTGGAATTATAAGCAGGTTGTTATAATTGGTTTAGAAACTAGAATGAAGCAGTACAGTCGTTGGAAGCATTTGAAGATAAAGTGCTCCATAATGAATGAGTGCATAAGGTTGTTAAAAAAAAACTGAACATCTAGACCAGGGGTTCCCAACCTTTTTGTTTCCTAGAGCACATTCTAAAATACCGGTAGGGCAACGGGCACCATCTATTTTTTCAAGCAAATTTTTTGAATTTTTTTGTTAATTGAATACATACAAAGTTTACATTATAATCAAATGTTTTATAACTTAAAATTTTAAATTATATAAAAATTTAAATATATATCTGTAAGTTAGTGTGAGGCCTGTGTAGCTCAGTAGAAGTGGCGCTTGCGTTCTCTGCGCTTGGTCGCTTGAAGTCAGACTTAAGTTCAAGTCTAGTCTCCGACTGGAGGAACCTTTTCTAAGCCTTTCTTCGACCGATTCCCGAGTTAGTCGATCTCTGGCACGGGCAAGTGGGTTTTTCCTCCCGGAAACTCGGGTTTTTCATCCCGTAAACTCAAGAAAATCGACCGTAGTACCCACATTATGTCAGACAGTAACATATCTTGTTAGGGTTAGGTACCAAGAGATGGCAGCACTTGTTTGCCAGCCTCTTCATCGGAGGCTGCTATAATTAGTGCTAGACATGGGCAAGCTATCTCTGATTGGCTACCGGTGGAGATTGAACTGCCCACTCAGTCTCCAAAAGCTAGATAGGGTTAAAAGGCCTCGCCTACTCCCTATAAGGGAATAAAAGGCGTTAGCTGATTTATTTAATTATTTAAGTTAGTGTGATCTTTGGCATTGCATTTCATTGGCCAGTGCTTCATAATTAGGAGAATATGATGATATTCCAGTTCTTAAACTGGAATGAACAACTTCGAATGCGCGTGTACTTTACATTGTATGCATTTAATACTCGTCATGTGTCATTAACGCATGCGTCTTATAGCATGCCATGAATTGTTGCATGATTATTTCAAGCTATACCGCTCACGGTTGAACAGCGGCGGGCACACACAAATTGGTCAACGGGCGCCATGGGGCCCGCGGACATAGGGTTGGGAACCACTGATCTAGACTATTAACTTTTTTTTTGTTTTCTAGTTGTGAAGATTTTTGAGAAACTATTAAGAGCTCCTACATAGACTTCATTTTAGCCTACTTTAGTTTATATGGATTTACCAAAGCAACTTGGGTTATGAGGCCATTGGATCATGTCTGTTAATTCCTTGTGTTTTAATGGTTTGGGGGATGAAAAGAGATGAAAACCCCGAGTTTACGGGAAGAAAAACCCTGTTACCTCCGTATGAGGTCGGATAATTCACCTTCAATTGAAAACGCCTGACAAAAATATTTCGCATCCTAGACAGAATTCGAACCCATGTATTTCCAAAAGGGCATAGTCGAAACTAACTGAGCTAAAACGTTCTATATATACTTGAGAAAATGCGCAAAATATTCTCTGTGAGAGTTATGGGTTTGTAAAGTAAGGGGAATCTGTAATCAAAGTAATCTATTTGTCTTTTATAAAAAAAGTAAAACAGTGGTGATTGATGAGGGAAATTCAAATACTATAATTTTTCTGGATTTTGTAAAAGCCTTTGGTAGATTTCTGACCTGACAAGTTGATATTTAAGTTGTAACAGTGTGTGTGTGTGTGTGTGTGTGTGTGTGTGTGTGTGTGTGTGTGTGTGTGTGTGTGTGTGTGTGTGTGTGTGTGTGTGTGTGTGTGTGTGTGTGTGTGTGTGTGTGTGTGTGTGTGTGTGTGTGTGTGTGTGCGTGCGCGCGCGTGTGCGTGTGTGCGTGTGCGTGCGTGCGTGCGTGTGTATGTCAAGGAGAATGAACGCGTTAAAAAATGGGAGTTCTACAGGATCAGTTCTAAAACCTTTACTATGCACAATATTATCACTGGACTGCAAACAGATCTGTTGTTTGCAGAGGATGTGAAGCTATAAAATTTAGTATATTTAGTGACTCTTCAAAAAGATCTGATTAATCTGGAAAAATGGTTAATTAAAAGAATGGAAAGAAGTAGTTTATCGTCGTTTAGTGTAAAGTTTTGAACTTGGGAATCTACCAATGGGAGACTGCATATACCCTATTTGCATAGATATACTTTATGAAGTATATGAACAATGCCAACAGAGATAGGCAGAAATGGTTAATTGTAATAACTTGTCACACTTTGACTTTAAAAATATTTTCTTCGATGAGTCTTTGTCTTCAGAAAAATGAAAACAATCATAGTGCCAAATTTTACTTTTTATTTATTATTTTTAAACACTGCTATCGAGCAGTAACGGAAAACGGTTGGTTTATTATTTCTAAAAGGATTTTTAGGGCTGCCAAAATGTGTAAGTACTTATTACATACGTTTTGTTCTTCCGTCCATGAGCAATAAATCTGCTAACGTCTTTTACTCCCGAAAGCTGTTAAGCGAGGCCGTCTAGCCCTAATTACATAAGTTATTCTGGGACTGGCTATATAGATCTTAAACTACAGTTCCTACATTTTGTCACAGGTAAACCATTTTGAGGAGCAGAACGTCGCTATTGTCTTGCAATAATTTTGAGATAGAAGGAATCTTATAAAATTTAGCATATTTAGCAGTTTAGCATTTAGCAGTTCCAAGTCTGCTGTTGTAAATTACCACCGATCAACATATCAGAAATCGTTGTCAAGGTCTTGGAGAAAATAGTCAAGAGAAGAATATAGGAATGGATAGATGAAAATTGGATACTGTATTGGGAGACAGCATGGTTTTGTGAACGGTTGATCATGACTCAGTAACTTGCTCACGTTTTATAACACAGTGATGGCTGAACTGGATAAGGGTAATGGGTTTACAGTGATCCTACTGGACCTTGCTAAGGCCTATGACAGGATACCACATGGAATTCTAATCAGTAAACTGTAGCATATGGGGATGGATATAGGATTGGCGAGATGGATAGGGTGGTTGATGGAGAGATATCAGAGAGTGGTTTATTCAGGAGGAGAGTCCAAGACGGCCTGTGACTAGTGGTGTGCTGCAGGGTTCTGTTCTTGGACATTACTGTTTAATTTTGTTCATTAACGATATAGGAAAGGATCTGAGAGGAACTGTTCATTTGTTTGCTGATGATGCAAAGTTGGGTACAGCAATAGTGAATGCCCAGAATATTGAAATTTTGTAGGATGATTTGAATAGTTAGGAGGGCTGCGCTAAGGAGAATGGATGTTAACTTAATGTGGCAAAATGTAAGGTTATGCATTTTGGCGTGAAAAGATTAGCAGCAGTATAACACATTGGTGGAACCGTACTTCAGGAGATTGACGAGACCAGGAATTTGGGAGTGTTGGCAGATAGGGAGTTGAAGTTTAGGGGACACATCGCAAAAGTGGCTAAATCAGCTCATCAAATCACTTGGTTGCTGAAAAATACTTTGACGAGCAGGGACAAACAGGCTATTGTTCCTCTGTACAGAGCCTTGATAAGACCCTACCTAGACTACTATGCCCAAATTTGGGCATCAGGGTTTCTTCTTGATTGGGGAGGTGGATAGGATTCAGAGACAAGTAACGAAGATGATAGCAGGTCTATGGAATGAACCTTATGAGAACAGGTTGAAGATTTGTGGGTTGGAGAAATTGGTTGATAGGTGGAAAAGCAGTGATATGATTGAGACATTCAAATTACTGAAGGGTTTCTATAAGATTAATTCAGAAGATATTTTTGAGAATAGGACTGGTGGTGGGAGGACTAGGGACCATCCATGGAAGTTGGGCAAGCGCATGGTTAGCAGGGGTATTAGAGCTAGGTTTTTTACTTGGAGGGTGATGAATGAGTGGAATAAGCTGCCAGAGTCTGTTGTGGGTGCCATGACTCTGAATCAGTTCAAGGCGAAGTATGATAGATACTGTATGAATGTTGAATATTTGTTCTTGACATGATGTTAGAGCCTCCCTCGATGAGTTTAAGGACTCCTTGGAGTTGCCCGTACTACTACTACTACTACTAATAATAGTAATAATAATAATGTTATACATGCTAAATTTTATAAGGGCTTCAAGCACAAGTCCTAGTCGATGGAATGTTAACCGACCTATTTCCTATCTCTATTGGAGTCTTGCAAGGGGACATTCTCGTCCCCTTTCTCTTTATTATCGCATTGGATTACATCTTTCAACAAACTAACTCACATTTTGGCATTGAATTACACTTCAATCAAGAAAGTGTCAAGTTGCAAGAACTCATCAATGCAGATGATGTCGTGTTGTCTTACTTGATCCAGATTCAACAACATGTGGATGAACGTATTATCCTCACCATCATGGTGGGATTAAAAATTAATTTTTCCAAAACTACAGTTCTATCCATTTTGGCTGATGGTTCCTTATATCACCTTAACTACAAAATCGAAAATGTACACATCTTCAAATATCTTGGCTCTTATATTATGGACACTGAATACGATATAAAAGCCCGAAAACAAAATTTCTGCGAAATTTTGTTTTCGGACTTTTATTCGCAGAGAACAATATCATCGGCAAACATGCTCCCTGGCGCTTCCTTCTTGACGTCCTCCACTAGTACATCCATGACCAAATCCACGCGGTAGGGGCTCAGAGTTGATCCCTGATGGAGCCCTACGACAATGGGGAACCCGTCTGTCATGCCGACACTAGACCAGACCTGAGTTTTCGCTCCTTCATACATCTCCTTCACCAACATCATGTACTTTTCCGACACCCTCTTCTTCCTCATACACCTCCATACCTCCTGTCTGGCCACTCTGTCATACGCCTTTTCCAGGTCTATAAACACCATATGTAGATCCCCCTCATCTCCCCATATTTCTCCATCAATCACCTTAGCGCAAATATTGCATGAATTGTCCCTCTTCCTGCATAAATCGAAACGGCTCCTCACCAATTTTTGTTTCCCACTGTATCCTTCAACGTGTGTGACATCAGCTTGATCCCTCTATAGTTGCTACAATCTTGAACATCTACTTTTCCCTTGTACATTGGGACAAGAATGCTTTTCCTCCATTCCTCTGGTATCTTTTCCTGTTGGGATATTTCCGAGGGAGTAGACATGTTATGGGATCATCAGATCCCATAACATGTCTACTCCCTCGCTGCCCAAGCTTCTCCACACTTCTCCAGGTATCTGGTCCGTCCCCACAACCTTTCTATTCTTCGTTTTTCTCAGTGCCCAATACACTTCCTCTCTGTTTATGTCCTGCGTCGATCCTTCGTTTGCCTCTCCATCCTCACACCTCTCTCTGGGATTCTCCTCATTTAGTAGATTAAAAATATTCTTCCTATCTTCCTCTGATTTTGTCCTCCTCTTGTGGTACTTCCTGTGGCGTCGTTTATCTGTTTAACTGATGTTATGTCTTTTGAGACCTTATCTCTAGCTTTCGCTATTCTCAACAACTTAGCTTCACCACCGTTTCTCTCCAGTACTTCATAAACCTCTTCAACTGCCATCGCCTTCGCCCTTGCCACAGCTCTCTTTGCTCTTTTCCTCGCTAATCTATATGCCTCCTTGTCGGCTCTGGTTTCAGTCATGCCCCATTTTTCTTTGCCTTTTTCTTTTCCCTGATCTCCAAATGCATCTCCTCAATCCACCGTCATGCCTCCTTATCCTCGGGTGGCCCGTTTCCTGATGTTATACCGAGCACCTCTTCTCCAATTTTTCTAATATTCCGACTATTTACGTCCCACCATTCTTCCACATCCTCTGGTAACTTCATTCCTTCCTATACATTTTCTTTAAACTCATTCCTTGGACCTTCCTCTTCCAATTTCCACCACTTTATTTTCCTATCTTTCAGCCACTTGCGTCTATTCTTCTTTTCCCCTTTTATATCACAGTCTACCACAACCAACCTGTGCTGTGCCGCTACACTTTCTCCGTTAATCACTTTGCAGTTTTTCACCTCCTTCAGATGTTTCCTTCTGCACATAATATAGTCAATCTGACTCATTCTATCCCCTCTCTTATAAGTTATCAGGTGTCCAACTCTCTTCTTAAACCACGTGTTAGCTATAGCCAGGTCGAAGGCCACAGCATGCTCTACGATTCTTTTACCTTCTTCATTTCTTTCACCACTTTCACTTTCACCCCCGTGCACCCTTTGTTCACCACATTCAGGTCTGTTCCGACGATTACTCTCTCACCATCAGGGATTTCCATTACTACCTGGTCTAATTCTCTCCAGAATGCTTCTTTCTTCTCCTCATCACAACCTACTTGTGGAGCGTATCTACCAGTATTACAACCACGCTTTCTCCAATCTGAAATTTAACACTCATAATCAGATCGTTCTTCCGGCACACCCTGCAGACTACACCCTTCAGCTCCTTGTCGATGATGATTCCAACTCCGTTTCTTCCATTCTCATTCACCCCACTGTAAAACAGTTTATATCCTTCCGCAGCTCCTTTGCTTTATTGCCCTTCCACCTTGTCTTCTGCACGCACAAGATCTTCAGCTTCCTTCTTCACATCATGTCTACGATCTCCCCACTCTTCCCATTCATTGCATCCACATTCAGCGACCCGATTCTTACTTTACACACTCTCTCTTTCTGTTGAACTCGCTTCTTTAGCCAAACCTGTCCTTGGTTCGGTAGCCCAAGCCCACTTCTCACAGTCCTCGGGCGACAGAACTGCGCATCGCTTACGCCGTAGCCGTTGTCCTTTCTCTGTTATTCGACATTTCATTCCTGTTTTTGGCATGTTTTTATGGCCGGATACCCTTCCTGACGCCAATCCTCTCCATTTATCTGGGCTTGGGACCAGCACTCAGATGGGATAATTTACCCTCCCCAGTGGCTGGGCTAATTTTTATTTTATATTTTATCTGCACAGTTGCAGATAAAAGTATAAGAGGACTTATATTTATTATTTTACTAAAATCTGTCAAATTGTTTCGATTTTTGGTTTGAGTCGTTCCATTCCCATGGTAAAATAAACAGAACAAAATTATGTCTAGAGTACATAAGTTAACACTGATCAACATACTATAAATGCGCTGCAACATTTGATGTATTCGTGAAATTTTTTTCAAAAATATCAACATGCAGTCTTATGTGCCACCAGGCACGGAATGCATTGACGATGGTGATAATGTCAACATGGATCAACATGGCTTTGGAAGAGTCGCTGATGCCTCAGTAATTTACTAACTTTTTTTTATAAAAGCGTAACAGCTGAGTTGCTACATAATGATTTGTCTGTATTTTGCAAAGGTTTATTATTATTATTATTATTATTATTATTATTATTATTATTACACGTGACTCTAGGGAGTTCCCCAGACTCATCGAGGGAGGTCCTAAACATCATGTCCACACAACTATTCGGCATTCTCACAGTATCTATCATACCTTGCCTTGAACTCATTCACTGTCATCACACCCACAACAGACTCTGGCAGCTTATTCCACTCAATTACCACTCTAAAAGTAAAGAACCCAGCTCTAACACCCTTGCTAACCACACTCTTGCCCAGCTTCCATAGATGTCCCCTAGTTCTCCCAACACCAGTCCTGATCTCAAAAATATCCTCTGAATTAATCCTATAGAAACCCTTCAGCAATTTGAATGTCACAATCATATCTCCCCTTTTCCGCCTATCAACCAATTTCTGCAACCCACAAATCTTCAACCTGTTCTCATAAGGTTCATTCCATAGACCTGCTATCATCTTGGTCACTCGTCTCTGGATCCTCTCCACGTCCTTCCTATCAAGAAGAAACCTAGGTGACCAAATCTGGGTACAGCAGTCGAAATGCGGTCTTATCAAGGCTCGGTACAGAGGGACAATAACTTGCTTGTCTCTATTCGTCAAAGTATTTTTAAACAACCAAGTGATTTGATGAGCTGATTTAGCCACTTTTGCAATGTTCCCCCTAAACTTCATCTCCCTGTCCACCAATACACCCACGTCCCTGGCTTCATCAATCTCCTGGAGTACAGTTCCACCAATGTGGTATACTGCTGCTAATCTTTTCATCCCAAAATGCATAACCTTACATTTTGTCACATTAAATTGAAATCCATTCTCCTTAGCCCAGAACTCCAATGTATCCAAATCATCTTGCAAGATTTTGACATCTTCTGTATTCACTATTACCCTACCCAACGTTGCTGCATCAACGAACAAATGAACTGTTCCTCTTAGATCCTTCCCTATATCGTTAATGAACAAATTGAACAGCAGTGGTCTAAGAACAGGACCCTGTGGCACACCACTAGTCACAGGCCATCTTTTCGACTCTACTCCTGAATAAACTACTCTCTGTTATCTCTCCATCAAGCACCCACCTATCAATCTGACCAACCCTATACCCATTCTCATATGGTGCAGTTTATGGATTAGAATTCCATGTGGTATCCTGACAAAGGCCTTAGGCATGTCCAGCAGTATCACTGTAAACCCATTACCCTTATCCAGTTCAGCCATCGCTGTTATAAAACACAGTGATGGCTGAACTGGATAAGGGTAAGCATGTCTCAGCAAGTTACTGAGACATGATCTACCCTTCACAGAGCCATGCTGTACCCCCCGTACAGTGTCTCATTTTCCTCAATCCATTCCTGTATTTTTCCCTTGACTACTTTCTCCAAGACCTTGACAACCACTCCTTAGAGAGAATACCTCATGGAACTCTGTTATGTAAATTAGAACAAATGGAGATGAATATGGTTAAATCAATAAGAGGGTGTCTGCTGGACAGATATCAAAAAGTGGTATGTGGAGAGACAAACGTGAGAGAAAAACAGGTGGCTAGTGGAGTGCTGATTATGCGAAATTAGGTAGAACAATAGATAATCACGCCAATGTGGAGAACTTGCAGGAAGAATTAAATAGGCTGTTAGCATGGTAAAAGATTATGGGTATCAGTTTAATGTCGAGAAATGTAAAGTTAGGCATTTCGAGAAAAATAGATTACAAGCCGTGTATCATATTGATGGCACTGTACTAAAGGAAACAGATGAAACTAGAGATTTAGGGGTGGTGGTAGAGAAGGAGTTAAAGTTTAGAGGATATGTTATTAAAGTTGCTAAGGTAGCCTATAAGATTACTTAGCTATTGAAGAACACAATTAACAAGTAGAGATTTTGTTATGAATGAAATAACAACTTCCTACTTGTAGAAAGTATTTTACCTTGGGTATAATAAATGTTAAAAATACCAAGCTAATTGCTTGGTATTTTCAACAACTTCCTATTTGTTATTAGCAAATAGGAAGTTGCTGTTCCTCTTTATAAAACCTTGATATATCCACATCTAGATTGATGGACTCGAGTCAGGTTTCCTGGGATTGTTGGGGATGATGACCCAGTGGAGAAAATTCAGAAGCCAGTAACGAAGACTGTGAGTGGTCTGCAGAATGGTCCCTATGAACATAGATTGAGGGTGTGTGTGGATTACAGAAGTTGATTGATAGTAGAAAAAGAGCAGATATGATAGAAACATATAAGTTGCTTAAAGGGTTTTATAGAAAAGATGCAGGGGTGTTTCAGCAATTGGCTAGAGGAACGAGAACAAGGGGACATCCCTGGAAGTTGAATAAACGTGTAGTTAGTAGGTATGTGAGGAATATATTTTTTGCTTGAAGAGTAGTGAATGAGTGAAATGGGTTTGCCAGAGTTAGTCATGAGTACTTTGTCTCTTAATGAGCTGAAGGAGAGGTATGATAGATTGTGTGGATACATTGGGGCTCCCGCAATGAGTCTTTGGACTCCATGAAGGTGCCCGTAAATTATTAATAATAATAATAATAATAATAATAATAATAATAATAATAATAATAATAATAATAATAATAATATATTTTTTAAATTCTGTAATAACATTTTATTTATCATCTTACAAGTAAATATGTGTATATATGTAAAATACAAGAGCCTGCGTAGCTCAGTGGATGTGGCGTTTACACGAAGAAAGACTTCGTTTCGAGCCTAGTCGACGACTAGAGGAAATTTTTCTAACCCTTTTTTCGACCGGTTCCCGAGTTAGTCGATCTCTGGCACGGGCAAGCGGGTTTTTCCTCCCGGAAACTCCGGTTTTTCGTCCCGTAAACTCAAGAAAATCGACCGTAGAACCCATATTATTTTCAGACATTAAATATATTATGTTAGGATTAGGGACCACGAGATGGCGGCACATTTGAGCCGTCTCTCTTCACTGTGTACCGCTTAATTAGTGATAGCCTTGGGCCATCTATCTCTGATTGGTACCAGTGGAGATTGAACTGCCCACTCAGCCTCCAAAAGCTAGATAGGGCTAAATGGCCTCGCCTACTCCCGTATACTGGAATAAAAAGGCGTTAGCTGATTTTTTATTGTATTTTTTATGTAAAATACATATATACACATATTTACATATATTTATATATTACATATATTTTTTACAGTGAATTTCATATAAATTTTTCCGTTTTTTTGAATTCTAAAATGCGTTAATAGTTACTATTGATGGTAATTTATAGTTTGCAATTGGATAAGGTTACATTTTTAACAGCATTTATAGTAGAACAGCAAGTTATATATATATATATATTACAATTTTTGCTTTTTTAATGTTTTTAAACGCTGTAACTACAGCACTTCAATTTAATAAATAATTCTTTCTTTTTTTTTTTTGTTGATCTCAGTTGAGATATAATGTCTCTGCTTGAATCCGCAAAGCTTTTTAATGAGCTTATCTGAGGATGACCCGGTTAGATATATGTATTTTTTTCTTGATTTGATTGCTGGGCTTGAAGTAGGATGATGTTTGGAAGGTCAAATGAATGATCTGAAAGGTCTGATCAAAGTGAAATTGCCGGCATGTTCCAGTGTTATTGCATCTGTCTTGGTAGTTCACATTCATTTTTATTGTGGTCTTCTTTTTGAACTAATTAGGAGACTTTTTTTCACTATGGCAGCCTTTTTATGTCTTCTGAGCTTTTAATTTGTGACTTCCACAAGAATATCTTGGCATCTCTGATCCACAAAAATTGGTAATTTTTTCTGTTTTTTGCTTTTTTTGCTTGGTACAACAGATTCTGGTTGAATGGTGTTAAATATTCGGATAGGAAGATTAGTGTGTTGTCTTGCAATGCGTTCAAGTCCTGCAACTGGTTTTTTTCTGTCTGCTGATTTTATGAGATTGTCACTTGTGGACTTGCTTGTAAGACGAACTATGACTGTTGCAGGTTGTGGCAAGCCTTGTTTTTTGCTCTTCCTACGAATCCGATTTATGGTCTGAATGTCGTTAAGCTGTTGGGGGGATATCAATTGCATGGCCTAATATTAAAACTACATCTCTGAGGTTTTCTGTAGGCGCAGTTTCAGGAAGACCGTTTATGATAAGATCTTCTTTATGTTATTGCTGATTTAAACATTCGTATTGTAGTTTTAGAGAATGAAGTTCTTGACGAAGTTCGCATGTTTCTTTAATCAAATTGTGTTGCCTGTCATTTGGTGCGTTAATGCTGATTTTGAAGTCTTTTACTGTTTGCAACACTTCTATCACTGCTAAATTATTATTTTGACCAAAGCTTCATATTCGGTTGATTTTTTTATTTGTTCGATCTGTTTTTCGAAGAGTTCTTGCACAAGATCTACTAAGCTGGCTTTTATAGTCTCTAGACCGTTTACTATTAGTATATATAAGGAGCTGAAATTATAGGACTCACCAGCATTTTTTTGTCTGTTCAGTACGTCATCTGATTTTGCCTGTGGTATAATCGACTGGGTCGAAGGTGACCACTGCCTTAGGTGCGTTTCTTTGTTAAACACGCAGATTACACACTTCCATTCCTCGCGTGTTGCATTGGTTTTACATTGCCATGTTGTTTCTGTAAAGCCGGCACATTTTAAGTGCAGAATCCTACTGCATTTCGTACAGGTTATTGGATTTCCGTCGGACGATAAATCCTCTAGGCATTTGATACACTTGACGACTCACGTTTCTTACTTTAAGCAATTGTGGCATGATTGTAAAGATGACGACGTCCTTTGTTCTTCGCTCGTTGTTGACCACGGTCCTCTCTGTTCACTTTTCAACACTTCAAAATTTGGTTTCTTCTTAGCCGATTTCGATGAATTTTATATCACTGTCTTTGGCGTGCCTGGTAGAGTTACTTGGGAATACTTTCAAATTAAAAACAGGAGTTGGAACCACTTTAAAACTATAAAAAAAAAACGGGGACCGCGATATCACTGTGCGCCTGTTCGTATGCCTACACAACGCCGTCCTTAAAAATTGTGAACCATTAAATTTCTCATGCAATTAAAGAAGGAACTCGAGGTCGAAGAATGTTGGATTTGCTCATAGAATCAGAAAGGATATCTGTTAAGAATATGACTATTTTACAACCAATTGGTGACAGTGATCATGATGTGCTTTCTTGAGAAGTACCTAATTTTATTGATGCTCCGATTAAAACAGGTTACATGCTGAACTACAAAACTGGAAATTGTTATCAACTTAGGAGAATATTATCTTTGGTCGCATGATATCAGTTACTAAATAAATAAAAAAAATGTCAGCAATGCATGGAAATCTTTGAAAAAGTGATTAAATGAGGCGGTATCTGAATGTATCCCTAGTGTTTGAAGAATAAATAGGTTGGGAGTGAAATGAATGTGAAACCTTATTAAGCAAGAGATCCACAAGAAGGTGATGATGTGGAAAGAATGTCGTGAGAATAAGAGTGAGAGGAGTTATCAAAATATAAAGATCAATCCAGAAAAGTAAAGAGTATTGTGCAGGAAGATAAATCGCAGAATGAAAATAAATTTTCGGTGCAGGCTAAAGGCAGTCCAAAAGAACTTTATCGTTGTGCCGCAAGCTAAACAAAGAATGAATGTAAAAGAATAACTTTGTTGAATGAAGACGGTACATTGAATGAAGAGTTAGAGGTTCATGAAAATTAGGTACAAGAGCTGTTGCATAAACTGGATAAGAATTTGTCTATAGAAACAAATGGAATATCAGTCCGTTTTCTAAAGGAATTTTCAGCTGAATTGGCTAAGCCTTTCACATGTTTGTAGAACTTGAGTCTCAGCTCAGGAATGATACCACAGGAATATATGATAGTTCCATTATACAAGGGTGGCACAAAAACTGATGTGCCTAACTACTGGCTTATCGGTATCTCTGGTGTTGTGTTGAAGATTTTAGAGAAGTTGGTAAGAACTGGCTTACAGAAATGGGTAGACACGCATGCAATACTCTGCAAGAAGCAGGATAGGTTTACTAAAGGAAGGTCACATTTTAGCAATTTACTCATATTTTATGACAATGTTACGGTCGAGTTGGATAAAGGGAACGGATCCACTATAATAATGTTGTTTTTTTTCTAAGGCATTTGATAGGATACCATACAAAAGGCTGTTGCATAAACTGGAGAATATGGGATTGGAATATAAACTCTTGACTTAGATTATGGGATGGTTGAGAGACAGATATCAAAAAGTGGTATACAGTGGGTGTGAATCTGCCAGATTTAAGTGACCAGTGGCAGGGGCACGCCAAGGGTATTTGCCTCTAGGGTGCAAACTTTTATTGGCCGTCCCTAATACTGCATTGTATAATCCAAACTCAGGGTTCAGTGCTTGGGCCATTATTGTTCAATCTATACATTAATGACATCAGGCAGGGTCTAACATCAGAGGTCCAATTGTTTGCCGATGATGCGAAGACAGGCGGGGCAATCGGGGATGCTACTGATATTCACCACTTACAAAATGATTTGAATAGGCTAGAAATTATGCTCCCTGGATGAGTCCTTTGGCATGATTAGAGTTCCAGTTGCATATTATATCAGCGGGATTATGCTACAAGAAACTGAGGAGGAAAGGAATCTTGGTATTGATGGATGGGAATTTGAAGTTCAAAGGTCACATAGCAAAAGTTGCATATAAAACTCAGAGGATAATTGCGACGTTGAAGCGAACCTTGACATGGATAAGGAAGTCATTTTGACTCTTTATAAGGCTTTGATAAGACACCACCTGGATTATCGTGTGCAGATTTGGTGTCTCGGGTTCCAACAGGGGGATAAAGAAGCGTCGGAAAAGGTGCAAAGAAGAGTTACAAAGATGATATCCGGATTACGGGATTTAGATTATGAGGACAGATTGCGAGTATGTGGATTGCACACTCTGGTTAACAGGAGAAAGAGGTCTATAAACTTTTGAATGGGGTTATAGAATATCATCTGATGAAATTTTTCATTATATGGAAGGTGGGGAGAGAATACGGGTGCATCGATAGAAGTTAAGTTTGTTTGCAGTCAAGAAAGGGGTAGGAGCTAGGTTTTTATCCCAGAGAACAGTGAATGAGTGATAGTTTGCCTTTAGAGGTAGTGAGTGCATCTAGTGTGAATGAATTTAAGAGAATGTATGACAGCTGGTTTGGGTGATTTATAGCCTCCATGGATGAGTCCTTAATTCTCTGGATGTCTCAGATAATAATAATAATTAAACTTTAAACTTGTTTTTTTTCCTTAATGCTATTTCAAAATGGTACAGAATGTCGATGCATCGATAACAAATTCTTTTGCAGATTTACTTTTCTTCTTCCTAGAGTGTATTTATTTTATTTTATTATCTTCGAAATTGATAGATTTTCTTTTACTCTGAACTGTTATCATTTTTCGTTCTTTTTGTACATTTTAATGACCACCAAAATAGAAAAAAAATCACTTTGTAATATGCAATAATTCTACAAGATTACACAATGCAATATCCAATACCCTCGAGAAAAGACAATTACTCCAAAAAAAAAGGGGGGGGGGAGGTGGAAGGCAACCGTACTTGAAATACCGTATTTTCTTTTCTATAATACATGTGTTATTATGCATTCCAACACAGTCCTAAAATCCGTACAACACTTTCTTTAAAACTAGCGTACTCTTCCCAAAATCTATCTCTATACCTACCTATCTACAGCAAAGATAAAGGTAGTCAATGTTTGCTTGTTTTCAGATGTATGCAGTACATGTGCCGGTTTGGTTGGCCGAGTGATTAATGTATCCGCTCCTCAGCCAAAACGCTGCGGGTTCGAATCATGCCGTGGGCATGGATGTTTGTGATTGTCTGTGAAAATACTAGTGGTGATGGTCAGTACATGGCGTTGGTGTAGATGATACGGTTCGCTGTAATTGGTGAATTGAGTGGTGGCGACAGAGAGCTGTAGAGTATGTGCCCTCCCTTTATGAGTCTTTGGACTCCCTGGAGGTATCACGTAATAATAATAATAATAATAAATATGTTTATTTGTTCATTTCATAATGGATTATTGCACTTCAGGCGACACCTAAATAATCATTCAACAATGCCGTTGAGCATTAAACTAGCAGAAATTAATCCCAATTAGCAAAGACATAAAACAAATAAACAATATAAGGAGAAAATCAGAGCCAATGTAGTTCAGTGGAAGTGGTGTTCTCACTCCACAGCGCTTGACCGCACGAATTATGACGTTCAAATCTAGTCGCAGTTTGTAAACCTTTTTTTGATCAGTTCCCTAGTTAGTCGATCTCTGGCATAGGAAAGCGGGTTTTTCTCCCTGAAACTTTTTCATCCCGTAAACTCAAGAAAATCGACAGTCGAAACCAGCCTATTTTAAGACATTAAAAAATATATTGTTAGGGACCACGAGATGGCGGCGCTTGTTAGTCTCTTCAGTGAGTGCAGATTAAATTACTAACCTTGGGCTAGCTATCTGTGATTGGTTACCAATGGAGATGGAACTGCCTACTCAGTCTCCAAAAGTTAGACTGGAATCATTGAATGAATTATCATCAGACCACAATCGTATTCTGCTCCAACTGGGTTATTAGAGGGGACTTTCCCCTTTGCCTCACACCTTCATTCCATGGGAAAAACTATCCAAAATGCTTCCAAACTACATTGATCCCGTCTGTCATATTAATTCCAAGGAAGAAATTGATTCTGCAGTCAATAAACTTACTGATCAAATCAACACAACCATAGCATCAATCACCTCAAATTCAATTGCTTTCAAGCCTAAATGACTACCAGATGACATAATGAACTTAATCAGGGAGGGAAAAATACCACAAAAAAGAAAAAGATACCACAACATCAGAGCACTCTAAGACAAAAAATATCTCAACAAAATGAACAGTGTAGTGAGAGATGTACTTAAAGCCCACAGAAACAAACTATGGGAAGACAAATTAGCCTCCATATCACCTGGTGATCAAACCGTCTGGAAGTTCCTGAGAAACATCAAAAACAAAAACAAATTTCTTCCTGCTCTCAAATCTGATCTGAACACTGTTTACACAGATGCAGAAAAAGCCAAAACTATAGCTAAAAATTTAGAAAAACAGTGTAGCCCTTCATACAATAATCTAAATTTCAATCATATTTACAAAGTCCACCACCACGTCAGACACGTGTTAAAACGGCCTGATACCTGTACCAGCCAACTCACACCTACTTCCCCAGCTGAAATGTATGATATTATAAAGAACTTAAAGAATAAAAAAGCTCCAGGGCGTGACGGCATATCCAACAAAGTTATTAAACTGCTTCCCCGAAAGGCCATCGTACATCTTACAACAATAATAAATGCTATGTTCAGGTTTAAGTACTTTCCCTCTGCATGGAAGTTGGCAGACATAGTTCGTATACAAGCTTGGCAACGATCCTCAGCAGCCTCAATGTTATCGTCCCGTAAGTCTGATTTCTAATTTGGGCAAAATAGCAGAAAAAGCTATCCTTTCCAAAATTCAACTTTCAGTAAAAAAAATTAAACATCCTTCCTTCAGAACAGTTTGGTTTTCGCCAGTTTCACAGTACCACGCAACAAATTCATAGACTAATCGAATTCATTACCACAAGTTACAATTGGCACCAATACACCAGAGCAGTTTTTCTTGACTTAGAAAAGGCTTTCAACAAATTATGGCAGTTTGGACTACTATACAAGTTGATTTTATCTGGCATTCTATTAGATCTAGTCCAAATTATAAAGTCATTTCTTAGTGACAGACGAATGCAAGTCAAACTAAATGATATATTATCTGCCCAGTGACGCATCTTGGCAGGAGTGCCTCAAGGGTCCCTACTGGGATCGATACTTTTCACGATTTACATGGCGGACATTCCGCACAATCCAATGTCTTCCATCATTGCCCTATACGCAGACGACACATCTATACTAATCAGATCCATTAAACCGCACCTTGTCACCAAGAAACTGCAAGAAAACCTGCAGAGATTAGAGCACTGGTTCTCGGAATAGAGATTGCAAATAAACCCTCAGAAGAGTATTGCCATGCTCTTCACTAAAAACTCAATATCTCCCAAAGATGACATCTTCCTATTTAATATCAAGATTCCCTGGAAAGCAGAAGCCAAATATCTGGGTGTATTGCTGGAGAGAAAACTAACCTTCAGTCCACATATAAAAGCCTCATGTACAAAAGCATCAAGAATCACTGCACAGCTTTACCCTCTTATCAACAGGAATAGCAAGCTGGATACCAAAATAATACTGCTCCTTTATCAGTTGATGATTCGACCCATTATTACTTATGGTTCTCCAGCTTGGAGCCACACCTCAAGTACAAATATCCTCAAACTACAGAGAGTGCAAAACAAATGTCTCAACATTATCTTAAATGCACCATGGTATATCAGCTCCACCAGGATACAAATATCCCCTACATCTACTCTTTCCTGCAGTCTTCAGCAGTAAAGTTCTTCTCAGCATCCTCTTCACATCCAAATGAATTAGTGCAACAAGCAGCAAATTATGATGAAACAGACTTCTCCAAATATAAGAGACCCAAGGCCATCCTACTTCCAAATGAAGATCTTTGAATCGCACCCACTCAGGCAGAGCACTTAGCTCATAAACTTTTCCTCACACAGCAACCTTATCAGCTAGCAGGGATTATAAAAGCATTTTGCTTCACCCTTATTGTCAGCAACGTCTTGCGTTTTTATAAAAAAGGAAAAAAATCGGCTAACACCTTTATTTTATCAGTAATTTTATCCCATCATGTATTTTGTTTTTCTTTTTATATGATGGGATAAAATTACTGTCGGAAGAGAATAACGATGCCAACACAAGAAGGGATTATCAGATAAACGGGATACAATAAAAAACGAAACAAACACACTGTGGAAACCTTTAAAGATATTGTACATAAAGTAGCAAAAGATGTATTCGAAAAAAAAAAAGTACATGACTAACCAGTGATAGGCAATTTGGTTAAAAAAAAGAGGGGGGGGGGGGTTTGAAAAGCTTAACAAAAGAAAACAGAATTTCAGAGATATTTGAATGGCAAACCTAGTATCTTGATGTATGAAATTAATAAATAAAGTAAACAGTGAAGCAGAGAAAATTAAATAAGAATACTGGAATAACAATATATCAACAGTATTGTTGATACATTTTTGGGGGTAAAAAAAACAAAACATTGAAATTCCAGTTAAGATAGGTATGTGTGGAATTGTAAGACAGGTGATTATGACAAACAGCCTGTGTAGCTCAGTAGAAGTGCCGTTTGTACTCTACAGCGCTTGACTACACGAAGAAAGGATTTGGTCGTTCAAATCGAGTCGCCCACTAGAGGAAATTTTTCTAAGCCTTTTTTAGGCCGGTTCCCGAGTTAGTCGATCTCTGGCACGGGCTAGCGCGTTTTTTCTCCAGGAAACTCGGGTTTTTCATCCCGTAAACTCAAGAAAATCGACCGTAGAACCCACACTATTTTCAGACATTAAAAATATTGTGTTAGGCTTAGAGACCACGAGATGGCGGAACTAGCTTGCCGCCTTCTTCACTGCGTACCGATGAATCAATAATAGCCTTGGGCCAGCTATCTCTCTGATTGGCTACCAGTGGAGAATGAACTGCCCACTCAATCTCCAAAAGTTAGATAGGGTAAACGGCCTCGCCTACTCCCTATATGGGAACAACATAGGCGTTAGTTGATTTTTTTATTTTATTTTTATTATTATTTTGACACCTCCAGGGAGTCCAAAGACTCGTCGAGGGAGAGTGTGTCGACAGCATCGAACGTTCCAACTACTAACCGCGCTCAAAACTTACTTAACTGAGCCATTAGTAGCAGAGGCTCTACCAATCGACCAACCTTCGCCGGCATACTTAGGAGTAGGCTAACCATACGCAACGTTTTGAACGGACAGTACCGTTTTTTTTTTCACATTTCCTTGCCGCCCCATCGTTTTAATAAAATTGTCAATTTTGTCCCGTTTTTTAATAAAAACTATAAATATATTTTAATATTGGTCAATTATAAATTATTATTCATAACTTATAATCGTATATCAATATCATGAATACCAGTGATTTGTATTACCACGGAGTCGCATTGTTCGATACTAAATATCGATATCTGCAGTGATTTATTCAGAGAAAAAAAAATAAAATAAAAATACATGCTGGCAACACTTCCGCATTGCTAACATTTATTGGGTTGATGGACCCAACGCGTGTTGGATCCATCAACTGATAGAATTTTAGGCATGTTTGATGGGCTTCGTTCTTATTTTCTTTCTCAAGAAAAATTCCCTGTTATGTTGCGAAAATTGTTTGAAGATCCCTGTTTGAAATTGTGATTGTCATTTGCAAGAAATCAAGTGTCTCCGTTCCAAACATACATTAGCTTAATAGAAAAAGAATAATATTTCGGCTACAGAAGTAGCCATGAACATTGAAATTCTTGTAAACAATTTAGAGTCCAGAAAAAGTGAAATGTTTGTAATAGAAAACAATGAAAATGTTAGTAGATTCAGGAGAAATTAATGAGGCTAAGTTGAGGTAGTTGAGAATTTCTATGAAACCAGCTTAGAATATGTCAACAGTGGAAGTGCCATTTAGGAAACACTGAGAACTTCAAGTGGGTGCTACTAAGAAAGATACCTGAATGGAAAATAATACCAGACGGCCTGAACGAGGAACTCATCACCCACCCACCCACCCACACACACACACATACACACACACAGAAAGAGAGGAAACTCGTATATTCGATCATTGGACCCTCATAAAATCTATAATTGTTAGGTAGTTATGGAATAAAGAAAACATTTATGTATCTGATAGATGGGTACAGATTTTTTCGAAAATGAGCGAAAAGTTTGTAATATTGGAGTTATTCTTTGTCTTCTAAGAAGTACAGCACTTGCTGAGAAAATATTTTCTGTTATGAACAGTATATGGTCAAAGGAGAAATCTAGATTAAGTGTTGAGACAATGAGGGCTATGTTAGTTGTAAGACAAAATTGTGTCATGGAGTGTGAGAAGTTTTATGATAAGGTGTTGAAAGACCGAAATTAGCTGTGTAAGATAATTTCATCGGGGAAATATTCATAGTATGATCTTGGTGAAATATAGTCCCCCGCCCTCGACGCCTACCTGAATTTTTGCATGGGTTCTGTCACTGCAAAATAATGGTAAGCTCAGTATGTTTATGTAACAAAACTTTTTTTATCGTCTTTTTTATGAATACAGAATATTACATAACCCCCTCATCCTGTTTTTGCCATCCTAATATCAAGTTTTTGTCTAAAGGAAATATGGTCGGTCTATTGTTGGAAGTTTTTTCACTTGGTTAGCCTGTCATAAATTTAGTGTAATCCTTTATCTAAGTGTAAGCAAACAAAGTTCATGCCTGAAGAATCTTCAGGACTGAGGCAACTTGTGGTATAAGTGGACCAAGCTCTCATCACTCCTTGTCTTAGTATCTCCCATAATGCAAAGCACATCTTCTTGCAGACATGTATAATGCTATGCATTAAGGGAAGGGCCACTACCCAGACCGGTTTTGACCTTTATTGAGGTCTCATCAGTGGGAGCCAGACCCAGAGGTAGCGATACCAAGGTGGAAGCAATGGAGAAGTCATATTTATCTATATGAGTTGCCAAAAGGTGTCTCACCTTATTATTATATTACTTTGGATTTAGAGAAAGATGTTGGAAGTTTTTTTCACTTGGTTAGACTATAATAAATTTAGTTTAATCCTTTATCCAAGTGTAAGCAAACAAAGTGTGTGCCTGAAGTATCTTCAGGACTGAGGCAACTAGTGGTAAAGGTGGACCTGTATAATGCTATGCATTAAGGGAAGGGCCCAGGTCCTGGGTGTGTGAGAGGTAATGAATGATAATGCTTTAGCCCATGAAGTTAACTGAGGCATGGATGTTAGTCCCCTCAGATGACATATGAGCAAATGAGCAGCTCTGCTTGGTCAGGGCCACCCTTAGGAATTTTGCCACCCCGTCTCCCTTATTTTTTGTATAGTTTATGGCAACTTTGCCGCCCCCCCCAAAAAACTTGCCACCCCATGCAAATGCACATCTTGCACCGTCGGTAGAGCCGGCCCTGTGCTCGGTGGTGGGGGTGAGCCTGCCATGGGGTAGAGCCAACGCTGAGAGTTCTTCTCAGTGGCAAGGTGAGCCTGTTACTGAGGGGAACAATGCTGAGTTTTTAGAGTTTGACCTGTACTTGAACATTCAATAAAGGTTGAAACCGGTCTGGGTAGTGGCCCTTCCCCTTAATACATAGCATTATACATGTCTGCAAGGCAATGTGCTTTGCATTATGGGAGACACTAAGACAAGAAGTGATGAGAGCTTGGTCCACCTTTACCACGAGTTGCCTCAGTCCTGAAGATACTTCAGGTGCAAACTTTGTTTGCTTACACTTGGGAAAAGGATTGAACTAAATTTATTATGGTCAGCCTACTTAGGAGGCATCTTGAAGCAGTACCATGGCATAAAGTTCTGCAAGGGGGGGGGGTGTTCACAGTGCATGGGGGGGTAGTCAAGGGATATCTGGAGGAAGCAATATCACGATGTATATCCGAGGTCAGGAGAGTAAATCGGGTAGGAGTTAGATGGAGGAGTAGTATAATTAAGCATGAATTGTGATAAAATAATATGTCATGTAGAGTATATAAGGAGAAAGGTGACCAGCTAAGTAATGAACAGTACAAGGATCAAGCAAGAAAGGTGGCCAACATGATTAAGAAGGCAAAAACATATTATGAGAATAAATTAAAGATGCCAAGAAATTATATTCTTGGTTTAATCCTTTATCCAAGTGTAAGCAAACAAAGTTTGCATCTGAAGTAATTTCAGGACGGGCATATTCGAGTTGCCCAGTGCTGAAATTACTTCATGTACAAACTTTGTTTGCTTACACTTGGATAAAGGATTAAACCAAGAATATAATTTCTTGGTATCTTTACTTTATAGAATAATAATAATAATAATAATAATAATAATAATAATAATAATAATAATAATAATAACCAAGTGGAAAAACTTCCGACATCTATCTCTAATCCAGAGTATTTTAATAATAAGGTGTGATGACACCAAGATACTTGTATATGGAGGAAATATGACTTCCGCATTACTTCTACCTTAGTATCACTTCTGGGTCTGGCTCCTACTGATGAGACATCAGTAAAGGTCAAAACCAGTCTGGGTAGTGGCCCATCCCATAATGCATTGCATTATATGTGTCTGCAAGAATATGTGCATTGCATTGTGGGATACTAAGGCAAGTGATGTGACGTCATCATTATTATTATTACTATTATTATTACATCGCACCTCCAAGGAGTCCAAAGACTCGTCGAGGGAGGGCATCTACTCTACAGCTCTTCGTCTCACTACTCCACCAATTCATCATCTAATGCCGACTACCACCACTAATACTTTCACAGACAATCACAACATCCATGCCCATGGCGGGATTTGAACCCGCAGCCTTTTGGCTGGAGAGCGGATACACTAAGTATTCGGCCAACCAGGCCGGCATTAGCTTTTATATATGAATTGCCCATTCCTGAAATTACTTCAGGTGCAAATCTTGTTTGCTTAAACTTGGATGAAGGATTAAACCAAGAATATAATTTCTTGGCATCCTTAATTTCTAGTATAACCAAGTGGAAAAACTTCCAAAGGATTATGAGAAAAAATCAGCCGATCATGTGAAAGGAAATCCCAAAGAGTTTTTCATCATGTGGCAAATAGGAAGAAGAATGACTATGAAAGGATAATTTTAATGAGTGCAGAGGGTAGAGAGGTAACAGAGGATAGATGAAATTATTATGCTACTTAGTGATCATTCTGGATGATTATATCATGTAAGTGAAGATATTGTTATGACAGGGACTGATATGAGAAAACAGACTGATGAATTGTAGGTGCTTAGGATATTTCAGAATCTGAATGCAAATATGGGATTGGATGGGATATTGACTCGGATTTTAAGAGCATGTGCTGGGAAAACTGGTGAAGCCTTTGACAAGGCTGTTTAAGTCGCAGCTCTGGCAAAGTCTTAAGAGAGTAGGAGGGGAAAATAATTCCTTTGTGGAGGATCTGTTTGTGGTAGCAAGTTATAGACCAATCAGTATCTCAGGAGTGGTGGTAAAAGTACTGGAAAGTTGGTCAAAAAAAAAAAAGAATTCAGGAAGGGGTGGATAAGAATACAATATTATTATTATTATTATTATTAAACAAGACCTCATGGAGTCAAAGACTCATCTAGGAGGTCCTTTTATCTCACACACATCTCATCATACCGAGTCTTAAACACATTCAAACTCCTTGCAGACACCACACTCTCAGGCAAGGCATTCCAATCATTCACAACTCTGCACGAAAAAAACCTGCCTCTCACTCCCCTACTCACACCCTCTTTATACAGTTTCCAGGGATGACCTCTGGTTCTCCCCTGATCTCCCACTATTCGCTGTAGAACTTCTCCACCATTGATCCTATAGCAACCCCTTACCAACTTGTAGGTCTCTATCATATCTCCCCTCTTCCTTCTCTCCACTAGTCTCTGCAAATTACATCTTTTCAATCTTTCCTCATACTCGACATTCCAGAGGTCAGAAACTACCTTAGTCAGTTGCCTTTGGACCCTTTCCAACATCTCCTCATCCTTCTGAAAACCAGGTGACCAAATCTGGGCACAATAGTCCATGTGTGGCCTAATCAAAGCCTTATACAATGGAACAAGAATCTCCCTACTTCTACACGTCAGTGTCCTCCTCCTCAATATGCTATGAGGGGGGGAAGCATGGCTTTGTGAATGGTAGGTCATGCCTTAGTAATGTACTAACTGTTTTATAATAGAGTAACAGCTGAGGTGGATAAAGTAAATGGCTACAGGGTGATTTCGTTGGATTTTGCAAAGCTGTTTGACAGGATACCACATGGAACTCTATTATGCAAACTAAAAAGCCGGCCGAGTGGTTAGCATATTTGTTTTCCAGCCAAAAGGCTGCTGGTTCGAATCCTGCCATGGGCATGGATGTTTGTGATTATCTGTGAAAATACTAGTGGTGGTGGTCGGTGGTAGATGGTGTTAGTGTAGATGATGAAGGTATTTTTGGTTGGAGGTAGTGGTGGAGACTGAGAGTTGTAGAGTGGGTGCCCTCCCTTGATGAGTCTTTGGACTCCCTGGAGGTGTTATGTAATAATAATAATAATATCAAATAAATGTAGATGGATATGAAACTAGTGATATGGATAAAAGGATGGTTTATGGATAGATACCAAAAAGTAGTATGAGGAGGAGCAAAAGGCAGGTGAAGAGTGATATGCCACAGAGCTCTGTGCTTGGACTGCTGCTGTTTAATTTGTACATGAATGACATAGTAAATAACTTGAAGGGAGATATTCAGTTGTTTGTTGATGATGCAAAGTTAGGTAGGGAAATATTAATCAAGGTGGTGTAGAGCTTGCAGGATGATTTGAATAGGCTAATAATATGGGCAAAACATAATGGATGTCAATTTAATATGAAAAAGTGTAAATTTATGCATTTTGGGTTACAACGATTAAAAGCTATATATCACACTGAGGTAAGTGCACTCCAGGAAATTGATGAATACAGGGATTTGGGGATAGTAGTAGATAGAGTGTTGAAGTTTGAAGGGCATATTACTAAATAGCTAGGTTAGCTCATAAGATTACTTAGTTATTGAAGAGCACACTAAAAATCAGAGATAAGGAATTTGTTATTCCTCTTTATAAAGCCTTAATATGAGTACATCTGGATTAGTGTGCTCAAGTCTAGTCAGGTTGGGTTTCTTGGGGAGGAAGAAGTCATGAAGAGGACCCAGAGGCCATTGACCAAATGGTGAGTGGTGTGTGGAATGCTCTTTATGAAGATAGATTGATGGTTTATGGACTGCAAAAGCAAAAGTTGGTTGATAGGCAAAAAAGATCAGATATGATAGAAACATATAAGTTACGTAAAGGATTTTATAGTATTGATGCAGAGGAAATGTTTAGGCACTTGATGAGAAGAAGCAGAATCAGAGGTCATTCCTAAAAGTTGGGTAAGAGTGTGATTAACAAGGGTGTAAGGACTGTATTTATATCTTGAAGAGTGGTGAATGAATAGAATGTGTTCCCTGAGTCAGATGTAAATGCTTTGTCTGTTAATAGTTTCAATGAAAGGTATGACAGATATCGTGTTGATAGTTTGGGTTTCCCACGATGAGTCTTTAAACTCCATAGAGATGCCCATGCAATAATAATAATAGATACAGTATTTATATTACATCAAATTACAGAGAAATTATTATAATACAATATACAATAAACCTTTTCACATGTGTTTTATTGATTTAACTAAAATAGTTGATAGATACACTTAAAAGACAACAGATTAATAATGTACTAAAAAAAATTTCAGAACTAATTAAGAATTAGTTCTGAAATCATGGTTATTTCTATAACCACGGTGTATGTTGCCATAGGTAACTATTTTGCCATTCCTAAATTCAAGAAAACATTCATTTTTTTAAATAAGATATTCATTTAAATCAGATATCAGAGTGTGTGTGTGTATATAAATATATATATATATATATATATATACATCTTCAAGGCCCACTCTTCCTAATTGGGTTGTGGGGGCAAAAGCTGCAAGAGGAACTTCCAATGGTCACGATCCTCTGCCACCAAGCTCAGGTGTTCTGGCGGGATTCCCAAATGTGTCCACGCAAGGTTTTGGATATAGTCTATCCAGCGAGTCCTTGGCCTTCCATGTGGCCTCCCACCCTCTGGCTTGGCAAAGAGGGCCTGCTGAGGGAGCCTCTCTTGCGGCATTCTGACCAGGTGCTCGTACCAGCATAACTGTGATCTCTCAACACGGAGAAGCAGCGGTTGAGTATTGAGGGTTTCTCGAATTGCAGAGCTTCTGACTCTGTTGAGTTTAGTCAGCCCCGCAATCCCCCGAAGGAACCTCATTTCAGCCGCTTGGATTTCTGTCCGCATTCTTTCGGTCATTACCCAACTCTCATGACCATAGGTGAGGATGGGACATAGACTGTATTGAAGACAGCCAGCTTTGCCTTCTGGCTTAACTCCCACTTCAATACTACCGAACGGCCAAGCTCCCGCAATATTGAGCTTGCTAAGCCAATTCGAGTATCTAGCTCTATGTCCCATTTTCCATCATTCGTGAATATGGACCCAAGGTATTTAAACTTCTCCACCTGTCTCATTGGGACTCCACTTACATTTAGAGTGCACTGGGATGGTTGTCTTGAGACCACATACGTTTCAATTTTGGCCACACTGATCTTCATTCCAGCGTCTGCACAAACAGCTACAAACCTATCCAGGGTCCGCTGGAGGTCATCTGTGGAAGAGCTAAGCAGAACTAGGTCATTTGCAAAAAGTAGACGTCCAATGCTAATTTTCCAATTCTGACACACTCGCTGCCTCGGCTGTGCCTATCGATCCAGTCCATAAATATTATGAAAAGGAGGGGTGACAGAACACACCCTTGGCAGAGGCCAACAGAGACTGTAAAAGGTTCAGACTTTGTGCTGTTTACCCTGACACAAAACTCTGGGCATTCATACAGGGACTTGATGGCAGCTAATAGTTGACCATCCACTCCATACTCCTGTACTACTTGCCAAAGCTTATCCCGAGGAATAAGCCTTCTCCAAGTCCACAAAACATGTGTAGACATTCTTGGCATATTCCCAAGATTTCTCAAAGACTTGCCTTAAAGTGAAGATTTGGTCAGTTGTGCTTCTACCAGGACAAAAGCCACATTGTTCTTCCTGGAACTTTGACTCAACTATGCTCTTGCACCATCTTTCCAAGCACTTAGCATACACTTTCCCAGGCAGGTTGAGCAGAGAGATGCCACGATAGTTACTGCAATCCTTCTGGTCTCCCTTCTTAAAGCCTGGTATTATTATGCCTGTCTGCCATTGCTTTGGTGCTCGCCCAGATATCCAAGCAGCCTGACACACTCGAGTCAGCCAGAGAACACCATCTCGATTTAAGGCTTTTAGCATTTCAGGCCGAATTTCATCATCGCCAGCAGCATTGCCCGATTTTAGCGATTTTATTGCTAAATGGACCTCTTCTGCTGTGAGACTAGTCATTGCCCTGATCTGCACCTCTTGGATGTCCACAACTGCTGGGCCACCCGGGTTAAGAAGGCTCTCAAAGTATTCCCTCCATCTGTGAAGGATATCCTTCTCGGTTGTTAAAAGTGCACCATCAGAGGCCTTAATTGCCCTTGCTGTGCATGATTTCCTCCCTCGAAGTCAGCAGATGGTCTGCCAGAATACTTTGTTCGCATTTGCATAGGATGAATCTAATCTTTCTCCAAAGGATTCCCAAGCCTTCTGCTTTGCTGTCTTTACTGCCTTAGCAGCAGCTTTTCGTGCCTCAGCATACCACAAACGCATCTCAGGTGACCTGACTCTAAGCCATGTTAGTTAGGACTCCTTTTTTGCCCAGACAGTTTTTTGGACTTCTTGGTTCCACCAAGGTGTCCTTTTCTCACTGCCCATCGCCATGCCGAGCCACTTTCTGCCACACCATGAGAGTGCAGAGGCAGTGACAGCTGTTCAGAACAGCTTCCATTCCTCCTCAACATCTGCAGTATGCTTGGGAATCTCTTTGAACCTGGAGGAAATGTCATCTGCAAAATTCTTCCTCACAGCCTCATTTTCCAATGTCTCCCATTTCACGCGGTATAGCTGCTTAGGCCTACCAGCACTGATGGTAGCATCTGGTTTCTGAAGCCGTAGAGTGCACACAACAAGGTGGTGGTCAGTTGACAATTCTGCCCCTCTTCTCACACGAACCTCCAACACTGAGGAAAATAGGTCTGCTGAAACTATAAAGAAGTCATATATATATATATATATGTGAAAAGTTTTTTACCTTGTGGATAATATATATTAAGGATACCAAGTAATTTTATAAACTTGGTTTTTTTTTTTTTTTTACTCCTTCTCCCAAGTAAGCAAAACGGTTAAGTTTGCACCTGAACATGGTAGTGCAACACCAGGGCAACTCGTTTATAAAATTATTTGGTATCCTTAATATATATTAACCCCAAGGTAAAAATGTTTTCACATCTTTATCTCATCCAAAGTTTCTTATTCAAAGTAAAAGCACCTTGTAGCAACTTGTATAGGTAAAGTTGATAAGGCTCTGTATTACTAAAAATCTTGGTATTTCAGGGTCTAGCTACTCACTGAGGAGACCTCAGAAAATAAGGATATATATATATATATATATATATTATTATTATTATTATTATTATTCCTGATACCTCCAAGGAGTCCGAGGACTCATCGCGGGAGGACACCTACAACTGTCTCAACCACTACACCGAACCTCTACTACGAATCATCTCCATCAACGCCATCTACCGCTTGTTTTTTGTCTGTAAATTGCGTGTGTTCTGAAGGGTCGATTTGTCTGTATGCGGGATGAAAAACCTGAGTTTCCGGGAGAAAAAACCCTGCTACCTCCATATGAGATCGGCTAACTCACCTTCGATTAAAATCGTCCAGATAAAGATTCCTCCCGTCGTGATGAGAATCGAACTTAGGTCTATTCCAATCGAAGGGTGCAATGTACCGTCGTTCTTCCAATTGTGCTACGGAGGCGCTTATATATATATATATATATATATATATATATAATATATATAAATATATATATATATATATATATATAATATATATAAATATATATATATATATATAGCAGTGCAAGGACCCCTATGAAAAAAGGGTATACGTGGAACCACAAGGGGGGGTGATTATGAAGAGCTCAAGAGACAGCTTGCAGGTGTAACATGGAATGAGGAGTTAGCTGGAAAAGAGATCAATGCAACCTGGGGGATTTTCAAAAACTATTTAGTAGATGCAATGTCTAAATGTATTCCACGGGTGAGAAGGTTAAATAAGGTAGAGTCGAATATTATAACTTTATAATTGTATAGCTTTAGAGTGTCTCAATGTTATTTTCAGTGTCTTTTAATATCTTTCTATGTTCTTAACGCCTGATGAAGTCAATCTCGATGAAACATGTTGCGTTTTCAAATAAATCTTATTTTCTTATAATTCTCGAGTTTTAAGTCAGTTAATATTAAAAATGAACATATCCCAACCCCGAGTTAATAGTAGTAGTTATCATATATATATATATATATATATGCCTTGCACTGCTGGCAACCACTCAGAGCTGGGTGATTGCCAGCAGTGCAAGGACCATTATGAAAAAAGGGTATATGTGGAACCACAAGGGGGGGGGGTGATTATGAAGAGCTCAGGAGACAGCTTGCAGGTGTAGCATGGAATGAGAAGTTAGCTGGAAAAGAGATCAATGTAGCTTGGGGGATTTTCAAAAACTATTTAGTAGATGCAATGTCTAAATGTATTCCACGGGTGAGAAGGTTAAATAAGGTAGGTGTGAGATGGATGAATAAAGAGATTAAGCATGCGATACAGAGAAAAAGGGCATTGTAGAGGCAGCATAAGAGAAGTGGAAGTAACCAATTTCATGAGGTCTACAAAGAAAAGGCAAGGAGGGTGACTTGGTTGGTGAGAATAGCTAAAGAGAGGTATGAACAGCAGTTAGCTAATGAAGCCAAAAAGAATCCTAGGGAGATCTTTCGATATGTAGCTAGCAAAAGAAAGAATGATTATGGAAGGATGACATTGATTGGAGGAAATGGTATGAAGACAGCTGTTGCAGAATGTGTGGTGGAGATACTTAATGAGCAGTTCATAAAGATCTTTCAATCTTGTGAATGTGACTTCATGGAGAGATTGAGAGCAGTTGATGATGGGGAGGAGAGACTGACTGTAAGTGAGCAAGAGGTGTTTGGGGAGTTGAGTAAACTAGATATAAATAAGGCTGTGGGACTTGATAATATATCACCGCGTATTCTGAAGGAATGTGCCAGAGAATTGACACCTGCCTTGACATATTTTTTTAATATGAGTTTTTGCACTTGGTCAAGTTCCTAAAGAGTGGAAGGAGGGCAAGATTGTGCCATTCATAAAGGAGGTAATCGAACTCAAGCATCAAACTATAGGCCTATCTCTGTGTCAGGTGTTGTGGTTAAGTTGTTGGAGAAGCTTGTGAGAACTAGGATCCAGAGTTCGGTTGACAACAATGGTATAATCTTTGATGGACAGCATGGATTTGCTAAAGGGAGGTCATGTTTTAGTAATCTACTTACTTATTACAATTAAGTGACTGCTTCCTTGGACAGAGGAGAAGGATACACAATAATATACTTGGATTTCGCAAAAGCTTTTCATAGAGTACCTCATGATAAGTTGACAGTCAAACTAGAGCAGATGGGGCTGGATATTAGATTAGTGCATTGGATTGGAGACTGGCTGTCTGATAGGTATCAACAAGTTGTGTATGGGGGTGCGATATCCAGGAAAAGGAAAGTCACTAGTGGAGTGCCTCAGCGGTCTGTTTTCGGGCCATTACTGTTTAATATGTATGTTAATAATATAGGTGAAGATTTGGATGGTGATATTCAGTTGTTTGCAGATGATGCAAAGTTGGGACGAACCATGAATAGTACCGAGGATGTTGTGACCTTGCAGGAAGACTTGAATAAATCGAGTGATTGGACACAGGAATAGGGATGTGAGTTCATTGTTGCAAAATGTAAGGTTTTAAAATTTGGAAAACAAAGATGGGATGCAGAATTTATGCCTGGTGGGAATATATTGTCACAGGTAGAGGAAATAAGAGATCATGGGATAATAGTAAGTAAGGATCTGAAATTTAGGGGACACATTGCCAAAATTGTGACGACAACACAAAGACTTCTGGGAATGATGCGGAGGACACTGACTTGTAGAAGTAGGAAATTGTTGTTCCATTGTATAAGACTTTGATTAGGCCACACATGGACCATTGTGCCCAGATTTGGTTATGGGTTTTCAGAAGGATGAAGAGATGTTGGAAAGGGTCCAAAGGCGACTGACTAAGGTAGTTTCTGACCTCTGGAATGTTGAGTATGAGGAAAGATTGAGAAGATGTAATTTGCAGAGTCTGGTGGAAAGAAGGAAGAGGGGAGATATGATAGAGACCTATAAGTTGGTAAGGGGTTGTTATAAGATCAATGGTGGAGAAGTTCTACAGAGAATAGTGGGAGATCAAGGGAGAACCAGAGGTCATCCCTGGAAACTGTATAAAGAGGGTGTGAGTAGGGCAGTGAGAGGCAGGTTTTTTCGTGCAGAGTTGTGAATGATTGGAATGCCTTGCCTGAGAGTTTGGTGTCTGCAAGGAGTTTGAGTGTGTTTAAGACACGGTATGATGAGATGTGTGTGTGATAAAAGGACCTCCCAGATGAGTCTTTGACTCCATGAGGTCTTGTTTAATAATAATAATAATAATAATAATAATAATATATATATATATATATATATATATATAAGGCCTTTCTTTGACTGTTTCCTGAGTAAGTTGATCTGTGGCTCAGTCAAGGTAGTTTTTTTCTCCCAGAAACTCGATTTTTTTGTCTAGTTAACTCAAGAAAATCGACCATAGAATCCACACTATATTATCATTATTACATGACGCTTACAGGGAGTCCAAGGATTCATCAAGGGAGAGTACCTCCTCTTCAGCTCTCCGTCTCCATCACTCAATTCACCAACTACAATGAACTGCCACTGCACCAATGCCATCTACCTCCAACCACCACCACTAGTATTTTCACAAACATCCATGCCTATGGCAGGATTTGAACCCACAGCCTTTTGGCTGGGTAGTGTATCCGTAAAGTATCCTGGCAATCGTAAAGTGGTGAAAACCAATGAAGTTTTAAAATATATCAGACAATAATGTCCTGTTGGGGTTCAGTACCAAGAGATGGGAGCATATGTCTGGCAGGCTTTTCATTGGTTGCCACTTATAATTAGTGATAGTCTTGGACCAGCTACCAGTGGAGACTGACCTGTCCACACAGTCTCCAGGGAGTCCAAGGATTCATCAAGGGAGAGTACCTCCTCTTCAGCTCTCCGTCTCCATCACTCAATTCACCAACTACAATGAACTGCCACTGCACCAATGCCATCTACCTCCAACCACCACCACTAGTATTTTCACAAACATCCATGCCTATGGCAGGATTTGAACCCACAGCCTTTTGGCTGGGTAGTGTATCCGTAAAGTATCCTGGCAATCGTAAAGTGGTGAAAACCAATGAAGTTTTAAAATATATCAGACAATAATGTCCTGTTGGGGTTCAGTAC
Source organism: Typopeltis vanoorti (assembly GCF_054136105.1). Taxonomy (NCBI): domain Eukaryota; kingdom Metazoa; phylum Arthropoda; class Arachnida; order Uropygi; family Thelyphonidae; genus Typopeltis; species Typopeltis vanoorti. The sequence goes on along the minus strand of NC_143554.1, from coordinate 135,069,394 downwards.
CAAGAGATGGGAGCATATGTCTGGCAGGCTTTTCATTGGTTGCCACTTATAATTAGTGATAGTCTTGGACCAGCTACCAGTGGAGACTGACCTGTCCACACAGTCTCCAAAAGCTAGATAGGGTTAAAAGTTTCATCTACTCCATATAAGAGAATAAAAGATGTTAGCTGATTTTTTTTTTTTTACTATCCTCCAAACTTTCAATTCATAGGCATTGTCTTAGTTGTTTAGTGGGTTAACAGCCCTGCATGTAGGTAACAGCTAACATCTGTCAGTATCTCCAGAGTAGCAGTGAAGATTTTGAAAAAGTTGATAAGAGCTGGCATATAGAAATGATTGAAAGTGAATTTATACTTTGCAAAGAACAGCATGGGCTTACTAAGATGAAGTCATTTTTGATCAGCTTACTCACATTTTGTAATAATGTTATGTTATGTTGGAGGTTTAATGGACTTTTTTAAGCCTCTACACAAGAATAATAATGTTATGGTTGAGTTAGATGCCATTATACCTTTGGACTTCACTGAGGATTTTGACAGGATAATATGGGGGTGGCTGTAATGTAAGGTGGAAGATATGGGACTGGATTAATAACTATTAGTTTGGATTTGAGGATGACTGACCGACCTATATCAACAACTTGAATATGGAGGGGTGAGTCTGCAAGATTTAAGATGACTAGACTGGTCATCTTAAATCCAATCCTTGGTTCATTGTTATTCAGTCTTTACAGCTTTATCTTGTTATATTTTTCTTTTAGGATATATAAGAAGACATGTCAGAGTTTTGAAGAAATTCAAAGACACCAAGGTGCGGGCCATCATCAAGTTTTTTATGCTGCAAGAAAAATCAGTAACCGAGATTCACCAAACTTTGTATAAGACTTTAGGGTACTGTTTCCAGCATATCCAACAGTTTCCAGATGGGTTGCCAAGTTTAAAACTGGGCATCCTGAGACAACAGATGCCCCCAAGTCAGGAAAACTTTCCACAGTGATCACACCTGAAAACACCAATGTAGTGCATGCCTTGATCCTTGATGATAGATGAATACCAGCCAAAAACATTGTAAAGACTCTGGGGATATCCAGGGAATGAGTTGGGCTCATTACACCAACATCTGAACATGCAGAAGCTCTCAGCAAAGCAGGTCCCAAAATGTTTGAATGCTGACTAAAAGAGAGAATGTGTACTGTCATCTCAAGGGATTTTGGGTCATTTTGAGAAATCAAGTGAAATTTTTTGGATCGTATTGTGACTGTTGATGAAACATGGCTTCATCACTATCACTCAGAGACCAAACAACAGTCAATGGAGTGGAGACACAAAGATTCTCCATGGCCAAAGAATTTCTGAATCCAAAAGTCAGCAGGGAAGGTTCTTGCCATTGTCTTTTGGGATGGTGTAATCCTTACCAAGTATCCCAGGAAAGGTGAAACTAATACAGCAGCAGTTTATTCAACAGCTCTGAAGGAATTGAAGCAGGTACTGAAGGAAAAATGCTGCAGGAAAACTGAGCAGAAGTGTGTTGCTTTTGCAGGACAATACACCTGCTCACACTGCTCATGAAACCCAACAGACAATACACAACTTGGGCTTTCAATGTCTGCCTCACTCACCCCTATTTGCTAGATTTGCCCAATCTGACTATTTCCTATTCCCATATTTAAAAAAACGCTTGAAAGAAACAAAATTTATCACAGGCAATGAAGTAATATCTGCAGCTGACTGGTTTGTGCAACAAGGAACAGACTTTTTCTCAGAGGATTGCAAATAATGCAGCAGCATTGTAACAAGTGCATATTCTACATATTCCCCGTGATGTGTATATAACACACCACGGGGAATATGTAGAATACTATGTAAATTACATGTTTCTACCTCAATTCCTTCATGGTGATTATCACAAATTTTCAGTACACCCTTGAGTTGGAGGGTACTGTGTTGTAATGTGGGAAGGCACTGTTTTTGTGTTTACAGGTGATATTCATTTGCTTATTGATGATGCAAAGTTAGGAAAGTTATAAGGTTAAATATTATTATTATTAACACCAGACCTCCATCCACGGAGTCAAAACACTCGCTGTAGGAGATACTGTCACACACAATGCTCGTCAGACTGAACTTTAAACTCATTTAACATGTCAGCATTCTAACAACACTGTCAGGCAATGCATTCCACTCATTAACCACTCTCCATTTAAAGAACCTTTCCCTAACTCCCTTGCTCCTTATACAGTTTTCAAGAAAAGCCTCTTGTTCTACCCTCCTCTCCCATTGAATGAAAAATTTATTCTGCATTAACCTGGTAACAATCACTAACCAGCTTATATGCCTCTTATATGTCATATCCCCTCTCCTCCAACTCTTATTCATGAGCTTTGCAAATTATATCCCCTCAGTCTGTCTTCATTCTCACATTCAAAAGACCTTAGTTGTTGTTCTCTGGACTCTTTCTAATATATCCTGATCACCATGAAAACCAGGTGACCAAATTTGTACACAATAATCCATATATAGCCTAATCAAGGACTTATACAGTACAACCATAATCTCTTTATTTCCATTTTTTAAGATCCTCCACATCATTGCCATAATCTGATGTGATGACTTCACAACTCGTGCAATGCAACCCTGAACTTCAGGTCCTTGTCCACCACCACCAAATTTCACACCTTTACACTTTGCAACATTGAACTGATGGTTCCACTCACTTGCCCACTCATACAATCTATTCAGGCTCTCCTGTAAAGTCAAAATCTGCTTGACCCCTCATTCTCTCCAATTTTACATCATCTGCAAATAGTTTCATATATCACCAGTTATATACATCCCAGTATCATTAATATACAAGTTAAAAAAGAATTGTCCCAAAACAGACCCCTGTGGCAAACCACTAGTAATTTTCTTCTCTATAAGGATATTGCCCAAACACAACTTTCTGATACCTATTTGACAACAAGTCACCTATCCAACTCAGTAATATACTATCCAATTCTATCCTTTTCCAATTTAGTTACCCTCTCATGTGACAATTTATTAAAAGCCTTGCAAAATCTAAGTATACCACTATACAGACTTGTGCAATTCATTCATCACCTTGATATAGTACATCTGTAAACTGGCAAAATATGACCTGAGTTTAAAAAATCCTTTCATTCCTTTGGGATTAGTGCTATAGTATGACTCATTAAACAAGTATGCCAAGGTTAACGCTAATTCCCTGGCACATATGGTGATATATCAAGTCCTATTTTCTTACTGACTTCAAGCTTACTTAACTGCTCATATACTGTTTACTCGCTCAGAGATAAGCCATCTTCTCTCACTCCCTCTACACTTGAGTTTCTTATGACACCCTGATGAATTCATCACCTTGACCTGTTACCTGGCCTGTTCTTTATACTTTTCATGCAACTGATTATTACCGTTATTCATATTGTGCTAACTTCACAATGTCTTCTTCCAGATTTAATCCCTTTAATCATCCATTTGACACCTTATTAAGCCTTATGCCATCAGAATACATTCACACACTGATGCTGTTAAATATCTCTTTGTTGGTGCCAATTATCTCCTTCGCACTTAACTCCTTACTAATTCTATAACTCTAACCTGTTCCTAAGCTTTTCATAATCATTGGCCTTGTAGTTCCATATATATACTTTCCTCAGAGAAGTCTTCATATAGTTGACCACTTACTAACTGGAGGAAAATGCAGCATCCCACTTTTCAAAACGAGTCTAGGGTAGTTTCTTAAAATAACAATAACAATAAGAATGTCCTGGATTTTGTGAGGTTATATTATTATTATCAGCATTAGACCAAGTTAAATAGTGATGATCAAAAGAGACTCCACTTCCATGGCAGACCACTAGTGACATTCCTTTTCTGGGATACTGCTCTTCCCTCCACCATACAGAACTTTCGCTGATACCTGCCAACTGCCTTATTTTTCTACTTAATTGTGGAGTTACCAACTTATCCTGTGGCATTTTATCAAAGTTCTTTGCCATTGCTGTTTAAGATGTTTAATGTTAAATGGATTTTTAATGTTAAACTCTTAAAATGTTAATATTAATATTAACATTATTGTTAATATTATTCAAATAACAAATTGACATTGAACATTATGAAACATAATTAACTTTAATTGAAAACGAAAAAAAAAGTAGTAATATATGCCCAGGTGAGATTTTTAGATAGCATAATTACAAGTTTTATTAAAAATTCGAGTATTAATTTATTTTTGTTTTGCATCTTTAGTAATGACATCTTTGAAGCTGACCAAACTGTACCTCCTTATAGCTATAACAGGATTCTTCTGTATAACTGAGTTGGTATGCAGTCATTATAATGGATCATTAGTACAATTAGTAGATTCCTATCATGTGTTATATAATCTGGTATCTTTATTATTGGCAGTGGCATGCTGTCAGGTAAGTAAAAAATATTATATATTATTATTATTATTATTATTATCCCAAGACCCCCCCCCCATGGAGTCAAAGACTCATCTAGGAGGTCCTTTTATCATACCGCACCTTACACATACACACTCAAATTCTCTGCAGCACCACGCTCTCAGGCAAGGCATTCCAATCATTACAACTCTGCATGCAAAAAACTTGCTTTTCACTCCCCTGCTCACACCCTCCTTATACAGCTTCCAGAGATCCTCTGGTTCTCCCCTGATCTCTCACTATTTGCTGTAAAGCCTCTTCAACATTGATCCTATAATAACCCGTTACTAACTTGTAGGTCTCTATCATATCACCCTTTCTTCCTCCTATCCACTAGACTTTGTGAATTGTATCTTCTCAACCTTTCCTCATATTCAACATTCCAGAGATTACAAACCACCTTAGTAAGTCATCTTTAGACCCTTTCCAACATCTATTCATCCTTTTGAAAACCAGGTGACCAAATCTGTGCACAGAAGTCCATGTGTGGCCTAATCAAAGCCTTATACAATGGAACAAGAATCTCCTTACAAGTCAGTGTCCTCAGCATCATTCCCAGAATTCTTTGTGTTGTCCTCACAATTTCAGCAATGTGTCCCCTAAATTTCAGATCCTTATCCACTATCACCCCAAGATCTTTTGTTTCCTCTACCTCCAATGGTACATCCCCACCAAGCATACATTCTACATCCCATCTTTGTTTCCCGAATTTTAAAATCTTATAATTTGTAACATCGAAGTTGCCTCTCCATTTCCATGCCCATTCACTCAATTTATTCAAGTCTTCTTCTAAAGCCACAACATCAACATCTTTACTCTTCATAGTTTGTCCCAACTTTGCATCATCTGCAAACAACTGAATATCCAAATCTTTGCCAATATCATTAACATACAGATTAAACAGCAATGGACCTAAAACAGAGCCCTGATGCACACCACTAGTGACTTTCCTTTTCCGGCATATTGCAACCCCATACATAACTTACTGACACCTATCAAATACCCACTCTCCAATCCAATGCACTAATCTATTATCCAACCTCATCTGCTCTAATTTGACTATCGACTTATCATGTGGTATTCTATCAAAGCCTTTGCGAAATCTAAGTATGCTACTGTGTTTCCCTCTCCTCTGTCCAAGTAAGCCAGGAATACTTACTTATTGTAATAAGTAAGTAGATTACTAAAATATGACCTCCCTTTAGCAAATCCATGCTGTCTGTCAAAGATAATTCCATTCTTGTCAATCCACTTCTGGATCATAGTTCTCACCAGCTTCTCAAACAACTTAACCATAACACCGGACACACAGATAGGCCTATAATTTGATACCTGAGTTCTATCACCTCCATTATGAAGCTGCACAATCTTGCCCTCATTCCGCTCCTATGGAACTCGACCCAATGCAAGACTCATATTAATATATATATATATATATTAATATGAAAGAATGATTATTGACTCAGTTAACATACATATTTTTTAAAAATAATTGAATGACTAAAACCGAGATTTAAGTAAAAAGGTTTTAATATTAAATCACGACTAGTTTCAGCTTGCAGCAGCCTTCATCAAGTGACATTATAAAAGAAAGAAAAAAGAAAAAACACTAAAACACTGAAGTTGAGAGTTTATTTTTCACTTGGTTAGAGTAGAATAAATTTAGTTTAATCCTCTATCCAAGTGTGAGCAAACTTTGTTTGCTCACACTTGGATAAAGGATTAAACTAAATTTATTCTAAAACACTGAAGCTTAAATAAACTATGAACAACATAGAGAGTCTCTATACATAATTGACATTAAAACGTTGTGGTTGCATTTAAAGCTGTTCTTTCGTTTGTTGTATTGTTGGGAAAGTGCATGCTAGTAGCATCTCATGAATGCCAGTACATGATTACAGCTGAATGACTATCTTGGAGGTTGTAGCTCCAGTTATTATTTAGATGAACAGGAATGAAGATGATTTCTCTAGATTCCATGATTTTTCTCTCTAGTTCATCATTGCAACGGAAGATGTTAGTAGATTTTGTGTCCCAGTATGATTTTGGCTTTTTTCTGTGTGACTTTGGCTTTCATCATTAGGATTAGCCGAGAAAAGAATATGACTTGATAATGCACTGGCTCACTGTCTCTTGTAAGTAATGTCTTACAAGAGATTAATGACCGAGTTAGTCAATCTCTGGCACGGGCAAGCAGATTTTTTTTCAGGAAACTCGGGTTTTTTGTCCCAGAAACTCAAGAAAATCAACTGTAGAACACACACTATTTCCAACAATAACATATCCTGTTAGGGTTAAGTACCAAGAGATGGCAGCACTTGTTTGCCATTGTCTTCATAGATTGCCACTTATAATCAGTGACAGTCTTGGGCCAGCTAAATGAAGTTTTAAAATATATATATCAGACAATAACGTATCCTGTTAGGGTTCGGTACCAAGAGATGGCAGCATATGTCTGCCAGGCTTTTCATTGGTTGCCACTTATAATTAGTGATAGTCTTAAACCAGCTATCTCTGATTAGCTACCAGTGGAGACTGAACTGCCCACTCAGTCTCCAAAAGCTCGATAGGGTTAAAAGTCCTTGAAAACTCCCTATAAGGGAATAAAAGCCTGGCAGACATATGCTGCCATCTCTTGGTACCGAGATGGTACCAAGAGATGGCAGAGGAATTGGAAGGCCAGGATATCGTTAGCGCGTGGGAAATTGTGAAAGAATATTTGTTAGCAGCAATGGTAAGTTGTATACCACGAGTGAAGAAGAGGACACAATTTGGAGTAAAGTGGATGACAAACAATATTAAACAGGAATTGCATGTGAAAAAGAGGCTATGGAAGGGATATAAGGAGATAGGTGGAGAGAGGATGCGTGAAGATTATAAGACACAGGCCAGAAGAATGACTAGTGTGGTAAGGAAAGTGAAACTGGAATATGAGAGGAGATTGGCCCTAAGATCCAAAGAAAATCCTAGAGAATTTTTTAGCTATGTGACCAGTAGGAGGAGAAATAACTGGAAGAATGATATTGTGGGATAAAAATGGGAATAGAATGACTGATGCAGAGGACATAGTGGAATTGTTCAATGAACACTTTATTGGAGTATTTCATCCTGAAGGAGTCAGTTTTAATGCTAGAGGGATAGGGCAGGTTGAAGGTTTAGACAGGAGGAGAGTGTGTTTCAGATACTAAGAACTCTGGATGTCAATAAAGCTTTGGGACTGGATGGTATTTCACCACGAGTTTTGAGAGAATGTGCTAGGGAACTGACAGTGCCTTTAACCTGGCTTTTCAATGAGTCTGGCTTCGGCAAAGGTGCCCAGGGAATGGAAGGAAGGTAAGATAGTGCCATTGCATAAGGGTGGTAACAGACTGGAAGTGTCTAATTATAGACCAGTCTGTGTGTCATCAGTAGTTGTTAAGATATTGGAGAAAGTAGTGAGGGACCGTATACAGCACTGGGCAGATGAGGGTAATGTTATCTGTGAGAGTCAACATGGATTTGTGAAAGGGTGCTCTTGTTTTAGCAATATGCTAGCCTTTTATAATAAAGTTACAAGAACATTAGATGAGGGAAAGGCATATACTGCAATTTTCTTAGACTTAGCAAAGGCATTTGACAGGGTGCCACATGATAAGCTGATATTTAAGTTGCAACACATGGGTCTGGATGTCAGATTGGTCACCTGGATTCAGGATTGGCTGTCTGATAGTTATCAGAGAGTTGTGTATGGTGGAGCAGTTTCAAGGAGACAGAAGGTTACAAGTGGGGTCTCACAGGGCTCAGTACTAGGACCTATATTGTTTAACCTTTATATCATTGACATTGCCAGTGGATTGCAAGGGGATATTCAGTTGTTTGCGGATGATGTGAAGCTGGGAAAGATTATTAGTAATAGTGCAGATGTGGTAGCCCTGCAAGAGGATTTGAATAAGCTAGATAGATGGACAAATAAATGGGGATGTCAGTTTAATGCAGCAAAATGTAAGGTCTCGAACTTTGGGAAACATCGATGGGATGCTGCATACTCTATGGGAGGAGTTATACTGGAGGAAGTTGGGGAGACAAGCGATCTGGGGTTGATGATTGATAGAAACCTGAAGTTTAGGGGGACATATTGCAAAGGTGGTGAAGGTAACACAGAGGATTGCTGCAATTATGAGAAGGACACTGACCTGCAGAGATAAGAGGGTTATCATTCCATTGTATAAGTCTCTGATCAGACCACACTTGGATTATTGTTCTCAGATTTGGTCCCCAGGATATGAAGGGGATAAATTAACTGTCGAAAAGATACAAAGACGGATGACAAAGATGGTCTCAGGACTGTACAAGGATAGTTATGAGAATCGGCTGAGGGAATGTGGACTGCAGAGTTTGGCGGATAGAAGAAGGAGAGGTGATATGATTGAGACTTTTAAACTGTTGAGAGGTGGTTACAGGGTTGACACTGGGGAGTTCTTTCACTTGGTTGAACAGCAGGGAGGAGTGATAACAAGAGGCCATCCCTGGAAGTTACGAAAGGAAACTGTGAGCAAGAGGGTGAGGAGTGGTTTCTTTGCATGGAGGGTGGTTGAGCCATGGAATGCATTGCCTGATAGAGTGGTGAGAGCAAGAACGGTCAATGAGTTTAAGGAGTGGTATGATAGACTTTGTGTTTCTTAGGGGGAACCTCCCCTCGATGAGTCTTGACAGACTTTATGTTCTTAGGGAGGATGAGTCTTTTGACTCCATGGAGGCCTGAATAATAATAATAATAATAATAATAATAATAATAATAATAATAATAATAATGTAATGCACAGTTTAATTGTGTGTGCCTTTTATGCCAAGTAACTGCAAACAAAAGTTACTTGACAAACAAATCAATGATCATCCTTCCTGACTAAATTATTTCAATAACTTTTGTTATTTTACACATAATATCATCAGTGCAGGACAATTATCTAATAATAAGACTACATGATTGGTTGCCGTAAATCCAAGTTTTTTTTTTGTTGTTGTTATGCCTAATTACTTTGGGTACAAAATGATGTGTGAATTATTCCTGAATATTTGTTTCTTAATCCATGCATTTTTCTGGCCTCTATAAAAATGATGGGAAGAGATACTCCAGGAAGTGCTCAGATAATGACTTTTGGAAGTCACAAGGGATTTGCATCTGTGGGGTTCAGCAGCATTGGCACAACACAAAACATTAACTCACACTTAACTGTTTATATAGTTGATGTGGGCAACATCTGCAAAACAAGATGATGTCATCTGCATTATACACTTATTAGTTTCTTTGAAAGCTTTTACAAAGTCTGCAGCAGCCTCAAAATCCGATGACTACTTTTCTTTACAAATGACTATGCATTTGATTCTACGATGGTACTTGAACTTGTATAAACATCCCTCACTATGCATGCAATTTGAAAGTATGTTCATATTCTCATGAAAGTATTTTGCCTTTTCTCTAATTAGTCAACTTGGCATGGGAATCTTTGTTTCTCATTACTGCTGCTACTATTAACACACCACTTCATCAACGATCTCTGTTCTTGGTTTTGTCAGGGTATGCCACTATCTTATATATACAGGTATACTACTTTCTAACCAATGCCTTGAGATATTATTATTATTCGTGACACCTCCAAGGAGTCCGAAGACTCATCACGGGAGGACACCCACTGTACACCTTTCCATCTCTACCATTACACCGGCCTCTACTACCAATAATCCACATCAATGTCATCTACTGCCCACCACCACAGCTAGTATTATTTTGTCTGTAAATTGCATGTGTTCTGAAGGGCCAATTTGTCTGTATGCGGGATGAAAAACCTGAGTTTTTGGGAGAAAAAACCCCGCTACCTCCGTATGAGATCGGCTAACTCGCCTTCAATTGAAAAAGTTCATATAAAGATTCCTCCCATCATGATGAGAATCGAACTTAGGCCTTTTCTAATCGAAGAGCACAATGTACTGTCGTTCTTCCAATTGTGCTACGCTTAAAGGGGAAAAACCAAGGCCCTCACAGCTCATTACTACACTAGAGTTTCATTGTTTAACAATTGCAGACTGTCACACAAATGAGAATTGGAGAGGTTAGGCAGCCAATAGTCCCTTGCACCCAACACAGCACAACGGGATATACCTGTACCAGTCGTCAGCTTCTCCCTCAGATGTTATGCAAATGTTTCCTATGAAAATATGCTACAGCATCATACTATGGTCTTGGAACATGCAACGTTCCAAAACACATTGTGATGATGATATGTTTGATCAGATCATTCAAAGAGAAGCTGCCTTTGTGGATATATCATTTGGAGCAGAAATCTCTCAATCATTTCCCAAATCTGAAGAAAATGATTAACAACAGCGAATTTGTCTTGAAATCATTTGTAAAATCACTTAAATTGCTTTAGAAAGGTCAAGAGATTTCAGCAGTTCAACACCATTGAGCCAATAGTATCGTTTTTTTTTTTTTATAACCATTTTACAGGCTTAAGTGTGATTAAAATTATTGAACTCATTACAAACTTTAACAACAAGAGAAGTAGAACTGGAAATTTTAGATCTCAGGAATGATATTACATTAAAGTCATATAAAGGTGATGAAAACTTTTGGAGGTCGGTGGATAGAGAAAGATTTCCTGTTTTTAAAAGTTGTGCATACAAGATAAAGTTTGGGATCAACATACCTGAGTGAGTCATTTTTTTCCACCATGAACATTGTAAAATCTAAATACAAATTGTGACTAAAGGATGAACATCTCAATGATTGTTTGCAAGCTGCAACATCATCTTATATTCCCAACTACGAAAGACTGGTCAGTGATATGCAACTCCAAAGATCCCATTAAAATCCATTTTTCTTCATAATTTATTTAAAACATTTTTGTTCCTTTCCAATAAAAACAAAATGATAATGATCTTTTGGTTTATTTATCCATCCATCCATCCATTTACTCGTCTGTCCAAGGATGGGTTGAGTCCCCTCTTAATGAGGGGCTTACTGGCGTATTGATGCAGTCGGCTTGCCACCCCTCTGCCGCATCCCGTAAGGGCAGTATTCTTGTCTGTAATCCGTGTGTGTTCACAGGGCCGGTTTGCCTGCTTATGGGATGAAAAACTCCAGATAAACTAGGGGTAAAAACCCTGCTGCCCACACCCAAGACCGGCTAACTTGGCTATGGCTGAGGAAGATCCTTAAGCACCTCATGTCATCGACGGGAATTGAACCTAGATCACTCCTTCCTCAGGCATATGGTTGCAAAGCACAAAACCACTAGGCTAACCACGTGGACATTTGTTTATTTATCCATAACATAAGTTTATCTTGATTGTTTGATTGCTTTAAGAAAGATGGCAGGGTAAGGGGAGGAGTGCTCCCAGTACTGTTTCCTCATCTTAAAAGTGTTCTAGAGCTCAAAAAAGATTGGTAATCCCTGGTCTAAGATATTTGTTCCTTCATTTATTATTATATGCTGTTTCCTCTATCCAGTTTATATTACTCTAGTTAAAATCCTGCATATCAATCACTTACTTCATACATGACAACCAATTTTCCTAAAAATGTTCCACTCATTAACCTCTCTCTGTGTTCCATAGTATTTAGCAACTGGAGAGTAGTTTTGAAAATCACAATTCTCTATAAACCAGCCACTAGTGTTTGTTAATTTATGGAAATACCATTCAAATTTACACTTAGTGATGCCATATTTGATATGTTAAACTGTATATACTTTCTACTATATATATTTACAAAGTGACTATCTGATATATTTCAATAAACATTTTATTTGGTTTAAATACTGCATTTTTATTTCAGGTATCACAGATGCAGACAATAAAGAATACATTTGGTTGGGCTCGTATTGAGGTCCTTGGTGCTCTTATGAATGTTCTCTTTTTGACAGCTCTCTACTTTACTGTTGCAATGGAAGCCATCCAAAAATTATTCCAGCTATCCAGTGCTGTTGGAAAATCCCCAGATCCCTATGCACTTCTTGCATTTGGCATAGTTAGCATGTTTCTGAATGTCTTGTGCTTCTTCCTCATCGGAGGTGCAAAAATAAAATTAAAAAAAAAATATATATATATATATATATCATTTCATTTCATTTTTTACCTGTAATATTCATAACTGCTGCTCTTTCTTTTTTTAATGACTAATTTTGATATGTTAAACTGCCAGCCTGGCTGGCCAAGTGGTTAGCATATCCACTCTCCAGCCAAAAGGCTGCAGGTTCAAATCCTGCCGTGGGCATGGATGTTTGTGGTTGTCTGTGAAAATGCCAGTGGTGGTAGTGGTTGGTGGTAGATGGCGGTGTAGTTGTGGCTAGTTGGTGGAGACAGAGTTGTAGAGCAGGTACCCTCCCTCGATGAGTCTATGAACTCCCTGGAGGTGTCAAGTAATAATAATAATAATAATAATAATTTTTTAGCTTGTAGGTAAGCAATGATATGGATCTTCAGTTGGAATAGGGACATCACCATACAATAAAATTACAGGATAGTTCATTAAAAATTAGACCCTAGTATAGAAAAAAATTTAACCATAATCATTCTTATTATACATTTAATAACTTTATAAACTATTAGATATGAGATGACAAAAAAAAACAATATTGAATATTAACTTTCTTTGAAAAGTATCAGAAGTCACTGACTTTATCACATGTTGGACACTGGAAAGTTATTTAAAAGAAATTTCTTCTTACACTAATTTCTGGATTGGTCATTCCTATCATCAAGTGGATAATATTTTCATTCTTCATCTAACATGCAGTGGATTGAAATCCTACTTAAATATCCTATGGATGTAAATTAAAGATACCAAGAAATTATATACTTGATTTAATCCATTATCCAAGTGTAAGCAAATAAAGTTTGCACCTGAAGTATCTTTCAGGACTGAGGCAACTCATGGCAAAGGTGGTATGACTTCACATCACCTGCCTTAGCATCCCATAATGCAAAACACATCTCCCTGCGGACATGTATAATGCTATGCATTATGGGAAGGATCACTACCCAGACCGGTTTTGACCTTTATGGAGGTCTCATCAGTGGAAACCAGACCCATAGATGAGATACCAAGGTTGAAGTAATGCAGAAGTCTTATTTTCCTATATGAGTTGTCACTTTATTATTATAATACTCTGGATTAGAGATAGATAGTTGTTGAAAGTTTTTCACTTGGTTATATTATAAATTAAAGATACCAAGAAATTATATACTTGGTTTAATCCATTTTCTAAGTGTAAGCAACCAAAGTTTTCACCTGGAGTATCTTTCAGGACTGGGGCAACTTGTGGCAAAGTGCAAACTTTGTTTGCTTACACTTAGATAATGGATTAAACCAAGTATATAATTTCTTGGTATCTTTAATTTATAATATCACCAAATGAAAAACTTTCAACAACTATCTATCTCTAATCCAGAGTATTTTAATAATAAGGTGTGACACCTTTTGGCAACTCATATAGGAAAATATGACTTCTGCATTACTTCAACCTTGGTATCTCACTTCTGGGTCTGACTCCCACTGATGAGCCCTCCATAAAGGTCGAAACCAGTCTGGATAGTGATCCTTACCATAATGCATAGTATTATACATGTCTGCAAGGAGATGTACTTTGCATAACGGGATACTAAGGCAATATTGTGAAGTCATATCACCTTTGCCACGAGTTGCCTCAGTCCTGAAAGCTACTTCAGGAGCAAACTTTGTTTGCTTACCTTTGGATAATGGATTAAATCAAGTATATAATTTCTTGGTATCTTTAATTTATAACACAACCAAGTGAAAAACTTTCAACAACTATCTATTCTAATCCAGATCTGAATTAGATTAGAAATCTGGAAAAAGAAAGTACTTTGGAGGAAGTAGTACAAGATGAATAATGGTAATAATCAGTCGTATGAAGAGTATAAAGAACAACGAGCCAGGAGAGTGACTCAGTTAGTAAGGAAAACAAAAGTAGAGTATGAGCAAATGGCAAATCAGACAAAGAAAAACCCTAGAGATTTTTTAGATATGTGGCAAGAAGAAGGAAGAATAATCATGATAAGATGAAGTTAATGGATGAAAGTAGTAGAATGGTAACTGCTACAGAAGACATTGTTGAGATATTCAGTGATCAATTTATAAGGAGAATGATTATGGAAAGAACAAGAGAATTTTCAGAAGGAAGTATTCCTCCTGAAAATCTGTTTTATTGATTATAAAAAAACCTTTGATTATAGGATCACAACAGACTGTGGATTGTAATGAGATCAATTGGAATACCTGAACATCTGATTCTCTTGATAAGAGAGCTGTATGACAATCAAGAAGCTTCAGTAAAAACAGTCTTTGGAGAACTCTTTTTAATATTTATAGTGAATATATTATGAGAATGGCTAATTTAGACAAAGATCCAGCTGGAATTAAGATTGGTGACAGAAAAATAAATAATTTAAGATATGCAAATGATACAATCCTCATAGCAGAAACTAAGGAAGACTTGGAACGGTTGATTCTATTGGTTAAGATGGCAAGTAACAAAGCTGGGCTTAATTTAAATATCAGCAACACAAAAGTGATGGCTTCTTGTAATTTAAATGAATTTATAATAGAGAGAGATAAAATAGAAATCATTTAAAGTTATGATTTACTACGGTCCACAATCAGAAATGATGGTGAATGTAATTATTATTATTATTATTATTATTATTATTATTATTATTACCCAAGACCTCATGGAGTCAAAGACTCATCTGGGAGGTCCTTTTTTCACACACACAGCTCATCATACCATGCTTTGAACACATTCAGACTCCCTGCAGACACCACACTCTCAGGAAAGGCATTCCAATCATTTACAACTCTGCATGAAAAAAACCTGCCTCTCACTCCCCCTACTCACACCTTCTTTATACAGTTTCAAGGGATCACCTCTGGTTCACTCCCGATCTCCCACTATTTTCTGTAGACCTTCTCCAGCATTGATCCTATAACAACCCCTTACCAACTTGTAGGTCTCAATCATATCTCCACTCTTCTTCCTGTCCACCAGACTCTGCAAACTGCAACTCCTCAATCTTTCCTCATACTCGACATTCCAGAGGTCAGAAACTAGCTTGGTCAGTCGCCTTTGGACCCTTTCTAACATCTTTTCATCCGTCTGAAAACCAGATGACCAAAATCTGGGCACAATAGTCCATGTATGGTCTAATCAAAGCCTTATACACTGGAACAAGAATCTCCCTACTTCTAAACGTCAGTGTCCTCCGCATCATTCCCAGAAGCCTTTGTGTTGTCTTCACAATTTTGGCTGTGTCCACTAAATTTCAGATCCTTATCCACTATCACCCCCACAGATCTCTTATTTCTTCCACCTCCAACAATGTATCCTCACCAAGCATAAATTCTGCATCCCATCTTTGTTTTCCAAATTTTAAAACTTTGCATTTTGCAATATTGAACTCACATCCCCATTTCCGTGCCAAATCACTCAATCTATTCAAGTCTTCCTGCAAGGTC
Source organism: Typopeltis vanoorti (assembly GCF_054136105.1). Lineage (NCBI taxonomy): Eukaryota > Metazoa > Arthropoda > Arachnida > Uropygi > Thelyphonidae > Typopeltis > Typopeltis vanoorti. The sequence continues at coordinate 135,053,420 of NC_143554.1, read as the reverse complement.
ACAACATCCTCACTACTCTTCATGGTTCATCCCAACTTTGCATCATCTGCAAACAACTGAATATCTCCATCCAAATCTTCACCTATATCATTAACATACAAATTAAACAGTAATGGCCCGAAAACAGATTCCTGAGACACTCCACTAGTGACTTTCCATTTCCTTGACATCGCTCCCCCATACACAACTTGTTGATACCTATCAGACAGCCAGTCTCCAATCCAATGCACTAATCTAATATCCAACCCCATCTGCTCTAGTTTGACTGTCAACTTATCATGAGGTACTCTATCAAAAGCTTTTGCAAAATCCAAGTATATTACTGTGTATCCTTCTCCTCTGTCCAAGGGAGCAGTCACTTTATTGTAATAAGTAAGTAGATTACAACATGACCTCCCTTTAGCAAATCCATGCTGTCTATCAAAGATGATACCATTGTTGTCGACCCAACTCTGGATCCTAGTTCTCACAAGCTTCTCCAACAACTTAACCACAACATCTGACACACAGATAGGCCTACAGTTTAATACTCGAGTTTGATCACCTCCTTTATGAAGTGGCACAATCTTGCCCTCCTTCCACTTCTTAGGGACTTGACCGAGTGCAAGACTCTTATTTAAAAAATATGTCAAGGCAGGTGTCAACTCCCTGGCACATTCCTTCAGAATACGTGGCAATATATTATCAAGTCCCACAGCCTTATTAACATCTATTTTACTCAACTCCCCATATACCTCTTGCTCACTTACAGTCTGTCTCTCTTCCCCATCATCTACTGCTCTCCATGAAGTCACATTCATAAGATTGAAAGACCTATATGAACTGCTCATTAAGTATCTCCACCACACATTCCGCAACAGCTGTCTTTATACCATTTTCCCCAATCAATGTCATCCTTCCATAATCATTCTTTCTTTTGCTGGCTACATATCGAAAGAACTCCTTAGGATTCTTTTTGGCTTCATTAGCTAACTCTGTTCATACGTCTCTTTAGCTACCCTCACCAACCAAGTCACCCTCCTTGGCTAGTCTTTGTAGACCTCATGGAATTTCCACTTCGCTTATGGTGCCTCCACAATGCCCTTTTTCTCTGTATTGCATGCTTAATCTCTTTATTCATCCATCTCACACCTACCTTATTTAACCTTCTCACCCGTGGAATATATTTAGACATTGCATCTACCAGATAGTTTTTGAAAATCCCCCCATTGATCCCTTTTCCAGCTAACTCCTCATTCTATGTTACACCCACAAGCTGTCTCCTGAGCTCTTCATAATCAACCCCCCCCCCTTGTAATTCCACATATACCCTTTTCTCACAGAGGTCCTCACACTGCTGGCAACCACCCAGGTAATCACCTCATGGTCACTCTCACCAATTGGTGGATGATTTGACATCTCATTTATAATTATCCTCTGATGAGATGACCAAATCCAAGACTCTCAATCCTCGCGTGCCCTCTGTCACATGCTGTCTGAGGTAGTTATCCCTCAGAAACTAATTTTCTTTACTTCCAGTTGCAATCTCATCATTACAGTCTATATTGCCATAATGATCACCCTTTTCTTATTTGCTTGGCTAATTTGATTATACATTTCATTATCACCACCCCCCACATTTCCTGGTCTATAACAACATCCAACCAAGTATTTGATTCTATTCACCTCTATCTCACACCATACTACCTCAGAACCACTGGCACTATTTCCCTCTTGCATCTCTACTTTGTATGGACATAACTCTTTCTCTATCATCAATAGCACTCCCCATCCCTTTTTATCCTTTCTATCCTCACTAAACACATCATACCCTTCCATCTCTATTCCTGTCAGGATGTCGTCCTCTTCCAACCATGTCTCACTTATTCCAAAAATCTTTGGGTGAACAGATGCAATTAATGCAAACATTTCATCTGCCTTGTTTCTTATACTTCTAGCATTTGTATACAAATACAACAGCCCATTTCTGGATCTACAGATAGTTCCACTGATACCACCTACTCGATGTGATCTCTCAATGCTCGACTGGGGCCATTTCCCTTTCTGCTTATTCATTTTAAAACCCTTTTCAATTCCAACTGTTTCCTCTTGATCCCAGGTCATCGCATTCCTTTCTACACATGCTCTCACCTCCTCTCGGAGCATCCACCTTTCTCATGCTGTGTACCCCTGTCCACCCTGAGCCTCCCCATTTTCCTGTTCCTCTTGCACACCCATTCTCACATTTTCTATACTCATACCACTCATTTCCTCATTCATAACCACCTCTTCAATCTCTCCTAACTTACTCTCCTGCACCTCCACATCGCTTCCTGCTTGATCTGGTTTATTTTCTTTCACTCTACTCACTTTTCTACCTTCCAGCAGTAATCTCTCCAAGCCACTCACACCATAACCACTCAAATGCAGCCCATCGCTCCCATACAGCTCACTTCATCCCTCAAACTCATTCCACACATTAACAAACTGCACTCCCATCTCCAATGAAACTTCTGTCTCTTTAATGAAATTAAAAGTGATGTTAAACCTGACAAAAATTATTATTATTATGATGATGATGATGATTCATGCTTCCATGGAGTCAAAAGACTCATTGTGGGTGAAATCCTTCCTAGAAAACACAAAATCTATCATACCACTCCTTGAACTCATTGACTGTTCGTGCTCTCACCACTCTATCAGGCAATAGATTCCACTTTTCAACCAACCTCCATGCAAAGAAACCACTCATTATCCTCTTGCTCACAGTCTCCTTTCGTAACTTCCAGGGATGGTCCCTTCTCCTTGCTCCTTTTACCTCCTGTTCCACCAAGCGAAAGAACTCCTCAGCCCAGTGTCAGCCCTGAAGCTACCTGTCAACAGTTTAAAAGTTTCAATCATATCACTTCTCCTTCTATTTACCAAACTCTGCAGTCCACATTCCATCCTCATAACTAACATTGTATAGTCCTGAAACCATCTTCGTTATCTGCCTCTGTACCCTTTCCACAGTTAATTTATCCCCTTCAAATCCTGGGGACCAAATTTGAGAACAACAGTCCAAGTATGGTCTGATCAGGGCTTTATACAATGGAATGACAACTCTTTTATCTCTGCCAGTCAGCATCCTTCTCAGTATTGCAGCAATCCCCTGGGTTACCTTCACCATCTTTGCAATATGTTCTCTGAATTTCAGGTTTCTATCAATAATTACCATTAGATCTCTTGTCTCTCCTACTTACTCTAGTACAGCTTCTCCAACAGAATATGCTGTCTCTCAAACTTCAAGACTTTACATTTTGCTGCATTAAACTGATATCCCCATTCATTTGCCCATCTGTCATGAAAGACAGAGGTGTGAGTAAGGCCACGAAAGTTAGAATTGTCAAAGCAATGGTATTTCCAGTAGTGATGTATGGATGTGAAACTAGATTATTAAGAAGAAATATAGAAAGCAAATTGATTCATTTGAATTATGGGTGTGGAAGAGACTACTAAGAATCCCATGGACTGCAAGAATGACCAATAAGGATTTAGAGAATATAAACACAGAATTCTCCTTAGGGGCTAAACAAAAGTTGATGTATTTTGGTCATATTATGCGAGCTGATGAATCATTGGAAAAGGCAGTTATGTTGGAGAACATAAAGGGAATGAGAAAAAAGACCACAAAAGAGTTGGATGGAAAACATAAAAGAACTTACCAACTTGAACTTACAATTACTTAATTATTTCTTGTGTTGGTTTTTTAATTATGTCCTGTACAGTTTGCTGGCAAATACCAAATTTGACTGCAAGTTATGAAACACTTTCACCTTTTTTCACATCTTTTAATAATCTCCAATTTATTTTCCATTTTTAAAATAAATATTTTTCTTTTCCCCAACGTTTTAGGGGTTGAAATGCTAGATAAATTTGGTAACACAAGAGGATCACACGAAAAAGCTTTTGTATTGTTTAACAGACGAAAGAGAATAGATTAAATTTGTAATATGCTTGACTGCACACTCTGGCAACAGAACAGGAAAGTGTAACAGTGATGACAAATAAGTTCTGCTAGAAGGACTACACACAGCGTTGGGCAGATGAGGGTAATGTTATCTGTGAGAATCAAAATGGATTTGTTAAGGGGTGCTCTTGCTTTAGAGTAATATGATTGCCTTCTATAATAAAGTGACATGAGCAGTTGATGAGGAAAAGGCATATACTGCCATTTTTTTGGATTTTGCAAAGGCATTTGATAGGGTACCACATGATAAGCTGATACTTAAGTTGCAGCACATGGGTTTAGATGTCGGGGTAGTCAACTGGATTCACGATTGACTGTCTGATAGGTATCAGAGTAAAAGTGGGGCAATATCAAGGAGGCAGAAGGTTACAAGTGGGGTTCCACAGGACTTAGAAATAAAGAAGAAATATAGAAAGCAAATTGATTCATTTGAATTATGGGTGTGGAAGAGACTACTAAGAATCCCATGGACTGCAAGAATGACCAATAAGGATTTAGAGAATATAAACACAGAATTCTCCTTAGGGGCTAAACAAAAGTTGATGTATTTTGGTCATATTATGCGAGCTGATGAATCATTGGAAAAGGCAGTTATGTTGGAGAACATAAAGGGAATGAGAAAAAAGACCACAAAAGAGTTGGATGGAAAACATAAAAGAACTTACCAACTTGAACTTACAATTACTTAATTATTTCTTGTGTTGGTTTTTTAATTATGTCCTGTACAGTTTGCTGGCAAATACCAAATTTGACTGCAAGTTATGAAACACTTTCACCTTTTTTCACATCTTTTAATAATCTCCAATTTATTTTCCATTTTTAAAATAAATATTTTTCTTTTCCCCAACGTTTTAGGGGTTGAAATGCTAGATAAATTTGGTAACACAAGAGGATCACACGAAAAAGCTTTTGTATTGTTTAACAGACGAAAGAGAATAGATTAAATTTGTAATATGCTTGACTGCACACTCTGGCAACAGAACAGGAAAGTGTAACAGTGATGACAAATAAGTTCTGCTAGAAGGACTACACACAGCGTTGGGCAGATGAGGGTAATGTTATCTGTGAGAATCAAAATGGATTTGTTAAGGGGTGCTCTTGCTTTAGAGTAATATGATTGCCTTCTATAATAAAGTGACATGAGCAGTTGATGAGGAAAAGGCATATACTGCCATTTTTTTGGATTTTGCAAAGGCATTTGATAGGGTACCACATGATAAGCTGATACTTAAGTTGCAGCACATGGGTTTAGATGTCGGGGTAGTCAACTGGATTCACGATTGACTGTCTGATAGGTATCAGAGTTGTGTATGGTGGGGCAATATCAAGGAGGCAGAAGGTTACAAGTGGGGTTCCACAGGACTTAGTACTCGGACCGGATTGCAAGGGGATATTCAGTTGTTTGGGGATGATGAGGGGTTATTAGTAATAGGGGAGGATTTTTAGTAATAGTGCAGATGTAACAGCCCTTCAAGAGGATTTGAATAAACTGGATAGATGGGCAAATGAATGAGGGTATCGGTTTAATGCCGAAAATGTAAAGTCTCGAAGTGTCGGATACATCAATCGGAGGCTACATACTCAATTGGAAGAGCTGTACTGGAGTAAGTATGGGAGTCAAGAGATCTGGGGGTAATGATTGATAGAAAACTGAAATTTGGAGCATATTGCAAAGATAGTGAAGAGGATTTGAACCCAGAGGATTGCTGCAATACTGAGATGGATGCTGACCTGTAGAGATAAAAGAGTTATCATTCGTTGTACAAGACTTTGATCAGACCACACTTAGACTATTGTTCTCAAATTTGGTCCCCATGATGCATACTCTATGGGAGGAGTTAAACTTGAGGAAGTAGGAGAGACAAGAGATCTGGGTTTGATGATTGATAGAAACCTGAAATTTAGGGGACATATTTCAAAGGTAGTGAAGGTAACGCAGAGGATTGCTGCAATAATTAGAAGGACACTGACCTGCAGAGATAAAATGGTTATCATTCCGTTGTATAAGACTTGATCAGACCACACTTAGACTATTGTTCTCAGATCTGGTCCCCAGGATTTGAAGGGGATAAATTAACTGTGGAAAGGGTACAAAGGCGGATAACAAAGATGGTGTCGGGACTGTACAATGTTAGTTATGAGGATCAGCTGAGACAGTGTGGATTGCAGAGTTTGGTGGATAGAAGGAGGAGGAGGGGTGATATGATTGAGACTTTTAAACGGTTGAGAGGTGGTTACAGGGTTGACACTGGGGAGTTCTTTTGCTTGGTTGAACAGCGGTAAGGAGTCATGACAAGAGGCCATCCCTGAAAGTTACAAAAGGAAACTGTGAGCAAGAGGATGAGGAGTGGTTTCTTTGCAAGGAGGGTGGTTGAACCATGGAATGCATTGCCTGATGGAGTGGTGAGAGCAAGAACGGTCAATTCATTTAAGGAGTGGTATGATAGACTTTGTGTTTCCTAGGAGGGACCTCCCTCGATGAGTCTTGATAGACTTGTGTTTCTTAGAAAGGACCTCCCAGGATGAGTCTTTTGACTCCATGGAGGCCCGAATAATAATAATAATGATGATGATGATGATGATTTGAAGGGGATAAATTAACTGTGGAAGGGGTACAGAGGTGGATAATAAAGATGGTTTCAGGACAATGTTAGTTATGAGGATCAGCTGAGGGAATGTGGACTGCAGAGTTTGGTGGATAGAAGAAGAGGTGATATGATCGAGACTTTTAAACTGTTGAAAGCAGTTACAGGGTTGAATACTGGATAGTTCTTTCACTTGGTGGAACAGCAGGAAGGAGCAATGACAAGTGGGCCATCATTCATCCCTGGAAGTTACGAAAGGAAGCTGTGAGCAAGAGGGTGAGGAGTGGTTTCTTTGCTTGTAGGGTGGTTGAACAGTGGAATGCATTGCCTGATAGAGTGGTGAGAGCAAGAACGGTCAATGAGTTCAAAGAGTGGTATGATAGACTTTGTGTTTCCTAGGAAAGTCCTCCCACAATGAGTCTCTTGACTCCATGGAGGCCTGAATAATAATAATAATAATAATGCTGTTTAATTATGCTGCAATATTATTTAAAATAAGCAGTAATGACTTCTATTGTTTTCTGAATCCACTTGCATAGAGAATTTTTAAAAAAATGAAATTCGTACGTACTACAGAGGACCACTGTTAATCAAACTCCATGGATAATTGAGCTCCAGATAATTGGCGTTTTACTCTGTCTTAACTGTTCTATGTCTCAATAAAATTTTTACTTGCATTTTTAAAAAAAAAGCTCTTCTATCTATATTTACATAAGCCAATAATCATATAGGATGCTCCATAATCCTGATATTGTTTTGATGAGTTGTCTCTGTGCATTCTCTACCACCTCCATTGTAGATCCAAATATTATCTAAATTTCAAGTTCAAAAAGGCAGCAGTGCAGAAGACAAAAAAATTGTTTATTAATTTTTTTTGCCTGGTTGGCCAAGTGGTTAGCGTATTCACTCTCCAGCCGAAAAGCTGTGGGTTTGAATCCCACTGTGGGTATGGATGTTTGTGATTGTCTGTGAAAATAATAGTAGTGGTGGCAACAGATGGTGTTGGTGTAGATGATGCAGTTCATTGTAGTTGGTGGACTGAGTCTTGGAGAAGGAGAGTTGTAGAATAGGTACCCTCCCTCGATAAGTCTTTGGACACCTTGGAGGTGTCACATAATAGTAATAATAATAATTGCTAATAAACTATAAGTTTTATTGTTAAAAATGATGATTTTTAAATATGACTAGACCTCTAAACTCCAAGGCTGAATTTATTTGGAGAAATCTTTATTGATTACAACACTATGGTCAACAATCAGAGCCATAGGAAATAATGATATCAAATAATTCTGCAAAAGATTGTTTTCTCATTCTCATTTTTAGCATCAATTGCAAATGATGCTTGTATCAAGCATCATTTGTAATTATTTAATCACGTAGCCAATCTTAATGCTATTAGAATTGAAGATTCTATTGAAGATTGTAAGTTTCATGCTATGATAGAGGCAAACTGAGGAGGAGGACACTGCTAATGAGTAGTGTATTTGATCGAAAGAAGGATTTGTACAATGCTGATGGACTACATCTAAATGGTTTGGGTGTTGAATGTCTGGTAAGAGCTTTGTTCACTGAGTATGCTGAAGTGCAAATTCAGGAAAACTTAATTAGGGTGGAAGCAGGTGACTTTATGTGAAGGCACCCATGAGGCGAGTGAGTGTGAGAATGGCCAAGTGCTGAATCTAGTTTCTCAAGCAAAAATATTGAATAGGGTAGTCAATTCAGGAAGTAAAGGTGGGTGGTGGCAGAAAGGGATGCTGTAGTTTCTATATACTAATGCCAGAAGTATCAGGAACAAGAGAGAGAGAGAGAGGTGTTTTTGGCATTGGTTAGTGCAACTTTTTCCAAAAGTTATAGGCATTAGTGAGACTTGTCTAACAGCTGATGATGCAGGGATAGAATGTGAAGGGTTTAGTATTTTCACGGAGGATGGAGAACATATGATGGAGGGGGAGGGGCACTGCTGATGATAGCAGATGAATTGCAGTTAAAAAGAATAGGAGATAGGTGGGAGGATGGCTGTTCTTTTGAAGCAGTGTGATGAGAGATTAAGGCCAGTAAGACAAATTAGCACAATGCAGTACAGGTCGAGTGATTATTATGGGGAACTTCAAATATAGCACTATAGACTGGAACAAAGAAAGATCAATCACATGGCAGGAAGGAAATGGGATTTTATACACCTACTGAGAGATAATTACTTGAGGCAGCATGTGATGGAGGGGACTAGGGGTCTGAGAGTATTGGACATGGTCTTAGTATCAGAAGAGCTATCCATAACCAAGCTGAACACATTACCTCTGATTGGTGAAAGTGACCATGCAGTCTTGACTTGGGAGATTGTAAAACATGAGGAATATTCTGTCAAGAAAGAGTATATGTGGAACTGCAAGGCAGGTGATTATGACAAGCATAGGAAGACGATTAAATCTGTGCCATGCCATAAAACACTGCAGGTAAGGATGTTAGTATTGCATGGGAGATAGTTAAGGGTCATCTAGAGGAAGCAGTATTAAATTGTATACCTAAGGTAAGAAGAGTTAATCATGTAGGAGATAGATGGATGAGTAATATCATTAAGCACGAGCTGCAGAAGAATGCTGTGGAGGATATATAAAGAGAAAAGTGACCAGCAAACCCATGAACAGTACAAGGCTCAGGCAAGAAAGGTGACCAGCATGACACAGAAGGAAAAATTTGGTCCAGTAGGATAAAGGAAATCCCAAAGATTTCTTTTGTTATGTGGCAAGCAAGAGGAAGAATGACTATGCAAGATTAACCTTAATGAGTAATGATGGTCACAAGGTGACAGAAGTAGATAAAATAGTGGAGTTACTGAGTGACCAATTTGCAAAGGTATATCATCCTAGTGAGTTTACTGCTATAACATATATGACAGACACTAATGTGAGAAAAGAGGTGGATGAACTGGAGTTTCTTAGGATATTGCAGAATCTCAGTGTAAATATAGCTGTGGGATTAGATGGGATATTAGTTTAGGTTTTCCAAGAATGTGCAAGGGAACTCTACAAGAGACTTTAATTTGTCTCAGTTCTTGTAGAGCTCCAAGAGAGTGGAAAGAGGACCAAATAATTCCCTTGTATTGCATTTGCAGATTACAGACTAATCAGTATTTCATGCGTGGAGGTAAAAGTACTGAAAAATTGGTCAAAATTAGAATTCAAGAATGGATGGATAAAAATATGATACTGTATAAGGAGCAACATGGCTTTGTGAAGGGTTGGTCATGCCTTAGTTATTTACTATCTTTTTCTAATATAGTAACAGCAGAGTTGGATGAAGGAAATGGTTACACGATGATTCTGCTAGATTTTGCAAAGGCATTTGGCAGAACACCACATGGAACACTGTTATGGAAATTAGAACAAATGGAGATGAATATGACACCGGTTAAGTGAATAAGAGGGTGGGTGCTGGACAGATATCAAAAAATGGTATATGGAGGGGCAGAATCAAGACAAAAACAGATGACTAGTCATGTGTTGCAAGGTTTAGTGCTGGGACCATTGCTGTTTAATTTGTACATAAATGATATAAGAAATAATCTGAAAAGAAATATTCTGTTGTTTGCTGATGATGTGAAATAAGGTAGAGTAATAGTTAATTAAGGTGATGTGGAGAGCTTGCAGGATAATTTAAATAGGCTGTCAGTTTAATGTGGAGAAAAGTATTGTGATACACCACTTATCACAATCATTGTGATACACCACTTATAATCTGTTTATCCCAAGTTAGATATGCTTTGGGATAAACAGATTATAAGTGGTGTATCACAATGATAGCCCTGTACTCCAGGAAATAGATGAAGTTAGAGATTTAGGGGTTGTAGTAGACAGAGAGTTAAAGATTACTTGTCTACTGAAGAACACATTATATTACTTGGCTATTGAAGAACACATTAACAAGTAGAGATAAGGAAGTTGTTATTCCTCTTTATAAGGCCTTGATATGCCCACATCTGGATTACTGTGCTCAAGTCTGGTCTTCTTGGTTTCTTGGGGATGAGGAAGCAGTGGAGAGTATTCAGAGGAGAGTGACCAAGATGGTGAGTGTGGATTGAAGAAGTTGGCGATAGGAGTAGGGGTGTGAGGACAAAATTTTTTGCTTGGAGAGTTGTGAATGAGTGGAATGGGTTGCCAGAGTCAGTTGTGAGTGCTTTGCCTGTTAATGGGTTCAAGAAGAGGTATGATAGATTGTGTAGATAGTTTCAGTTTCCCCTCAGTGAGTGTTCAGACTCCATGGAGGCACCCATACAATAATAATAATAATAATAATAATAATATTATTATTATTATTATTATTATTTTTTTTTTTCATCTTGAATACATAATTTATTAGATCCATACTACAAAATAAAACTGAAATTAGATTCTGCAAAATATTATTTTATCATTTTTATTCAGCAACATTTGTAAATAATTCATTTGAATATTTATATGGTCCTGATAACTGCACTACTAAATAACATAATGTTTAAAACACACATTTTTTTTCTGAAGGATATGCAAGACATCATAGTAAAAACTTGAACATTGAAGGAACTGATGTATATGTGAACTTCCTAATAAAAGATCCTGAGAAAAGAGATATACCTGGTGAATCGAATACCATAGATTCTACTATAGAGAGAAGTATGCATTTAAAACTGCCATCTTAGTAATACATTCTTACTATAATACTATAATTACAATATTTAATATTAAACATATAAACAAATGATATTATTATTATTATTATTATTATTATTATTATTATTACCCAAGACCCCATGGAGTCAAAGACTCATCTAGGAGGTCCTTTTATCATACCATGCTTTAAACATACTCAAATTCTCTGCAGACATCACACTCTTAGGCAAGGTATTCCAATCATTCACAACTCTGCATGAAAAAAACCTGCTTCTCACTCCCCTACTCACACCCTCTTTATACAGTTTCTAGGAATGACCTCTGGTTCTCCCCTGATCTCCCACTATTTTCTGTAGAATTTCTCCAGCATTGATCCTATAACAACCCCTTAATAACTTGTAGGTTTCTATCATATCTCCCTTCTTCCTCTTGTCCACCAGACTATGCAAGTTGCATCTTCTCAAACAAAGATGGGATGTATAATTTACTTTTGGTGGAGATATATTGTTGGAGATACAGAAAATAAGAGATCTTGGGATGATGGTGGATAAGGATCTAAAATTTAGAGGACAGATTGCCAAAATTGTGAGAACAACACAATGAATTATGGCAAAGATGCAGAGGACACTGACTTGTAGAAGTAAGGAGATTCTGGTTCCACTGTACAAGGCCATGATTATGCCACACATGGACTATTGTGCACAGATATGGTCACCTGGTTTTCAAAAGGATGAAGAGATGTTGGAAAGAGTCCAGAGGTGACTTAGGTGATTTCTGATCTCTGGAAGGTTGAATAGGAAGAACAATAGGTTGAAAAGATGCAATTTATAGTCTAGTGCATCGGTTCCCACGGTGGTATGCATCCCCCCCCCCGGAACAACTTTGCTGAGCCGTTCAGGGATACACAAAAAATAAATCAGTAATGACGTAAAACAAGTAAAGTAAATAAAATGCAAAATGTTAGTTATGGAACAATAAATGTTAAGTTTGAATCACCGCTAATGGAGACACTTCAAAACCTCTTGCCATTTACTAATACTGAACTAGTGGAGAGAGCTTTTTCTTCTTACACCTTCATAAAAAATAAGCACCACAACAAGCTTAATGCAAGTCTGGATTTAAGACTGTATCTTGCATCTTTCGAGCCTGATTTCAAGAAACTAAGTGCATCAAAACAAGCTCAACGATCTCACCAACAATGTTTCAGTTAGCTAGTGATCTGTATGCCAATTATTACAGACTTTTCAGATAACACAAATAAATATTATTAATAATAATAAATCAAAAGTTTGTTGATCATCATTATCAATATTTAACATGAAGCTATGCTTATTTCTGTGTTACGAATATTGTAAAATTAAATCTGTGGTTTGTACTTTTAGTGTAGTAATTTTCCTTTCACAACTCATTACCTCATTTCCACTATTTTACATTAGTGTATATAGGCACTGAACAAAAGTGTCAGTATTTAAAATCGGCTATTTTAAAAACAAGGGGTACAATTCATAGAAATGGTTTTAAAGGGGGTACACAAGTGGAAAAAGGTTGAAAACCACTTGTCTAATGGATAACAGGAAGAGAGGTGATAGAGATGTACAAGTTAGTAAGGGATTGTTATAGGATTAACATTAAAAATATTTTTCATAAAATGGTGGGGGAGAACAAGAGGTCACTCCTGGAAGCTGTATAAGGAGGGTGTGAGCAAGAAAGTGAGAAGCAGGTTTTTTTAACTCTGTGAAAATCTCCACAGAAAACTCCCATTTTCTCAATCTGTTCTGATAATTGGCATTCCAGTATCCCAATATTATCTTTGTTATATGCTTTTGTGCCCTTTCTAAAGTTTTAGCATGTTTTCAAAATCCAGGTGGTCATGGTCACTTTCTCACTATTTCAGCAAACCACTGACTATTCTTCATTATCTTTGCAATGTGTTGCTAGAAGCTTTAATTCTTGTTGTATCACCCTAAGATGGCCCTGAATATAATTTTGCAAGAATATAAGTGAAATAAGTGAATATAATTGCAAGAATATAAGTGAAATGAGAGAATAGTTGCTATAAAATATAAAGAGATTGGTGAATATAAGAGAACAATAAATGTAAAATGGAGAGTAAATGTAAAACTGATTCACATTTCTAGTGTTAACGATACCTTTTGAGTTCATTTTACTCACCTACCACTTTCTGTATACAGAATGTATACTCCTCACTCCACTTTAATTTGGTGTCATCATCTGTTCATTGGGCATCCACAGATACCGTGTGGTCACTCCGATGCTCGGTGATGTGCTACACCAGTTCCTTGCCGTGGTACTGTTGTATGCTTTTCTGGAAGCTTCGACTCTCTGAATATCAGTCACTCCACACACACACACACACACACACACACCATCTATCTATCTATCTATCTATCTGTCTCATTGATGGTCTACCTCTTCCTCTTTTTCTTTTTTTTCTAATCTGGTGAACACCCTCAAAAACTTAAATGTCTCTATCATATTACCACTTTTCTGCTTATCCACTAACTCTACAATTTATATTCCATCAACTTCTTTCCATAACCAGTAACATAATCTTGATATTGCTTTAATTACTTTCTCTGGTTCTTGTCTCAAGAATTTCCACATCACATAGGTGGTCAAAATTGGACATAACAGTCCATGATTATTAATATAGCTTTTTTAGTGTACTATGAACACAGTAGTTTCTTTCTTTCTTTCTTTTTTTTTTTTTTGTAAAAATCAGCATTTCCTAAAGTGTTGTCTATAGCGTGGCATGAGTCATTTGAAGAAAAAATTAATTAATTTTTTTTTTTTAGAGACTGAGTAGAAGGCTATTAGGGTTTCTGTCTCAGCAATTCCAGGGATGAAATTCCCAGGAAATTATCATTATCATCATCATGATTATTAATTTGGCCTCCATGTAGTCAAAAGACTCATTATGGAATGTCCTTCCTAGGAAACACAAAAGTCTATCATACCACTCCTTGAACTCATTGACATTCATGCTGCTCTCACCACTCTATCAGGCAATGCATTCCACAGTTCAACCACCCTCCATGAAAAGAAACCACTCCTCACCCTCTTGTTCACAGTTTCTTTTCGTAACTTCCAGGGATGGCCAACTTGTCATCACTACTTCCCTCTGTTCCACCAAGCAAAAGAACTTCCTAGCGTGAACCCTGTAACTACCTCTCAACAATTTAGAAGTCTCAATCATATTACCTCTGCTTCTATCTACCAAACTCTGCAGTACACATTCTCTCAGTCAATCCTCATCCTTAACTTTATACAGTCCTGAAACCATCTTTGTTATCTGCTTCTGTATCCTTTCCACAGTTAATTTATCCCCTTCAAATCCTGGGGACCAAATTTAAGAACAATAGTCTAAGTGTGGTCAGGGTCCTATACAAGGGAAAGATAACTCTTTTATCTCTGCAGGTCAGCGTCCTTCTCAGTACTGCAGCAATCAATCTTCACCACCTTTGCAATATGGTTGATGATTGATAGAAAACTTTCAGTTTTCTATCAATCATCAACCCCCAGATCTCTTATCTCCCTTACTTCCTCCAGTACAGCTCATCCAATCGAGTATGCAGCCTCTCATTAATGTATCCTAAACTTCAAGACTTTACATTTTGCTGCATTAAACCGATACCCCCATTTATTTGCCCATCTATCTAGTTTATTCAAATCCTTTTGCAAGGATGCCACATCTGCACTATTACTAATAATCTTTCCCAGCTTCACATCATCTGCAAACAACTAAATATCCCCCAATCCACTGACAATGTCATTGATATAAAAGTTAAACAATACGGGTCCCAGTACTGTGTTCTGTGGAACCCCACTTGTGACCTTCTGCCTCCTTGACAGTGCCCCACCATACACAACTCTCCGATACCTATTGAATAACCAATCCTGAATCCAGTTGACTAACCTGACATATAAACCCATGTGCTGCAACTTAAATTATCAGCTTATCATGTGGCACCCTGTCAAATGTCTTTGCGAAATCAAAAAAAATGGCAGTATATGCCTTTCCTCATCAACTGCTCTTGTCACTTTATTATAAAAGGCAATCATATTACTAAAGCAAGAGTGACACTTAACAAATCCATGTTGATTCTCACAGATAACATTACCCTCATCGGCTCAACGCTGTATATGCTCCTTCATTAATTTTTCCAAGATCTTAACAACTACTGATGAAACACAAACTGGCCTATAATTAGACACTTCCAGTCCCACAGCTTTACTGACATACAGAGTACTCAGTATTGGGAACACACTTTCCTCTTGCACCTCTAAATCTCAAATCTGCCCTCTCCCTCTAGTATTAAAATTAGTTCTCCAGGATGAAATACTCCAATAAAGTGTTCATTGAACAACTGCACAATGTCCTCTGCATTAGTCACTTTATTCCCATTTTTATCCCACAGTGTCATTCTTCCACAATCATTTCTCCTCTTACTGGCCACATAGCTAAAAAATTCTCTAGGATTTCCTTTGGATCTTAGTGCCAATCTCTTCTTGTATTCCGGTTTTTCCTTTCTTATCATACTAGTCACTCTCCTTGCCTGAGTCTTATATTCTTCATGCATCTGCTCTCTCCACCCCCTCTCCTTATATCTCTTCCATAACCTCTTTTTCACCTGCAGTTCCTGTTTGATATTGTTTATCATCCACCTTACACCAAATTGTGTCCTCTTCTTCACTTGTGGAATGCAGCTTACTATTGCTGCTAACAAATATTCCTTCACAATTTCCCAAGCACTAATGATATCCTTGCCTTCCAATTCTGGCCTCCATGGAACTGCCCCAAGTTGATATCTAAGACTATTATAATCACTCGCCTTTGAGTCTTTGACTTCATGAGGTCTTGGGGTAATAATAATAATAATTCCACGTGCATTCCCTCTTCTTTGATACTCCTGCATGTCTATTCATCTTCCAAGTCAAAACCACACAGTCACTCTCTCCAATTGGGGGGAGAGATGTCATCTCAGTTATTATCAGCTCTTCTGATGCTATGACCAAATCCAAAACTCTTGAACCTCTTGTTCCCTCTATTACATGTTGCCTAAGACATTTGTCCCTCAAGAATTCTAGTAATTCGATTCCCTTATTACTACATGCATTTTCCTCTTCCCAACTTCTACTGCTGTAGTTAAAATCTCCCATAACAATCATGCTTGTTGCACTTGCCAAACTCAACTGCCTAAATATCTCCTGCTCCCTACCCTCTGTGCTCATTGGCTTGTAGCAAAACCCCACTAAATATCCTGTATTGTCCACCTTTACCTCACACCATTTGCTTTCAAAAACCATTAGTGTCATTGTTTTCCAAAGCCTACACTCTTAGAGGACATAAGTCATCACTTATCATAAGCAGTACTCAGTACTCCACCACTGTGTTTTCCCTTCCTATCCGACCGATAAATGCTGTACCCTACTCCTTCTATTCCTGTTATCATATCATCTTCTCTCAACCACATCTCAGAGATCTCAATAATCTTTGGCCAGGCTGATGCTATCAGTTCCACCAATTCATCTCCTTTTTTCCAGCTACTCCTGGCATTAGTATAAAGCATAAAAATGTCACTGCTTCTATACCTATCATTATCCCTTCCAGACTCCACTGGATTCAGCATTACCTGATGTCATCTCCACTCCCCCAAGCACCCATTCCTGCAAGAGGCCACCCCTGCTACAATCCGCCCTGGGAATTCTGGTTTCTCTACATTGACACACCGACTCCTTCAGAAAACAGCAAATCTCACCTTCCTCAGTCATATGTAAGCAGTCTCTCGCATACAGTTCCTTTCTGTCCTCAAATGCCCTCCAAGCATCCACATATTCAAAACTTCTCTTCTGACACATTCTGGCTATTATGCTATTCATTATTACTGTTCTTCTGCTCAGCTCGTCATTATCATACCTGGGTAACACACTATCTTTCCTCTCTGCATTTTCTTTTGTACAACCTCAAGTAAGAATCTCAGATCGCTCGCCACCCGATTTACACTGCCTCTCAAATCATTCATGCCCACCATCACAATCATCTCATCCACCCTTTCACCCTGCTTACTTGCCATAGCCGTACTTTCTATCGTTCCTCTAGATAAACACTCCTCTGGCATTTTATCTTGCACACTATGGATCATTGAGTTTCCATACATATTCAACCTCTTACCACTCTGTTGCTTGATTGCTCACCTGCATCCCGGAATTGTAGTCATATAGGTGGGCAACCAATAGGCCCTTGCACCTAATACAATGCAATGGGATATACCTGTACCAGTCCTCAGCTCCTCCCTTGAGGAAATTTTGTAATCTTTCTTGTCTGAAGTCTCGAAAAAATAACTCGAGATTTGAGACCTTTCATTAATGTCCATGTCAACAGTTAGTTCACAATCATTTGAAAGAAGCAGTATCTAATTATTCCTAAAGTTTGGAGAATAAGCAGAACAGCTATAAAGTAGATGAATAATGAAACAACTTCTGCAGAAAATGTGGGAAGTGAAGGGATACCAGGTCTGTGATGGTTCTTCCAGAAGCAATGGGTTGAGCACTAGTGTCACTGGTATTTATCATTATACCTGCACATTTTGTGATATGTGTTTGATCTCCAGGGCTGGTCCGAGAATATCTGATGCCCCTAGGCAAAGAAAATTTAGTCTTAGCACCCCTAAGCGATTGCCTAGGTTCGTCTAATGATAAAACCAGCCCTGTTGGTCTCTCATTGCAATAGACTATCGCTTAACACCATGTAATCAAGATGTAATGAATAAATATGGAGTATTAGCTACTTTTTCCTAAGTGATTCTCACAAATGTCTGTGAAGACCTGGAACAAATTTAATTGTTACAGATATGACAATGAGCATTCATTAATTATTATAATTACTGCACAATATATATTGCACATTCATGTCTCTTGTATATTACAATGTATGAAAGAAATTTAATGATGAAATTAAATTAATAAAGAAATTTAATTTAAAAATTATATTAATAATATAATTTTTAACTTAAAAATAGATCATCCCTTGTCTCAAAAGCAAATATTTTTGAATATGACTGAAGACAGTGCAAGCAGTATATTCCTAATATTTTCTGCCAGCTTAATGTATTTACTGCAAGAGAAACGAGGCAAATTCATCGACCCTGTTCTTAGTTTGCTAGCTGTCACTGTGGTAATGGTGATAAGTTATCCTTTCTGTAAGTTAGCCATTTCTTTCTTTTAATTAGTTATGCAGTATATCTTTGACAGTTAATTTCTTCCTCAGTTTTCAGAAGTGGGAACTTGGTATATCATAGTTAGAATGACCTATGTTCAAATCACATTGAAGATTCAGTAAGATTTATAAGAACTTTTTCATCAAAGTTCGTCAGCTGGTTTTATATATGTTTCAGTAAGGAAATACCATGAGTAGACATATTACTTAAAATTATAATAAAGGAATTAACGCACATAAAATATTATTTATTAGTAGAATTTTTGCCTGAGTATCACAGGAATCTTCAGTACATGTAAAAAAGGCATTAAACAATAACTGACAATTTTCCAAAAGGCCCACCTAAGTAGCTAATGTAAGATAACTAAAAATGGTCATTAAGTTTCCTAACTTATTTAAAATAAATAACACACACACATACACAATTAAAAAGTTAGGAGAGATTAGCTGATTAAAAAGTACTATCTCCCACAAAGGGGTTAGATGTAGACCATTGGATCTGTTTAAGTTAGGAGAGTGAAGTAAAGTTTCACATGTTTCTTTATAAAGCCATTCCATGAGGAACCAACTTTTGTGAAAGACTCTTGTCCTTCACAGTTGTCTTGTTCCAATGGACTTTATGTCTAGTGTTGATGGCAAGCTCTATTTCTGGGATTCCCTTCCCAGAAATAGAGTTTGCCATCATCTCTTCCTCCATTACTTCTCTTCATCTTCATTACTCCACTACATCTCTTCCTCCATTAGATCAGCCAGAGGATACATTAATTGATAGCACTGATGTCTATGCATGCAGGATTACAAATCCTATCAAGGTTAAGTATAGAAAAGGCAGATTATTTGGCTGTAATTGGCCTAATTAACTGAATTAACTAACATTACTGATCATCTTTAACCTAGATCGTGAATTAAAATACTATTTCATGAATATCTGGGAATATCTTGAAGTAACAGATGATTTTTGTCATCTGCTGTGAGACCACCCTTTCTGTTCATTCACAGGCCAGTGAGATCCCACACTTGCTGGTCTAGAACAAGGTTCATGAATTATATAACTTTCATCCCCCCCCCCACGGCACTAAATATACTATAGGTTTCTAATCAGGCATTTGAAGAGATTGTTGTTTTCTTGCCAAATGAATGTGTTAGGACAATTCTTACCATTATTAATCTTGTACTGCCTCCAAAGTACCTTTTTGCAGATTTCATGCTTAAGCATGAAATCTGCAAAAAGAAGCACTCCTCATTCATCCATTTTACACCTACTTTATTTAGCCTTTTGGCCTTCAGAATACATTCAACATTGATGTTATGTATTTCTTCGTCAGTTCCCAAGCAGCATTTATTTCCTTACTGCTCAACTCCTCTTTCCATTATATAGCTCCAAGCTGTCTCCTAAGCTTGTCATAATCACCAGCCTTATAATTCCACATATATTCTTTCCTCACAAAAGTCTGATGGCTAGCCACAACTCAGGTGATCACTTCACGATCACTCTCATCAACTGGAGAAAAGTGTGAAACCCCACTCACAATTACATCCTCTGATGAAATGATCAGATATAAAACTCTCAATCCTTGCATTCCCTCTTTTATGTGCTGTCTGAGATAATTATCTCTCAAGAACTCGAGAAATTAATTTCCTTATTCCCAAATGCTATCTCTGCATTCCAGTCTATACCACCAAAATTAAAATCACTCATAATAATTACTTTTCCTTTGTTCACTAATCCAATAATCCAATTTAAAAAACACACACACACACACACACACACACACACACACACACACACACACACACACACACACACACACACACACACACACACACACACACACACACACACACACAGCTACTTTTGGTGAGAATCAATTGTTATCCCTTCAGCTATTAAATAGAATAAAAGAATTACATATTGAAACAGAGTTTCCCATCATTTGCATTGCTCTCAGAATATTTTGCACATTACCTATAACTGTGGCCCAAGCCAAAAAGTCATTCAGTGTATTGATAAGAATTGAGAATATGTTAGGATCTACTATGTGCCAAAATCATCTCAGTAGTCTAGGTACTTTTGCTCTTGGAACAATGTTAGCCAGACAGATTTTGATCATATTATTCAAATATGATCAAAATATTGTTCACAAGTACAAAAGCCAGGAAAGCTCTAATATAAATGCAATTATATGTAATATAGTACAGTTGCCAACAGATTTTTTTTGTAAGAAATAAATATTAATTATTGCTATTATATTATATTATAAGTTTTGTATATGCAATTTTTATTTTGATTTTTCTAGTCTAATACTGTATATTAATTTTTTTGGTATTAATAAAACAGCAAAGTATAAAACTATTTTTTTATTTATTTTGGGGCCTGCTAAGAGCTTCCCCCCCCTCCCCCCAGGCCTGGCATTGGCTCTTGACACCCCTGATAATGAGGTGACAGCAGAATTGGATAAAGGAAATTACTTCACCATGATACTGCTGGACTTTGCAAAGGCATTTGACAGAATACTGCATGGAAAACAATTACATAAGTTGGAGCAAATGGGAATGGATATGAGGCTGGTATCTTGGACAGGGGTGTTGGCTGATAGACAGACATCAGAGGGTGGTGCATGGTGGAATGAAATCAAGGCAAATGAGGGTGACTAGTGGAGTGCCTCAGGGCTCTGTACTATGACCACTACTCTTTAATTTGCATATTAATGATATAGCAGAAATTTGAAGTGAGACATTCAGTTGTTTTCCAATGATGCAAACCTAAGGAGGGCAATAGGTGATAAAGGTGATGTAGATATCTTACAAGATAATTTAAATAAATTGGCAGTGTGAACAAAGGACATTCGTTGTCAGTTCAATGTTATAAAATGTAAGGTAATGCACTTCGGAGTGAAAAGATTACACACTTCACTTCATATTGATGGTACTAGTTTACAGGAAATTGATGAGGCTAGGGATCTGGGATGATAGCGAATAGAGATTTGAAATTTAGAGGACATATTGCAGGAGTTGGCAAAATAGCTCAGAGGATTACTTGGATGCTGAAGAGCACACTGACAAGTAAAGACAGGGAGGTTATTATTCCTCTTTATAAGACTATGATTCAACCACATGTTGACTACTATGACAGATGTGGTCACCTGTGTTTCTTGGGGACCAGGATGTTGTGGAGAGGATTCAGAGATTGAGTGACCAAGCTGGTGACATGTCTGTGGAATGTTCCCTATGAGAACAGATTAAAGGTGTGTGGGTTGCAGAGTTTAGCTGACGGGAAGAAGAGGGGATATGATAGAAACTTATAAGTTAATAAAGGGACTCTCTAAGGCTGACATAGAAGAAATTTTTCAATACATAGGAAATAGGGGGAAAACAAGGGGATCACACTTGTAAGCTGTCTAGGAGTGTGGTTAGTAAGGATGTGTGGACTTGGTTCTTTTCTTGGAGAGTGGTGAATGAGAGGAATGGATTGCCAGAGGTGGTCGTGAGCACCTTAACACTGAATAGGTTTAAGGAGATGTATGCAGGACTGTACTTATTTTCCCGAGGCAGGTGGGGCCTGAGATGCTAGAGTGTTCTGAGGTCCCCCCCTCATTGTTTTGGGCCCTTAAATTGACTCTAATCCCCCCCCCCCCCCAGCTAGCGCCTCGTGTGCTTGTGCATAAGTATGGCCCTCCTGGATGTGTGATAGGTATTGTATTAATGAACAAAGTGGATCTCCCATGATGCCTTTTTGACTCCATGGAGTGCCCATATAAATTAATAATAATAATAATTTATGATTCTGCCCACCTAAAATTGTCTCCAAAATTTAGTTTACTTTTGAATTTGAATTTGCAGCTAAGTTTACTTTCCATCTATATGTAATTTCATAAACAGCATACATGATTTTTTAAGAACTGCCAAATTTCCATCTATTTCAATACTTTAAAATAACAAAATTACACAATGGCCACAACAATAAACTTTAATGAAAGTATAGATGTTTCATACTGAATATAACAGTACATCATCAGTGTGTAGAAACAACCAACAAATCAAAGAATAGGAATACAAGATACATACAACAATCAGTTTATCAATTAAAAATGACTGCTGCATGATAGAAATTAATATTAATATTAATAAATAGTATTAAAATTATTTCTGATGTTTACATAAAATGAGAATCTCCCAAACTTTTGGGAAAGAGAGTATAATTCCAATTCAGGTTAGGATGATGTAAAAGGGCTTTCAAACTTTCTTTGAAAAGCTGCGCTTATTTCAAACTGCTACTATGGAGAAGATGAGTTTCATCCCACAGGATACTGGTTTAGTGTCAATACTATGCTGTGCCAGACCAGACTTTTGAGGTTTCACTTATTCAGTGTAGTACTGGTGTTCATTAATTCCATAGAATAGCCTGTCTGCCCAAAATATCTCAAATTACATTCACAAGGGATCTGATAAACACCAGCTAAAGATAGAGGTGACAAGTTGTCTTTTGTAGATGGTAACAGATGATAAAATTTGTTGATATGAAAATATTCAGGAATAAGATGATATTTCTTCAAAATTTTACCAATAGGTTCACAGATACCAAAAATATAAGGGACTGGAACCCTGCAGTCTGATGAGGAATCCTTAGGTGTTGTCACGTAGGATGGATAGGAGTCAATTATATGTTGGATTTGATGAGGGATGTAACCATTTAATTCCATTAAAGTTCTGATAACGAGAGGTAAGCTTGAGGGAGAAGAGCACAGAAATAAGTGAAATATGGTCGAATGAAAATGATATTCTAACAAGAATAAAATCTGATGCTTGCATCAGATAACAACAGAGAATGTTAACTGATCTGATGAAAGCATTCCTCTAAATTCCATTCCACATACCCATCTCAATGAATCTTCATGCATTACACTCCTCATGGCCTCATCTATTTCCCTTACATTAACATCTCTCTCTCTCTCTCTCTCTGTGTCATTTCTTCCTTTTTCACTCCTGTCATCTTTGCATTTCTCTTTCCCTTCATCCCAGACTCTCTTGACTGCTTGTTTCCTTTCTTTTTTCTGTACTTTTCCCTCTCTAAATAGTTCTCCCATTCTCTCATCTTTCTCTCACTTCCACTCATGTTTTCTTCACATCAGCTAGCCTTCTAATTTCACCATTCACTCTTATTATTATTACAGGTATCTCTGTGGAGTCAGTAGACTCATCACGGGAGACCCAAACTATCAAAACAATATCTATCATATCTCTTCTTGTGATTGCTTCCTCTGTAAATGAATTCAAAAACTAAAAGGTTTTTATAAGATTTATGCAGGGGAAATGTTTCAGCTGTGTGATAGTGATGGAAGAACAAGAGATCATCCCTGGAAATTAAGCAAAAGTGTGGTTAACAAGGGTGTGAGAACGAGGTTTTTCTCTTGGAGGGTGGTGAGTGAGTGGAATGCAATGCCTGACTCAGCACTCTCCAAGAGAAAAACCTCATTCTCACACCCTTGTTAACCACACTTTCGCTTAATTTCCAGGGATGACTTCTTGTTCTTCCATCACTATCACACAGCTGAAACATTTCCCTGCATAAATCTTATAAAAACCTTTTAGTAACTTAAATGTTTCTATCATATCCCCTCTTCTCTGCCTATCAACCAACCTCTGCAATTCACCAGCTCTCAATCTATCAATGTAGGGAGCATTTTTTACATCACTCACCAACTTAGTCACTCTCCTCTGAACCCTCTCCACAACCTCCTCATCTCCAATTATCAACTATCTCCATTATCAACTAATTCTTCATGGTTTCCTTCATTTATTTCCTTGTGATATTTATTGCTCTCTTTCTCTCTTTTGATAGAGGATGAAAATGTAGCCATTGTGATGGCTACATTTTCATCCTTTATCAAAAAATAATCATCAAGTAGTTGTTTAACAATAAAAACTACTGCACTATAGTATATCCATTCAACTACACTGATATATCAATACCACTATGGACAATCAGATTTGGCAGATCACATCCTGAACACCACCCACAGAATCTACTAAATGTACATACTACATCACAAAAAATATAGACAAGAAATACTTTTCTTAGAATCTTGCTACCCTAAAAAATCCACCTAAACCTCCACAAATGTGAAACTTGCAAGAATGGGAACCAGTGATATTAAGTTCTCCTGCCCAACAAGACTCTCTCATTCTGTTTTTCACTGTCTTTGTGTTTTCTAATGTACATACTATGTTACAGATTCGCACTGCATGTCTTTATAATGATGTACTGTATCTTTAGTAGACAAAAATATCAGAATTGTTAAGCATATGTTTATTTATATTCCTTGATGCCTTCATTCCATGTAAATCAAAATGTGAAAAATAAAAATAAATACTAATGTTCATTTCTTTTAATGCAGTAAAAGAATCTGGATTGATACTTCTACAAACCATTCCTCATCATCTTAATTTATCTATACTGAAAAAGAAACTTCTTCAAAAGGTAAGCTGGTACAAGTCAAATTATTTCTTATTTTCAGTTTGAAAGGAACAGAAAAGAGAACTGTAATTTTTCATAATTACTAAATATAAAATAAGCTAATGGACACTTTTTGTATATTTTAAAATTTCTTACACTGAAGAATCATAAGAATGAATATATAAGTTTTGATAAATATAGAAATTGTGAGAGAATGAGGAGTGGTTGCTTTGCATGTCAGGTGGTTGAATGAATTAAAGAAGTAGCATGATAAACTTTGTGTTTTCTAGGGTGGGCCTCCCATGATGAGTCTTGTGACTCCATGGAGATCTGGAAAAATAATAATAATAATAAGCGTGTAATTGTGAAGAAGTAAAGGAAGATACAAGAAAGCAGAAATGGATGAAAAGGATATAGTGATAAATAGTGATTCTGTGATGGAAAAATGATAACAAAAGCATGTTTTCTGGGAACAAAGATTTGTGCCAAAGCTATGTAAGTGTGTATGGTAAGATATGAAAGTTGTTGAGTGAGGCAAAAAAAAAATTAATAATAAAATAAAATAAGAGCAAAAGAGTCAAGATTGTGAGTCAGTTGCCACCACATAACAAGAGAGCTGGATTACACTTGAATGGGTTTGATGTTAAGGTGCTGGAAGAAAATGTTGTTCAGTGGATCTGAATAGTTAAGAATACTAAAAGTATCTCAGTGGACTGAAAGCACATTAAGAGGCTAAAATTGTGTGTAATAACACATGAGAATGACCACCCTAGGAATAACAGGACAAGTTTTGTGAAGGAAATAATGTGAAAAATGTGGAAATATGGTAGGGATTAGCAGAGGTCCACTTCAGCTTCCTGTTTGAAC
This sequence comes from Typopeltis vanoorti, assembly GCF_054136105.1. NCBI lineage: Eukaryota > Metazoa > Arthropoda > Arachnida > Uropygi > Thelyphonidae > Typopeltis > Typopeltis vanoorti. The sequence continues at coordinate 135,027,643 of NC_143554.1, read as the reverse complement.
TGATTGTGTTTTAAGAGTTACTAGAACACTCCTGGTGATTGGTTATCTTTCACAGACAGTAATATGAGAAGCATAAGGATAAAGGCAAGGATTTTTAGCATTTGGGGACATAGTGGGAACAGAATATGATGAGTTCAGTATATTCAGCAAGGGCAGACAAGAACAGGAAGGACAGAGGAGATTGCAGAGAATTAAATCCAACTAAAATAGAAATCTTCAGTGATGGCAGTGGTGGTATTACTGGCAAATGGGTTTGAGGATGTTTGGTGTGAGATAGCAGTTAACAGGGAAAAATATTCAACTGACTACAAACCAGGACCATCTAAAGATGACTGTGAACTGCATAGACAGATAAATCTTATGAATGCAAGAAAGACTATCATTATGGATGATTTGACCTATGGGGATACTGACTGCAGGGATGAGAAAGCATCCAGGACAAGGGAAAGAGAATTTATAGAATTACTGCAGAATAACTACATTAAGAAGCATGTGATGGAAGGAACTTATGGTACAAGAACCTTGGATCTAATAAAAGCATTTGAGAATCATCTCTCTATATGAATTGACCATTATGCTACCAGCTGGTGAGAGTGATCATGCAGTTTTGACTTTGAAGGCTACAATGCATGTGAGAACTATAATTAACAAGAGGTGTGCGTGCGTGCGTGTGTGTGTGTGTGATTATAAGGTATATGATTACAATAAACTGAGAAGGCATCTTGAAGCAGTGCCCTGGTTTCAGAAACTGCATGGATGGTAGAGGAATCAGAAGTGTATGAGAATTAGTGAAAGAGTGTATATAACTGCATCTCTAGAATTAGGAAAATAAATTACATGGGAGATAAATGGATTACTAACACTTTAAAGCAAGAGCTGCATAAAAAAGAGACTGTTATGGATCCAGTATTGTTAGAAGAGGCTCAAAAACAGCATAAAGAGTAGGTCAGAATGCTAGCCATAATCAGGATGGCAGAATTAGATTTAAAAAAAAAAAATATTAGCCAAACATGCAAGAGAATTTTATTGCTATGTAGCAAGTAAAAGGAAGTTAGAACATTTAAAAATTATCTTAATGATGGCTGATTATGAGATCATCTCCTGATCTGAAGTCGGAGAGATAAGTCGGAGAGAGAGAGAAAGTGATAATGGATGTAACTGATACAGAATCTCTGTAGGATGACTTGAACAGACTGGTTATATGGGCCAATGAATAAATGTCATTTCAATGTTTCCAAGTGTATGGTTATGTATTCGGGACTTGAGGACATTGCAAGAAAAATGTTATATTAATGGGAATTTGGTGCCACATCAATGAAGCTAGAGATTTAGGGTAACCCTAAATCAGTAAACAGAGAGTTAAAGTTTAGAGGCTACATTGCAAAGGGGGGGGGGGTTAAGTCATTACACCAGATAACAGTAATCCTGAATATGGACTTAAAAATAGGAGTATATATCCAATTTCAGTTCTTTTCTGGGGATATAATGACTCCATAAGTCCTACTCCATGGAGGAGACTGACAATGACAACAGGCCCTCGTGTGGTGAAAGAAGTAGCTGTGTGTAAAGAGGACTCTGGTTTCAGATAAGTTTTTTGAAATAATTAATAGCATATAAGTTGTGTGTTCACGAGTAAGAGCTGCTATAAAGGTAGTGTTAGTGTGTGGGATATTTTGTTTAAATTTATTTACGAATTCATTGATATTAGTGCTTAGCGTAGTAAGCAGCAAAGGAAAGATGATGGTGGCTTGGGGACCAAAGGGTCTCCAAGAAAAGTTTTATTTTCTGTGCATTTTTATATAATGTAAAAGTGTTGGTTGTCTATAAGAACTTCTAATTACTAATTATAAATCATTAGTTCCTAACATGATACTTCAATAGCTTTTCAGTGAGTTGCTTTTAGTATCAGTATTACTTTCAAAAGCTTTCATGAAGTATGAAGACTTGCAGACCACAATAATTATCATACTTACCTTGAAACAGTCAGTATTGAAGCACTCACTACCCACTCTAGCAGTGCATTATATTCATTCACTACCTTTCAAGGAAAAAATCTCCTTTTGACTTCTTTACTCACATGACCTTTGTACAGTTTCCAGGGATGAGCTCTTGTTTTTGCATCACCCGTTATCCTATGCAATAATTTTCCCTGTACCTTTTGGATAGCAGGGTATCTTCTAGGTATCTTTTGTCTTTTGGAGAGTCTACCAGAGGACAAGATTATACTCAAACATGTTACGAGGCAGCAGTGAAAAAAAAAAAAGAAGTTTTTGTTATTATTTATTAGAGTTTTTATTTTAAATTATAGGGAATCTAAGCTAAGTGCAATGTATAGTTTGTGGGTAATTTGCAGTTGGGGAATTTATACTTAAATGTAATATTTCAGTACAGTTTGTAGTATTCTTTGTGCAGTGTTTAAGTAATGGCAGCAGCCACAGCTCAGTTTACCAGTGCTTATCACCAAGTCCACCCTCATTTATACATTTTATGCAGCATACTACAGGATTTCGTGGTATATGGTGCTTGCGACATGTACACATCCTGGTAGTTAGAAATAAGGAAGTTGAGAGATCAGGGAGTGCATGTCTGCAGAAAATATAGAAAATGGAGAGAACTTTGTGATTTAGAAATTAGCATGATGGATCTCAGCAGCGTTACATTAGAAACAGGTGACTAAAGACAGAGAGAGAGAGAGAGAGAGAAAGATAGATGAGTATCACGATCGAGGATGAGGAAAATGAACAGAATGTGAATGAAAAAAAAAAAGTAGGTTTCAAACATCATGAGGTTTTTGAAGATGGTGTTAATTGGGAGGGTGAATGTTGAGCAAGAGTAAGCGGCTTGTAGAGAGAGAGAGAGAGAGAGAGAGAGACAGATGCACCAAAAGAAGAAGTGGAATGTATCAGGAAGTTGAGAAGTGTGAAAGAGATTAGGTGATTGGAAACAACAAATACAAAGCGAATCAGAGTAGGAATGAGAGAGAGTTATGGGAATGATAGAAGGGAAAAGAATAGGAGAACCAGTAAACCAGAGGGAATGACAGAAAGGCAAAACAGTGCTGGAACCAGGGATGGAGAGATGGCAGGTAAGTGGGAGAACAAACAAAGTGTTAGAGGAGAGAGAGAGAGAGAGAGAGAGAGTGAGGGATGCAAGTGAGCAAGAAAGAAACAGAGTGGTAAGAGTTGATGTATGGATACTCGATAATATGTTGTGTACAAGATAGAATGCCAGAGCTGTGTTTGCCTAGAGGAATGATAGATAGTGTGACTATGGCAATCAAGTGAGGTGAAAGGGTGGATGAGATGGAAATGTGATGGTGGATACAAATGACTTGAGAGACAATGTGAATTGGGTGGCAAGAGATCTGATGTTCATGCTTGAGGTTGTATGGTAGAAGACTGAGAGAGAGAGAGAGAGAGAGAGAGAGAGGGAAGATAGTGAGTGTTTTGCCCAGGTTGAAAGGGTAGATGAGATGGGAATGTGATGGTGGATACAAATGACTTGAGAGGCAATGTGAATTGGGTGGCAAGAGATCTGATGTTCATGCTTGAGGTTGTATGGTAGAAGACCGAGAGAGAGAGAAAGAGGGAAGATAGTGAGTGTTTTGCCCGGGTATGATAATGCAGAGCTGCAGAGAAGAGCATCGATAATTATTATATGTGTTTAAAGAGAGGCTTGGATTATGTGGATGTTTGGAGGGCATTTGAGGACAGAAAGGAACTATATGCAAGAGATGGATTGCATTTGAATGAGGAAGGATGTAGGATCTGGAGAGAATGTTGTTCTCTGAACATGTCAGTGTGCCAATACAGGAAATATCAGGGTGGATGGTAGCAGGGGTGGTCTCTTGTGGGAATAGGCATTTGGGAGAAGGGGGAATATATCAGGTAATGCTGAATCCAGTGGATTCTGGAGGAGATAATGATAGGTATGGAAACAGTGAAAATGCCTTGATTCTTTATAGTAAGAGTAAGACTCTTTATGTTAAGAGCATCCAGAATAAAGGAGATGAATTAGTGACACTGATAGCATCAGCCTGTCCAAAGACTATTGGGATCTCTGAGACATTGTTGACAGAAGATGATATACTGACAGGAATAGAAGTTGCAAGATATACAATTTTTTGACAGGATAGGAAGGGAAACACAGTAGTGGAGTACTGCTTGTTATTATTCAGGCCTCCATGGAGTCAAAAGACTCATCATGGGAGGACCCTCCTAGGAAACATAATGTCTATCATACCACTCCTTAAACTCATTGACCATTCTCGCTCTCACCAATCTATCAGGCAATGCATTCCATGGTTCAACCATCCTCCATGCAAAGAAACCACTCCTCACCCTCTTTCTCACAGTTTCCTTTCGGAACTTCCAGGGATGGCCCCTTGTCATCACTCGTTCCCACTGTTCAACCAAGCGAAAGAACTCCCCAGTGTCAACCCTGTAACCACCTCTCAACAGTTTAAAAGTCTCAATCATATCACCTCTCCTTCTTCTATCCACCAAGAAGTGGTATGATAAGTGATGACTTAAGACTGCTCAGAGTGGAAGATTTGGAGGGTAATGGCACTAATGGTTTGAAAGCATATGGTGTGAGGTAGAGGTGAGCAGGACAGGATATTTAGTGGGGTGTTGCTATAAGCCAGGGAGTACAGAGGATAAAGAACAGGAGATGTTTAGTCAGTTTGAGCTTGGCGAGTGCAAAAAGAATGATAGTTATAGGAGATTTTAACTACAGAAGTATAATATTATGTAGTAGTAAAGGAATGGAATTTCTGGATGGGAACTTGTGAATTAATCTTTATTAACAGCAATATTATGTAACAATAATATTATGTAGTAGTAAAGGAATGGAATTTCTGGAATTCTTGGGGGACACATGTCCTAGACAACATGTAGTAAAAGTAGCCAAAAGGTTCAAGAGTTTTAGATTTGGTCATAGCATCAGAAGATCTGATTATAACTGAGATAGCATCTCTGCTCCTAGTTGGAATGACCAGGTGGTTTGACTTGGAAGATGAATAGACATGCAGGATGTATGAGTATCAAAGAGAAAGGAGTGTATGATGTTAACTGGGAGGGTCAATGTTGAGCAAGAGTAAGCAGCTTGGTTTCATTCATAAGGTACGCGATTATCATAGTCAAAGATATCAGCTTAGGCAATTCCGTGAATGAAGGAATTGGAAGGGCAAGATATAATCACTGCTTGGGAACTTGTGAATTAATGTTTATTAACAGCAATAGCAAGTTGTATACTGCAAGTGAAGACAAGAACACAATTTGGTGTAAAGTGGATGACAATCAATATCAAATGGGAACTGTAAGTGAAAAAGAGGTTATGGAAGAGATATAAGGAGATGGGTGGAAAGCAGATGCATAGGACAGGATTTCTGGCCTGGATGGCCAAGTGGTTGGCATATCTGCTCTCCAGCCGAAAGGCTGTGGGTTCAAATCTCGCTATGGGCATGGATGTTTGTGATTGTCTGTGCAAATGATAGTGGTGGTGAATGATAGATGGCATTGGTGTAGATGATGAAGATGATGGTAGTTGCAGTTTGTTGTAGTTGGTGGACCGAGTAGTGAAGACGGAGAGTAGGTGCCCTTCCTCAATGAATCTTTGGACTCCTTGGAGATGTCACGTAATAATAATAATGAAGAATATAAGTCTCAGGCCAGGAAAATGACTAGTATGGTAAAGAAAGCAAAACTGGAATATAAGAAGAGATTATCCTTGAGATCCAAAGAAAATCCTAAGGAATTCTTTCATTATCTGGCCATTAGGAGGAGAAATGATTGTGGAAGAATGATATTGTTGGATAAAAATTGAATAGAGTGACTAGTGCAAAGGATATAATGGAGTTGTTAAATGAACACTTTATTGGGGTATTTCATCCTGGAGAAGTAGGTTTTAATGCTAGAGGGATAGGGCAGGTCTGAGGTTTATAAATGCAAGAAGAGAGTGTGTTTCAAATACTAGTATTTTCGATGTCACCAAAACAATTGGACTGGTTGAGATTTTGCTAGAGGTTTTGAGAGAATGTTGCAAGTTTTTTTCACTTGGTTATATTATATATTAAAGATGCCAAGAAATTACATATTCTTGGTTTCATTCTTTATCCGAGTGTAAGCAAACAAAGTTTGTGCGTGAATTCACTCCACCACTGAGCTACTTGTATATAGAAACTAATGACTTCACATCAATTGCCTTAGTATCCCATAATGCAATGCACATATCCTTGCAGACATATAATGCTATGCATTATGGGATGGACCACTGCCCAGACCAGTTTTGACCTTTACTGAGGTCTCATCAATTGGAGACAGACCCAGAAGTGATACCAAGGTTGAAGTAATGCAGAAATCATATTTCCATATACAAGTAGTCAAAAGATGTCACACCTTATTACTAAATTACTCTGGATTAGAGATAGACTTCCTTCTGCATTACTTCAACCTTGGTATCACTTTTTAGTCTGGTCCTCCACTTACAAGACCTCAATAAAAGTCAAAACCAGTCTGGGTAGTGGCTCATCCAATAATGCATAGCGTTATACATGTCCGCAAGTATATGTGCATTGTATTATGGGATACCAACAACTGATGTGAAGATAAAAAAATAGCAAGAATTTCGTGATTTTACCATTGATTTTGGAAGAAGCTGTGCTTGCTTGCTTGCTACTTACAAGCTTATTTTATATGTTGTGTTTATATATATATACTTTGTTAATAAAACATAAAAAGAAAACATGGTTTCATGTATGAGTCATATAGCAAAACACCAAATATATAGGTCATATAGGTCTAGGGAAAGATCCTGTAAAATGCAGGAAAAAAAAATGTATATATATATATATATATATATGTGTATATATATATATATATATAATTGAAATTAGGATTTACTCAGGATGTATACATTTATAAAAATAAATTTAACTGACTAGAACCCGATGGAAGAGTGTGTGTGTGTGTGTGTGTGTGTGTGTGTGTGAGAGAGAGAGAGAGAGTTCCTGCAGCTGATAGAAAATGCATCTTCAGCTAGCTGAAGATGCATTTCAGCTGGAAGTTTCAGAGTCCTTGGAAGTGCATTTCACATGGCACTTCCAAGGACTCATCATGGGAGGATACTCTACTCTGCTATGTGCATCTTGCCATCTACCCTATTACTCGAGTCTCCAATTACAACATAATGACACTACTACCATCAATGTCATCTATTACCTGCCACCACCAAAAGCAATAATTTTTGTCTGTAAATTGCATGTATTCTCATAACTTATTTGCCTGTATGCAGGATGAAAAAACCAAGTTTCCAGGAGAAAAACCCTGCTATCTCCATATGAGATCAGCTAAACAACTTACCTTCCATCAAAAAAATCCCATATAAAGATACTATAAATGCTATGTTCAGATGAGAATATATTTAGTGTTTATGTAAATTCTGGTAGAAAGTGCTTTTCTATCTCATGATAAAATGCTTAGTGAGCAACTGAAACACGTTAAAATGATTTTGAAACTCAAGATGTATCAAACCATTTTCAAAACGAATACTGTTAAATTTCATTCTGATGTCCAAAATAGGCTTCCAAGTAGCTTCATCAATTTTCTCTTAACATGCTGTGTCTTTTATGCAGTTCTTTAATTTTACTTTTGCATATAATTTCATATTATGAAGAACTGTAGGATATTTACAATTTCTAGTTCTAATGGTTGCTTAGGAATGATTTCTTATTCTTAAATTCATTTCATAGCAAAATTATGGACTATACATGCAGTAATAATATTCATGTAAATTATTTCTTAAAGCAAAATCCAAAAATACTATCAGGAAAAAAAAAAAAGACTGGATTAAACATTTCACAAATTCTTATCTCTTGTGCATTTTATTTCCTTTAATGAACTACTTTTTCAAAAAATAACTAACTAAATAAATAAAAGTAACTAAATGATATATATAAAACTCATTTGGCAGTTTCCAGGAATTCTGAACATTCATGATCTTCATGTATGGCGTTTGACTAGTTCTGAAGCAATAGCCACTGTTCATATAGTTTTCCAGTCACCCTCTGTATACCTACAAGTGTCAAACGAAGTGAAGCATTTTTTTCACAATGAAGCTATTACTCATGTCACTATACAGCCAGAATTTTATAAGGTATGTACAAATATTTAAAAATTTGTTTTATTTAAAAAAAGGTAAAACTTATTTTTACTTACTGCAACAACATGCTGTACTATGGAATTTTACAAATTTCCAAATTCATTTTAATTAAACTTGTCCAGAAATTATATCGTTTAATCCTTTATTCATATATAAGCATTGTGATGTATTTTCATGACTAGGCTAGTTATATATAGAGGCTGGTGGCTTAACATCAACTGTCTCGGCATCCCATAATGTATCTCACTTCCTTTCAAAAGTGTATATTCCTTTGCATTATGGGAAAGGCCACTATTCAGACTGGTTTCAACTTTTATCAAGTTACTGTTAAAGAACAGGGCACACCTCTCTCTCTCTCTGAAAACTCTGAGCGAATTTCAAGATCACTTTAAATCTCGCTGAGTGATCCTAAAGAGTCACTGCTAAACTCATTAGTATTATTTCCAAGTCTCCATGGAGTCCAAAGACTCATCATGGGAGGTTAAATACTCACAGACTACAATAAGTATCAGACCTTGCCTTGAACGTATTCAATGTTGGAGCACTTGCCACCCATTCTGGCAACATATTCCATATCACCCATTATTATTATTATTATTCAGGCCTCTATGGAGTGAAAAGACTCATTGTGGGTAGGTCCTTCCTAGAGAACAAAGTCTATCATGCCACTCCTTGAACTCATTTACTCCAGGGATGACCTCTAGTTCTTATATCACCCATTATTATTATTATTATTCAGGCCTCTATGGAGTCAAAAGACTCATTATGGGAGGTTCTTCCTAGAGAACAAAGTGTATCATGCCACTCCTTGACTGTTCATGCTCTCACCATTCTATTCTTATTATTACACCCTCCATGGAGTCAGCAGACTCATTGTGGGAGGTTCATTCAACTGACAATATATTTATCATATAGAATCTTAAAATCCTTAACGCTCCTTGAATTAACAACACATTCTGGTAATGCGTTCCATTCACTGACAATTCTCCATGTAAAAAATCTACTCCTCACCACCACCACACTTTTGCATAACTTCCAGGAATGACCTCTGGTTCTTCCCCATTCACCTTCTACTCTCATTATAATCCCCCTCTTGATTAATCTGATAAAATCCTCTCACTAACTTAAATGTCTCTATCATAGCCAGCCTTCCAAAGTCCTGACATTGTCTTAGTCACTTGCCTCTGGACCCTCTCCAATGTTCCACATCACACTGAAAAACATGTGACCAGATCTGAGCACTATAGTCCAAGTGTGGTCTGACCAGTGCCTTATACAGTGGCACAACCACTTCCTTATCCTTACATGTTAAAGTACTTCTTTAACATCATAGCAGCACTATGATGTGCAGCCTTTGTAACACTAGCAATATGCCCTCTAAATTTATCAATATGCCCTCTATAAAGAGTAATAACAAGTTAGTTGTTCTATACTTGTCAGTGTATTCTCCCTGTCAGTAATCACTCCCAAATCCCTACCCTCACAAATTTTATTATTATTACTATATGGGCTTATATTATTATATATTCAGTGTAAGGATGAAGACGATGAAATAACACACAATTAAGAGCAATACACTGAAGAACTTTATACAGGAGAGAAATTAGATTTTTCCTAGTAGAAGAAAAGCAGGCAGAGCTAGATGAAAAAGGACCACTTCTGTTACAGTCAGAATTTGATAAGGGGTTCTTAAAGAACTGAAACAGTATAAAGGTTAAAGTGTTGGAAAGACTGGTGAGAATCAGGATCCAAAATTGGATTGACAACATTAACTTTGATGGACAGCATGGATTTGCTAAAGGAAGGCCACATCTTAGTAATCTACTTACTTATTACAACAAGGTGACAGCAGTATTGCATGCAGGAGATGGATACACAGTAGTATACTTAGACTTTGCAAAGGCTTTTGATAGATTACTGCATGATGAACTGATAGCCAAACTAGACCAGATGGGTTAGATATTAGATTAGTTATATTGGTGCACTGTATTGGAGATTGGCTATCTGATAGGTATCAACAAGTTGTGCATGGGGGAGCAATATTCCAGATCAGAAAAGAAACTTGTGGTGTGCCTCGGTGGTTTGTTTTAGGGCCATTGCTATTTAGCCTGTATGTTAATGATATTGGGGAAGATTTGAATGGGGATATACAGCCATTTGCAGATGATGCAAAGTTGAGAACTATGAGGAATAGAGTAGAGCAGAGCAGATGTTGTGGCCTTACAAGAAGGCTTGAATAGACTGAATCAATGGCACAGGAGTGGGGATGCCAATTGAATGTTGCAAAATGTAAGTTTTAAAAATTTGGAAAAGAAAGACTGGATGTAGAATTTACTCTTGGTAGGGATATATTATTGGAGGTGTAGGAAATAAGAGATCTTGGGGTGATGGTGGATAAGTATCTAAAATTTAGAGGAGATATTGCCAAAATTGATAGGACAACACAGCTAATTCTGAGAATGAGGTAGAGGACACTGATTTGTAAAATTAAGATTTTGGTTTCATTGGTATAATAATCTGATTTGGCCACATATGGATTACTGTGCACAGATTTGATCACCTGGTTTTCAAAAGGATGAAGAGATGTTGGAGAGTATCCAGAGGCAATTGACCAAAATGTATCTCATTTTGTATCAGCATTCCAGAGATGGTTGAATATGAAGAAAGGTTGACTTGATGCAGTTTACAGTGTTTAGTGGATAAGAGGAAGAGGGATATGACAGAGACATACAAGTTAGTAAGGGGTTTTAATAGGATTAACACTGAATAGGTTTTTCATAAAATGGCAGGAGAACAACAGGTAATCCCTGGAAGTTGTATATGACAGCAAGGGAGTGAAAAGGGTTTTTTGCATTGAGGGTTGTGAATGATTGATGAGCTGCGCATGACAAAAGGGACCTAGATGAGTCTGTGACTCCATGGGATCTTAGGATAATAATAATAAAAACTGAATAGTTTCGCTGTATAACTTATCTTTATAATTTATAAATTTATTTTTATAAGTCTACATAATCATCAAAAAGCAATATTTTGTTATAATGGACAGTTTACTATAGAATTTCCAGCATTGTACTTGTAAAGCTTTGGTCAGAGTTTTTCAGTTTGGTTCCAGAGATGGTATCTCTGGAACCAGAAAAAAAAACATTGAAATAAACGTTCATTACGTTTATTATAATTGTGTTTGCTACAGTACAAGTGACTATATAATGTAGAAACTTTACTTGTTCTTTCAGGATCAAGATCAGCAACTCACAACAGAATGCATGTTGAAGTGTTCTGAGAATTATAACTGTGGAGCTCTAACTTGCTGTGGACCTCTATTACAAACAGACCAGAAAGAATGTGCTGCTAGACTTCGCCACTATGAAAGACACCTCATTTATATGCAGATGTCAAACAGTTGTGAAACGCAAGGATGTCAATAAATATTACTGACATTCCAAATCGTTTCTCTTCTTTACTAAATAAAAATACCAAATGAAGACCCTATATCTTTCCTATATTTTTTTATTCATTTAATAAGTTTACTTTAACTTTTTTGAATCCTCCAGGAAGTTCTTATTTTTTTATCTTTCAAGATAGCCTCACCAAATGCTTTCTTGATCGAGTTAATGAATGTTGCCTTCAGATTCTATCAATCATGCTATATATATATATGTAAAAATTGCCACTATATATATATATATATATACAGGGTGTTCGGGATAAATTTGACATATTTATAATTAATTATATTTTTCCGTAAGTTACATGTATTAACACACACTTCTCTTCATTTAAAAGTTTGGACCCTTCTTCATTCATATACAAGATGTTAGAAAGGATGGATAGCTGGAACCCACCTGAATCATGGAAGAGAATAACTTGTATCATGATGATTTGTGCCCGCCATCAAAATAAGGATATTACGACTGCTGCCCAATGCTCCCTGAATACAGTAAAAACAATCAGGCATGAACTAGAGACTTGCAATGGTGACTACGAGGATGTAGCAAGAAGAAAGATCCCTAGCAGACGATCTGATTGCGTTCGTACAGCAGAATTCCTCGCAAATCTGCAGGAACAGGTGTTGAAGAACCCTGGCATTGGAATTCGGGCTTTGTTCGTGGAGTTGCTAACTGTAGTCAAGCCCTGGATAACAAGGGTAGCCAATGGTAGGCCGTATGTATGGCAGCAGGATTCGGCCCCTTGCCACACCTCTGGGAAAAGTCAAAAATGGTTGTCTGAAAATTTCTACGACTTCACCAGTCCAAATGTTTGGCCTCCAAACTCCCCAGACCTTAACCCCATGGATTATTTTGTATGGGGCGCAGTTGAAAAAGACACCAATCGCACTTCCAGTAATACAAAAGCCCAGTTAATGGATAAAATTAAAACAGTTTTTGCGGCCCTTCCCAGGGAGACTGTAGCATCAGCTTGTTCGAGGTTCCAAAGCAGAATTGAAGCTGTGATCGACTAATGGTGGTTATTTTGAGTAAATCTTGTTGATAGTATTGTAATTAACTCTGCCTGTAATGTTTTTTTGTCAATTCATTAAATTTAATAGATACAAAGAAGATTTTCTTTTTCCTTACGAAACTGTCAAATTTATCCAGGGTGTATATACAGGGTGTTCGGGATAAATTTGACAGTTTCGTAAGGAAAAAGAAAATCTTCTTTGTATCTATTAAATTTAATGAATTGACAAAAAAACATTACAGGCAGAGTTAATTACAATACTATCAACAAGATTTACTCAAAATAACCACCATTAGCATCGATCACAGCTTCAATTCTGCTTCGGAACCTCGAACAAGCTGATGCTACAGTCTCCCTGGGAAGGGCCGCAAAAACTGTTTTAATTTTATCCATTAACTGGGCTTTTGTATTACTGGAAGTGCGATTGGTGTCTTTTTCAACTGCGCCCCATACAAAATAATCCATGGGGTTAAGGTCTGGGGAGTTTGGAGGCCAAACATTTGGACTGGTGAAGTCGTAGAAATTTTCAGACAACCATTTTTGACTTTTCCCAGAGGTGTGGCAAGGGGCCGAATCCTGCTGCCATACATACGGCCTACCATTGGCTACCCTTGTTATCCAGGGCTTGACTACAGTTAGCAACTCCACGAACAAAGCCCGAATTCCAATGCCAGGGTTCTTCAACACCTGTTCCTGCAGATTTGCGAGGAATTCTGCTGTACGAACGCAATCAGATCGTCTGCTAGGGATCTTTCTTCTTGCTACATCCTCGTAGTCACCATTGCAAGTCTCTAGTTCATGCCTGATTGTTTTTACTGTATTCAGGGAGCATTGGGCAGCAGTCGTAATATCCTTATTTTGATGGCGGGCACGAATCATCATGATACAAGTTATTCTCTTCCATGATTCAGGTGGGTTCCAGCTATCCATCCTTTCTGACATCTTGTATATGAATGAAGAAGGGTCCAAACTTTTAAATGAAGAGAAGTGTGTGTTAATACATGTAACTTACGGAAAAATATAATTAATTATAAATATGTCAAATTTATCCCGAACACCCTATATATATATATATATATATATATATATATATTTCAAAAAATAGATTTAATGACTCCAAGACCGAGATAACATATAAAGATTTTAATGATAAATACTACTAGTTTCGGCATATAGCAGCCTTCTTCAGGTATTTATAAAGGAAAGGAATACTAATAAACATTGAATTATTTAAATAAACAAACTGGAAATTACAGGTACAAATTGCCTCACATAATCGATACATAAAAACGTTGTATTTTTCAAGTTGTTCCAACTGGCGTGCCATTGTTTGTTGCAATTGTGCGTGCAAGTTCACGTGAACGCCAATATTGAATAACTGCAGCATGGCTATCTGGGATGTTATAACTTAAATTATTATTTAAGTGGACCGGGTTCAGTAGGATTTCCCGTGATTCTACGATTTTTCTTAGAAAAATCGTAGAATCACGGGAAATCCTACTGAACCCGGTCCACTTAAATAATAATTTAAGTTATAACATCCCAGATAGCCATGCTGCAGTTATTCAATATTGGCGTTCACGTGAACTTGCACGCACAATTGCAACAAACAATGGCACGCCAGTTGGAACAACTTGAAAAATACAACGTTTTTATGTATCGATTATGTGAGGCAATTTGTACCTGTAATTTCCAGTTTGTTTATTTAAATAATTCAATGTTTATTAGTATTCCTTTCCTTTATAAATACCTGAAGAAGGCTGCTATATGCCGAAACTAGTAGTATTTATCATTAAAATCTTTATATGTTATCTCGGTCTTGGAGTCATTAAATCTATTTTTTGAAATGTATAACAACCGAGTAAAAACTAATCGCCACATATATATATATATATATATATATATATAGTGGCAATTTTTACCTGTAATTTCCAGTTGTTTTAGATACTTCAATGTTTATTACTATTCTTTTCCTTTATGAATACTTGAGGAAGGCTGTTATAAGCCGAAACTAGTTGTATTATTCTCATTAAAATCTTTATAAGTTATTTTTTAAGTCATTAAATCTATGTTTTAAAATGTATCACAACAACCGAGTAAAAGCCTATGATCACACATATATATATATATATATAATTAAATTTTATTTAATGACTAAAAACCAAGGTTTTGAGTAAAAAACTTTATTAATACACACAACTTCTTTCATCTGAGAACAGACTTCATCAGGTGTAAGTGAAAAGGACAAAAAATATCAGAGAAAACCATGCAAATACTGGATTTCTACACAGCAGAATGTATAAAACAACAGAGTTAACATTTAAATGGAAGAAAGGACTCTGGCTGTAGCAACATGGCCATACATGCATGTAAGGTCTCGTGATCTTCAGTATTAAATGGCAGAGCTCTGAGAGTCTGGCAAACTAGCTCAGGTTTGCTACTGATATGGACGGGATTAAGAACAATTTCTTTAGATTCTAGAATCTGTCTCTCTAATTTGTCATAAGGTCTGTGAATGTTGTTAAATTCCCATGTGTTTTTGATGTTGTAGGCCTTCTTCATTAGAGTTTGCCGAAAATAAAACATGGCTGGATAAGGCACTGGTCCGAGTTTTGTTGTAGGAAATATCTCTTTTGTGCTCTTCTAGCCAGAGTTTGATGGATTTTTCCGTTTGACCGTAGTACGATTTGCCACAATCGCAGAGGACGCTGTAGACAACAGGATATCGGAGATTATTATGTCTGTCCTTTGGATGGCTTAAGATGGAGCGGAGTTTTGGTAAGGTAGCGAAAAAAAGTCTTGATATTGTATTTCCTTAAAATTTTTTGCTAAAACATATTATTTTTGGCAAACTCGAATGAAGAAGGCCTACAATATCAAATACACTGGGATTTAACTAACAATGTTCACAGTTCTTATGACAAACTAGAGAGACAGATTCTAGAATCTAAGGAAATTGTTCTTAACCCCGTCCATACAATATCAATAGCAACCTGAGCTATAGTTTGCCAGACTCTCACAGCTCTGCCATTCAATATTGGAGATCATGAGACCTTACATGCACGCATGGCCATGTTGCTACAGCCAGAGTTCTTTCTTCCATTTAAATGTTAACCTCAGTTGTTTTATACATTCTGCTGTGTAGAAATTGTAGTATTCGTATGGTTTTCCTCTGATATTTTTTATGTCCTTTTCACTTACACCTGATGAAATCTGTTCTCAGACAAAACTAGTTGTATTAATAAAATTTTTTACTCAAAACCTCAGTTTTTAGTCATTAAATAAATTTTAATTATCAAACCAAGTAAACCTTCCATTCAATAATATATATATATATATATTATTATTATTACATATTATATATATATCACTCTCCCACAATGCAACAAACGAAAGAACAGCTTTAAATACAACCACAATGTTTTCATGCTAGTTAAGTCTTTTAACCTTCAGTGTTTAGTGTTTTTTCTTTCTTTTATAATGTCACCTGATGAAGGCTGTTACAGGCCAAAACTAGTAGTCTTTTTATATTAAAACCTTTTTACTTAAATCTTGGTTCTAGTCATTGAATTCTTCATAAAAATATGTATGTTAACCGAGTTAATGTTCATTCTTTCATCTTTCATATATATATATAAAAATGTTTCATGTTTTCAAACTGTTTTTATTATGTGCCATCCAGTCGTTTTCGACTCTTGGTGATCTTTTGAACAAAGGCTCTTGAGCTCACTCATCCTCTTCTCTTTTCTTTCAGCAGCTGTAAGTTTCTTTATGTTGTCCATCCAACTTTCTTGTGGTCTTTCTTTCCTTCTTGTAGCCTAAATCTTTCCCAACACAACTGCCTTTTGCAATGATTCATCACCTCGTATATTATGTCCAAAATATATTATTAACGTCTGTTTAGTGATCATTGCCTCTGAAGAACATCCTGTTTTATACTCTCTAAAATAAAACCTTCTTATTGGCCATTCTTGCAGTCCATGGGATTTTAAGTCTCTTCCACACCCATAATTCAAATGAATCAATTTGCTGCCTTTCTTCTTAATAGTCCAACATTCACATCCATACATCACTACTGCTTTGACAATGCTAGCTTTAGTGGCCTTACTCACACCTCTATCTTTCATAATTTTTGTCAAGTTTAACATACCTTTTTTTCCCCATGGCTATCCTTCTTTTAATTCATCTTCACATTTACCATCATTTCTGATTCTGGATCCCAGTAAATCATAACTTTCAACCATTTCTATTTTATCTCCATCAATCATAAATTCATCTAAATTCCTATTAATAGAAGCCATCACTTTTGTGTTGCTAACATTTAAATTAAGCCCAGTTATTTGCTTTCCCTCTTAACCAATAGAATCAACTACTCCAAATCCTCCTTTGTTTCTGCTATGAGGGTCGTATCATCTGCATATCTTAAATTATTTATTTTTTTGCCACTAATTTTAATTACAGCTGGGTCTTTGTCTAAGTTAGCCATTTTCATAATATATTCACTATAAATATTAAAAATATAGGGCGATGGTATACAACCCTGCACATCCCTTTTTCCATTCAAATACTGTCTCTCCAAAGACTGTTTTTACTGAAGCTTCTTGGTTGTTTTTTTTGCTAGCTCCTTAACAAAATTTATATATTTGAGTTTGCTTTTAAATATGTTTAACTTTGATCCTTGTTTAAAACTCTCTTATGTTTCTGAGTGTGCTGTTCATTTATCTTTAACATTGATGAAATAGGCAGTGATCACCATTTGATTTTAAGTACCCTCCAGACTCTTGTATTTTGAATCAATTTGAAGTTGATCAGTTCAAAGATATTACCTTTAACAATAATACATTCAATAAGGTTTTCTTGTGCATGTGTGTATGTATTTGCTTGCATGTATTCTTTGCAAATAAATTTATTTGCATATTTATGCTGGTGTTTGCAATTATTAGTTTCCATCCAGAGCAGAAATCTGCAATTTTTTTTCTTAGTGCACAAACGTGAACGTATTTTACATTTTTTTTTTTTTTAAATCCCAATCTCATTTAGGTACTGAAAATGCAGTTTTTAAAACCTTAACAGAAAATGAATGCTGGAAACACAATGAAAGCTTTAAGAGAAAATGAACACTGCAGTGAAGTATTAACTTCACTGCAGTTATTTCCTGTTAGTTTTTTTACCATTGGGTTGAGCTGCATATTACACTTGATTGAACGAATTAAATCTGGATTTCTGTTATGTTTTAGTGATATACAGATGATATTAGATCTCCAGTTATCGCCAATTAACCATATGTACATATGTCCCTATGGATGAAATATATCACTCCTCATACACTTCATATCCATGATATTTCTATGTAGTATCAAGAATATTAAAATTTTAATATGCATCATTGTTGATGTGCATACACATCACTGTTTCTTATAACCACTTGATTAGGTAGTTAAAAGAAAGGGTGTTATACTTGTCAGGAAATGTTCTTGTCATCCATATTTTATCTTACTGGAAGCAGACAAAAGTTTTACATCAAGGCAGGGCTATGATGTGATGTATTATTCTAGACAATTATGTGATTGCCAATTGGACTGTCTGTTTTGTGTGAAAATAAAGAGCACTAAATTTCTGTGAAGAAACAAAGCAAAATACAGCAAGAGGAAAAGCTCTGCCATTTCTGTATGAGACTAGCTAACTCACCTTCAGTTCAAAAAGTTCCTATAAATATTTTTCACATCTGAAATGAGATTTGAACCTAGGTCTTATCAACCAAAAGATACTTAGCATTCTACTGACTGTATTATGAAGGTGTGATGGAGCACAAATAAGTGTCAAATAAGGCATTCATAAAATCACCAATTACACAAACTTAAATTATTAAGAAGCTATATTTTGTGTATGTCATCAACTGCTGGTTATCATTATTTTTTTATGTTGCTCCCACCCATGAAAGGTTATTTGCAAACCTATAGTACATTTGGCACCATGTGTGAGCTAACGATTTTTTATTTTTTGTTAAAGTTAAAAATACAATATTTTTTGTATTTTTAACTTTTTCAGGCTGCTTCAGGCCTCCAATAGGCCTCCAACAAAACTCACACCAGTGATTAAATTCATCTCCTACCTAAAGATAATCACAACCATCCATGCCCACAGCAGGCTTCAAACATGTAGCCTGTTGGTTGAAGAGTGAATACACTAATCACTCAGCCAACCAGGTTGCTTGAAATAGAAATAAAAAACAATAAAAAGAAGGAAATTAAAGAATACTTACAAGAACTAAGAGATTCACAAACAATATTGTAGCTTAGCTAAAAATGCAAGTATATATGGCAAAAATTCTCCAGGTTTTATAATAGCTTTGCAATCACATTGCATTTATATGCATAAAATCTCATATTATGTAAGTATAATCTTCAGTTTACTTGGTATGTTAAGTACTCCCGCTAACTACAGACCCAAGGTTACTCTGCTATTTTCTATTTGGTCAATTCCTTAATGAAACTCTCTGATTCCAATCTTTGAGTTTCTTATTCGGTTTTAAAACAATGTAGGATCTAATATCCCCTTAATTTAAATAATGTTTATATCGCCGAAATGAAGCCTGTTGGCTCTTTATATTTAAGCAACTTAATGGGTGCACCTTTTGGACAACTCGTATAGCAGAGTTTATAAGTTCTTTTCACTATACCCTTTGGTATTAATTTGGTCTAGCTACTCACTGATGAAGCCTCCAAAAAGGCTGAAACCGGTCTGGGTAGTGACCTCCCACCATAATGTAATAACAGCATACATTTCCTAGGAAATGTGTTTTTACATTATGGAAAATACCAAGATCAGAACTTTACCCACCTTTCAACAAGTTGCCCGTGTTTGTACTATGCTCTAGGACTACTTGCATTAGCTCATGCTAGTATTCGCCAATACTTTTATAGTTTTTTATACTATATTCGGCATGAAACTCTCCGATTCCAATCTCTGAGTTTCTTATTCGGTTTTAAAACAATGTAGGATCTAATATCCCCTTAATTTAAATAATAATATTAATAGAGTTATGGAATTTTACTTACTGGCTAATATATATATATGGTTAATGAATGCAGAGAACACATTATGCAAAAAAGGAGAGAGTGAAGTGAAGCACTTTGTGTCCTGCTGTGGTTTAGTACAAGTAAAAATAGTAATCATGGTTAGGAAGAACATTATAACATATGTGAACCAAAGGCTATGTATGTGGGTGGTCTGAAAAGTTCTCGGCCTCAACCATAAATGGGCAACACTATCGGCAAGATTTTTTTTTTTCTAAGTTGGTACATCTGTCATAAGCATCCATGTGAAATCGCAAGCTATTCTATCAAGTAGTTTTTTTTATACAGCTGTCGGAAGCCAAAGTGTTGTCTGAATTCCTTGAAATGGATAAAATTGAGTATCGTGCAGTTATAAAATTCTTTGTTATAAAAGGTTTAATGGCAAAAGAAATTCATTTGAAGTTCATGAGCACTCTTTTCCTTCATTTTCAATAATTAAGAAATAGGCTGCCGAGTTTAAATGTGGCCGTACCAGCCTTGAAGATGATCCACACGAAGGACGTTGAAAAAGTGTAACACCAGAAATCAAGTGCACAATATAGTATTGGATGACCGCTGAGTCAAAGTGCATGAAATTGCTGAGACTATAGGCATTTCAAAAGAACGTGCAGGATATATTTTGCATGAAGAATTGCAAATGAAAAAGCCTTGCGCAAGATGGGTGCAGCAGATCAAAAAGGCACTCGCACACATGAAAATCTCTGAACAGTGCTTGGAGTGTTTTAACAAGAATAAAACTGATTTTGTGCATTGATTTATTACTATGGATGAGACTTGGATTCACCATTAAGCACCAGGATCCAAACAGCAGTCAAAACAGTGAACAGAAGCCAGTTATTAAGTGCCAAAGAAGACCAAGTCGGTTCCATCAGCAGGAAAGGTCATGGCATTTTGTTTATTAATTATCTTGAAAAGGATAAAACAATAACCAGGGAATATTATTCTGATCTTTTAACCAGACTAGACAAAAAAATTTGTGAGGAAAGACTTGGTTTGCAGAAGAAAAAAAATCATCTTTCATCAGGACAATGCACCTGCTTACAAAGGTGTTTTGGCAATGGGAAAATTAAGGGATCTGCACTATGAATTGTTGGAACATCCACCCTATCCCCCCCCCCCCCCCCCCCAATTTGGCTCCCTCTGACTTCTGTCTCTTCCCAAAACTAAAACTCCTCCTTGCTGGTCAGCGTTTTTCTTCGAATCAAGAGGTTGCAGCTGTAGAGGGGTATTTTGCAGATCTTACTGAAAACCACTACAGTGACAGGATAATAGCACTGGAATAAATGTATTAGTCTTAAGAGAGATTATGTTGAAAAATAAAAATAATTTTGAAATTATAAATTCCTTTTTCCATTGTTAAGCCGAGAACTTTTCAGACCGCCCACATACATGCATGTTTGTGTAGGTATGCACATGACTGAAATATATGATAAATACACAGTGAGGACATTCACCCTCTCCCAATTCAAGTGACACCGTTATTTTACTGATAACATAATAATTTTGATGTCGTTTCATTTTAAGTCATATTTATTCTATAATCATATCTATCTCACATACCATATGTACTTTTTTTTTCCTCCTGGTAATTTATAGTCAAAAGAATATCGGTTTTTTTTTTGGGGGGGGGGGGGGGTGGGGGGGGGGGGGGGTGGGGGGGGGGGGGGGTGGGGGGGGGGGGGGGTGGGGGGGGGGGGGGGTGGGGGGGGGGGGGGGTGGGGGGGGGGGGGGGTGGGGGGGGGGGGGGGTGGGGGGGGGGGGGGGTGGGGGGGGGGGGGGGTGGGGGGGGGGGGGGGTGGGGGGGGGGGGGGGTGGGGGGGGGGGGGGGTGGGGGGGGGGGGGGGTGGGGGGGGGGGGGGGTGGGGGGGGGGGGGGGTGGGGGGGGGGGGGGGTGGGGGGGGGGGGGGGTGGGGGGGGGGGGGGGTGGGGGGGGGGGGGGGTGGGGGGGGGGGGGGGTGGGGGGGGGGGGGGGTGGGGGGGGGGGGGGGTGGGGGGGGGGGGGGGTGGGGGGGGGGGGGGGTGGGGGGGGGGGGGGGTGGGGGGGGGGGGGGGTGGGGGGGGGGGGGGGTGGGGGGGGGGGGGGGTGGGGGGGGGGGGGGGTGGGGGGGGGGGGGGGTGGGCATCATCAAATGTTTTAATCAGAGAAGAGATACATTAAAGTGACA
This sequence comes from Typopeltis vanoorti, assembly GCF_054136105.1. NCBI lineage: Eukaryota > Metazoa > Arthropoda > Arachnida > Uropygi > Thelyphonidae > Typopeltis > Typopeltis vanoorti. The sequence goes on along the minus strand of NC_143554.1, from coordinate 135,005,784 downwards.
CAACATCATTCACAATAATCTTAAAACAGCGCATGTACAAGCGTGCAGCCAAGAGCAATTTAGTTGTTCAAAAGTTTTTGTGTAACTCACAGATATTGACCAAGCTCTTGCACCAGTAATTTCCATTTCTTTGAGTAATCAAATGATTACCTGGCTGGCAAGTGATTCATAACACTAATATACAAGTCATTTCCTGGTTAAAACATTCAAAACTGATTTCTTTTACACTAGGATATTGGTGAGAACAATGCATAAAACATCTATGTCAGAACAGTGGTGGCTTGTACATAAGCACTGCGACACTGCAGCAACCCCCAAGGAAAAAACGAAAAAATTAAATTTTGTTTGTGTTTATAAATAATAACAATGCTTCATTATATAAATGCAATACAACATGTTAAAGGTTATAGATTATGTTTCAATACTGATTGAATAGTTAATAATTGGAATTGTTCGATTAACGCTTTGGATTACAAAACAAATGCATTGCAATCTAATGCAGTGTCGGAATTATCATGTCTGGTCAGTTTCGTCTAGACTTGCCGATATTCATTTGCACTTGTCACTGCATGTAACAAGTGATTCTGACAATGCTCAATGAGCAGTGCCGCTACAGATAAATTGTATGCTAGCGCACGTTATTTCTTTGAGATACGAAACTTTTATTATTGGTGTGTTCATGGTGAAGGTGAAATATTTTTGGTAAATCTTATTTTATAATAACATATAATTATTTATTTATTTATTATAAACATAAGGCTGAATTATGACGAGTGTCACTGTTAAAATATAAAAAGAATTATTATATTATTCATGTAACGATAATTTTCTTAATTATCGTTACATGAAAAAATAGAAATAAAAATAAAGCTCGTTCTACTCCAGATATTATTATTAGTCAGGAAGGAATAAGTAGAAGTAAATAATACATCAGGTCTTTCAACAGTGAGTGGTATCAAAAAATTAAATGTTTAAAATTTAATTTTTAAAATTAAAAATTAAATCAAAATTTTTGAATATGTAAATTTACTTATTAATAAATTGGTTACTGATTACAAAAAAAATGAATTTTTTTAAAATTTTGTATATGCAGTACCCCCACATAAAATTTTCACTGGCCACCACTGTGTCAGAATAAAAGCCATGTTGAAAAACATTCTCAATAGATGAATCACAGATCACTGCAGAAAAATGTTAATAAATGCTATATACAACAAGATAACAAGTTCAATATTTAATGAAGCATCTCTCAGGTAATCTTTCTTAAAGGTACTTTCAAATGAACATGATTAAGGCATAAGTTATAGTTGAGTATTAATCAGCAGGTGAGGTTGGAATAGTTGACTCACAGATCTTTGATATAAAATCCATGGATAATAATAAACAATCTAAATAAGTTTTATTTTACCAAATTAAGTAAAGTAAAAAATAAAGAATAAACCCCAATCCAGTAAATGATACTGAACAGTATTTAAAACATGCATAATATTTTGAAAGCTGATTATAGTAAAATAAAATTATGTTCATCACCCGTGGTTCTAACAGGCTTTTTCTAGGATAAGGTTGTTAGTCTTATGCCTATTATACTTTGGGTTTAATGGAGCAAGAATAGCTATGGTCACATTGCACCAGTACATAAGTACTCATTTTTGTGATTCATGTTTTGAATGTAGGTACTGGTCTGTCTCCCTGATGATGTCCATGTAATGTTGGATGAAACATACTGGAAATGTGGAATAAATTTTTTTTTATTTTCTTCTACTTCCTTTTCCCCTCTTTTACCTTGTGGCGTCGAGCCCTATGCCTCCCGGTGTGTGCTATGTCTGTAGAAGCGGTGAGTTCTCAAGGCCGGTTTGCCTGCATGCAGAATGAGAAAGCTCAGATAAACTGGGGAGAAAAACCCTGCAGTCCATCTCCCCAAGACCAGCTAACTTGGCTATGTCTGAGAAAGATCCTAAGCTCCTCACATCGGCAACAGGAATCGAACTCAGGGGACACTTCTTGCCTCCTCCATGTTCCTTCCACCTTTTTCTTGTAGCATAACCCTGCTAATATAATATACCACTGAAAATCAACTGCTCAAAGTGCATAACTTGATGATTACTAACAAAGTCATTTTCATTCGCCCAAATTTCCAGCAAATTCAAATCATTCTGTTAATTCTGGATATCAGTGACATCCCTGATTGCTCTGCCTATCTTTGCATCATCAGCAAACAATTGAACATCCTCTGTTAGATCCTTCTAAATGTCCTTATTGCATAGATTGAACAACAGTAGTCCAAGGAACAAACCCTGGGATACACCACTGATCACCTTAAATCTGGCAGATTCACACTCACAGTATACCACTTTTCTCATATCTGTCAACATTTGCTTATCCAAGTAAAGAGTTTATGTTCCAAAACATTGTTATAAAATTAGTAAATTGCTAAAACATGACCTTCCTTTAGTAAACCCATGCTTGTTTGTCTACCCATTTCTATATGTGAGTTCTTACCAGCTTCTCTAAAATGTTTACTACCACAGATACTGATAGGTCGGTAGTTAGACACATCAGGTTTTGCACCACCCTTGTACAATGGAACTATCACGTATTCCTTCCATTCCTGTGGTATCATTCCCGAGCAGACTCAAGTTATATAAACATGTGAAAGGACTAGTCAATTTGGCTGAACATTCCCTTAGCAAAGGTACTAAGATTCCATCTGTCCCTATTGGCAAATTCTTATTCAAGTTATGCAACAGCTCTTCAACTTCATTCTCATGCACCTCCAACTCTTCATCCAATGCAGTAGCAGCATTGTGCACCATGTAACATACACCTGGTTGATATATCTTAGCAAGGTGAGCACTCATTAAATGAACAATCTCATTAGCTTCTGACATTAGAGTACCACATTCAGTAAAGTTATTCTTCCACATTCATTCTTTCTTTTGCTTGCAGCATAGCAATAAAATTCTCTTGGACTGCCTTTAGCCTGCATAGCTGATTTCTTTTCATACTCTGATTTAGCTTTCCACACAATACTCTTTACTTTTCTAGCCTGCACTTTATATATTTCATAATTCCTCTCACTTTTATTCTCATGATATTCTTTCCACATCTTCTTCTTCTTGTGGCTCTCTTTCTTAATAAGGTCACACACACACACACACAAATATATATATATATATATATTTTTTTTTTATACATATAAACCACGAAAGCTTTTATAATTGTAAAAGGCGTGTAGAAACAAACTTAAAAATCAGTATAAAAGAATGTATAAAATCATTCTTAAAAAACCAGGTGTTAAAAGCATATATACAATAAATTAAAGTGATAAAATAATATGTACATGTTTTTTATAAGATAATATACACTGATACTCTGGAAAAATTTAAACATGGGAGTGATACTTGAATCTGATAAAATCTGCCTGAGTGTATGGGACTCAAGCAGATTATGAATGTGACTAAAATAGTGATTGTACTTGCTGATGAAATGAGGGTCGTCAATTAAAATATGAATGATGGTTAGTCTAGTACTACACCACTCTCAAATATTGGCATGTCATCACCCCTCAATAGGAAGGAGTGTGCAAGATGACTATGGCTTATGAACAGCCAAGCAAGAACAACTTCCTCTTTACAGTCACTGCATAGACTAGAATGCCACTGGGATAAAAGTTTGTGTCTAATGATCTGCTAATCTAATCATATGGGACAGTCAGATGAAAGCTTGAAAAATGAGCTGGCCTAGTTGCAGAACCTACAGCCTTGTTTCCCTTAATCCCAAGCTCACTTAGAATCGAACAGAAGAGAGGACATATTGGATTTAAGACAGCCCTTTATGTTTTTTCTGAAGCTATTGTCTGTAGAGAATTTTATGAATTTGTATATATAATGCACCTTTGGTTGTGTGTGTGTGATATAGCAAGCTTTATCACATACAGATCAGCAGCGAAGTTACGTTCCATTGGAATCTGAGCATATTATGCTGTTTGAGAAGACAGCACAGGATTCAACTAGATCAACCTCTAATTTTGAATCATTTGTGTAGACAGGCAAAAAAATTAGAGCTTCTATGTGTTTAAACGAGCTGTTCAGAGACAACAGGAAGCATGGAATGGTTGGGTAGCCTGCAGAAAGAAAGCTACATGGCAGTATACTTGATGATATCTGTGTACCTCAATATCTAAAACTTGTAAGAGCTTTTGTTTGCAAACCAAAGGGTCATGTGGCAGTCTGATGGGTGTTGTACTGATTCTTCCACAATTGACAAAAAAAACAGTTACCCATGTGGGATGGTCTGAAAGGGCATATAATAGCAACAGCTGTTGATGTTAAAGTGTGACAAGATTGGTTCATTTGTCTTGATGTACAGAGTGGGATCAGTGTAGTTCAAAATGCTCCAGGTTCTTAAGGCTTGATGGGATAGGATTCAGCCCCCTGCAGGGTACTATATCTAGCAGAGGTACAGAGTTGGAACCAATAATAAAGTTTTGATCTAATCAGTGCCTGGTACAATTGAAATAAAGAACATCTGTCAGTGGATTATGGTTTGTGTTTGTCCTAAGTGCTGAGTTCTCGGTCAGGATGAAGACATCTGTGGCAAAAATACAAACAAAGTGTCTTCTGCTATGAAAAATCTGAACCCATTTTGAAAGATGGTCAACTGCTTGCTACAACTGTATTTCTGTAACCTTCATATCACATGAATGAGAGAAGATAGTAAAATTATCCACATAGAGGGCACTACTCACAGTTGGAGGAAGTTGTTCAGTTATCAAGTTAATCTTGACTGCAAAAGGTGTGGCACCTGAAACTAAACCTTGTGGGACTACTTACTCTTGGGCATACAATTGGGAGAGCAGTTCTCGCAGTCTTGCAAGATTCAGATGGATAAAAAGTTCTTAAATGAAGATAAGGAAGTTCCCTCTGAGACCAAAAGTTTGTAGGTCTTTCAATATTCTGAATCTGCAAGCAGTGTCAACAACTGATACTAAGTGTCTATGTTTTAGGAAAGCATCTCGAATGGATGATTCCAGTCAGACTAGATTGATCAGTTGTTGAATGTTATTTACAGACTGTGTTCTGTGAAAAAAACAGTTGTTTCTCCCCAGAAACCATAAAAGAGATTTAACATATTTTCCAGAACCTTGCACAAGCAACTGGCCAATAGTTTATTGGGTATTTTGGATCCTTACTTGGCTTAGGAAAGGCAATAAAAATTGCCTTTTGCCAGGTATCTAGAAAAATGTTCTTACAGAATATTATGTTGAACAGATACAGTAGTTGATCCTTAGCAGTTGGTGACAGGTGTTTAATCATCTTATAATGAATGTTATCTGGCCTAATAGTAGTTGGATTTAAGCAATTCAGCTTTCATTTCTTCTCTCATGAGTGGCTTGTTGTATTCTTCAGTATCTCTTGAAGAAAACAGAATTTTGTTATTTTTCTGCTGTCCATTTTTGTCCAAGAACTTATGGAGATAAGAAGATACTAATGTTTTAGCAAATATCTCCCTGAGACTGTTGGCAATTGTTGTTGGATAGGCAACTGTGCATCAGTTATGTTCAAGGATGGAAAGCTGGTGGGTAATGTATCTGCATCCCATTTTCCAGATTCTATCCCAGACTTCTTTACTGTTGTTGAAAGTTTATTTTTCACTTGGTTAGAGTATAATAAAATTAGTTTAATCCTTTATCCAAGTGTGTGCAAACAAGTTTGTGCCTGAAAGTATCTTCAGGACTGGGGTAAGGAGGTACAACACAGGGCAACTCGTTGCAAAGGTGGAGCAAGCTACCAACGCTCCTATCTCAGTATCTCCTATAATGCAAAACACATCTCCTTGCGGATATGTCTAATGTTATGCATTAAGGGAAGGGCCACTACCCAAACTAGTTTCGACCTTTATTGAGGTCTCTTCAGTGGGAGCCAGGCCCAAGTGGAGATACCAGGCAGAAGCATTAGCAGGTCATCTCTACCTATAGGAGTTGCCAAATCATGTGCCACCATTTTTTAATAAATTACTCTGGATTTAGAGAAAGATGTTGAAAGTTTATTTTTCACTTGGTTAGAGTATAATAAAATTAGTTTAATCCTGAAAGTATCTTCAGGACTGGGGTAAGGTGGTACAACACCAGGCCAACTCATTGCAAAGGTGCAGCAAGATACCAACACTCCCATCTCAGTATCTCCGATAATGCAAAACACATCTCCTTGTGGATATGTCTAATGTTATGCATTAAGGGAAGGGCCACTACCCAGACTAGTTTCGACCTTTATTGAGGTCTCTTCAGTGGGAGCCAGGCCCAAGTGGAGATACCAGGCAGAAGCATTAGCAACCCACCTTTGCAACGAGTTGCCCTGGTGTTGTACCACCTTACTCCAATCCTGAATATACTTTCAGGTGCAAACTTTGTTTGCACACACTTGGATAAAGGATTAAACTAATTTTATTATACTCTAACCAAGTGAAAAATAAACTTTCAACAGCATCATCATCAAATTCCTGATATGTACCCTCAAGGGGTGTACAGGATATGACAATACTACATGAAAAAATTACATCATTACTAACTTCCTATCTACAATTTTCCTCCAAATCAGTCTGTTACTTGTCAAGACTCCAACATTATCAGATCTTATATTTCTATCGTCTAAGGCAATTTGTACCGTATCAATCCACCTATATCTTGGTCTTCCTCTGGGTCGTTTTCCTGCCAACCTGGCAGAGAACACTTGTTTTGCTAATCCTTCCTCTCCCATTCTATTTAAGTGACCATACCACGTGAGATTAGCTCTGCTAATGCATTCCTGGATGCTGACAATGTCAAGTTCTTTCCTAATATCCTCATTTTTAATATGATATTGCCATTGATGCCATCTGTTCACGCCTCTAATCTTTCTCAGGACTCTCATATCTGCGATCTCTAGTCTTTGGTCAAGTGTTTTACTTCTGACCCAGCTCTCAGATCCATAAGTTAAAACTGGTTTGAACACTGTCTTGTATACAGCTAATTTAGTGTTCCAACTAATTTCTCTCTTATTCCATATGAATTTATTCAATTGACTTCCCACCATACCAGCTTTGCTGATTCTGTTGTCTATTTCTATATTTAATTTACCATCTTCAGTAAAAATTGTGCCTAAGTAGCTGAAATGTTTTACTTGTTCCACAGGTCTCCATTCACAACACAGTTGACATTTTCAATGATTCTGCCTATTTTCATTGTCTTTGTCTTTTTATTGCCTGACCTTCATACCATATCTATTACAACAGCTATTCAATTTGGTCAGAGAATCTTGCAGACTTGTAGTGGATTTATTTAGAAGTATAACATCATCCGCATAAAGCAAAGAGCTGACCTTAACATCTCCAATTTTGATATCAGGTTTAATACCACTTTCCTTCATAATGTGATCCATATAGATAATGAATAATAAATAATAAATTACTAATAAATAATAAATTACTCTGGATTTAGAGAATGATGTTGAAAGTTTTTTTTTTTTAAATAAAAATAAATAAATAAATAAAAAATAAAACTTTCAACATCTTTCTCTAAATCCAGAGTAATTTATTAAAAAAGGGTGGCACACCATTTGGCAACTCCTATAGGTAGAGATGACCTGCTAATGCTTCTGCCTGGTATCTCCACTTGTGCCTGGCTCCCACTGAAGAGACTTCACTCCAATTGATGCAATGATCTTAACTCTTTATTTCAGAATCCAAATAATCACTGATTCAAGACCAAAATAAACACATTTAATGAAACAAAAACTATATATATACACTTCAAACAAATATTACATAACTAACTACAAATTAATTGGATCCACGGCCTTTTAAAAATAAACTTACACTTAAGACTAGACTAAACACTTTGTTTTCAAAATGACAAAATGTTCATAGCCAGTTTCTCTCTTTGTCAAGACCCTTTTCAGAAGATATATGACTCTATTCTTCATTTTACAGGATCCTTTTTCATCACTCATGTAGCACACATAAAAATCTTCCTGACTTAATTCTGTCTCTTTTTAGTAGAAATAATAGTCAGATCTAGCGTCCTTAATACAGATGAAACTTCCTAATGAGAGTTTTCTCGAACATTCCTTTAGAACGTAAATAGCAAATTCTCCTTTTATTCACTAAATGCTTATTGACAGTCTTAACTGTTCCAATTAAAAAAACTTACAGCTCTACGATTCCCTTTTCTGAATCTACTATAAATCTTTCAATTAGTGTTTCCTCCAGTATTCCTTTTAAAACAATTTATAGCAATATTTCCCTTTTATTTATCCACATACTTATTCCACATTAAAACTTAATAGTTCCATGATTCCTTTTTCGGAATATACTATTAATTTTCCTCCGACTGTCACTTAAAAAAACTTAAGTTCCTTCGAACCTAACTATCAGCCAGCCTGTGTTCTAAATTCCTTCCAAACGCTCTCTTGTTTACAGCCGTTACTCCAATACCGAACGCTCTCTTGTCAGCTGTCAATCACTCATCAAACTTCTCGGCGAGCATGCGCACTCCACGAAGGTGGCAAGCGAGAAAGTTAGGTATAAATGGCTGACACGCTGTCTCCGTTAGTGACAAGAGAGAATGTCTTCATAAAAACACAAAACTTAATATTTTAAATTACAATCAAATTCTTTTAAGTAATACAAATATCAAATCTAGTAAGTACATCAAATTTTTAACTTCTTTACATATCACTTTTGACACAACAATTTCCATAACGGGCACATCGCAAGTGCCGACAATGCATGTTATGAAACTGATAAACATTTTAACATAAACAATACGTAAAAATATTCAGAATTTTAATTATGATTATTTTTACAGTGTAATGAATTCAGGATTTTTTTGGCTCTGACCACAGATATGTCCTGACTGGGCTGGGAAACATTTGAAGCAATGGTGTTTGTTACTCTGAGGTATCTGTGAAAGATACTACAAGCTTTCTCCTGTGCTTGCATAGGAGAAAGCTTGTAGTATCAAAATTCAAAAATCAAAATTCCACTATGGTTCAGGGAAACATGGAAATGACTAGATGTTTTGGGAATTGATTGTGGTAGCTTGTCTAATACACTGTCACATAATTCACTGCACTGCTGACTGTTGGAGACCTGAATTCTGCTGAAGAGGAGGCGAGCCAGTTAGCTTGCTTGATTTTTCCATTATGTACACAGTTGCTCATGCAGAAAAGTGGATATCGCAGGAAAATAATTCCTTCCAAATAAGTTCTCAGCAGTTTCTCAATTAAAGAGTGGGAAAAAGGAAGGTGAGTAGACATATGAAAGAAGGTATCGCTTCCTATGTTTAAGAGGGGAAAGAGACTATTTGTCGAGTGTATACTCAACAACTCTTCCTCTGATGTTATTTGGGGCACTATTCCAAAGAGTGCTGTGAAGACAACATCATCAGATATCTTGAAAGATATCAGCAGCAGGAGATAAGTAGATGTGCATACTGTGATAAGAAATCTGACCGAGAGTCAGATGACAACTGTCTCTATGTTTGTATTAAGCAGGACTTGCTGGAAGGGGATATGGTTGCCCAAGAATAGTAACTCCTCCATGGACAAGTCCATCCTGTATTTACAAGCAATGACTACATTTTTTAATACTGGATCATCACTGGGCTAATGAAAACAAAACCACTCAATTTGGGAAGCCAGATATACCACCAAAAAGAAAAAAATTCAACCTAGGCCTTCTATGAGCAATAATTAAACAGCCTAATAATGTGAATATAGTTTTATTTATCTGTATGCGTTTTTAATAATTACATATTTTTAGACAATATCTTGAGGCTTGCAAACATCTGAAAAATGTCCTATGTGACTCTTTGGCCTAGAAGACATGGCCAATCCTCTTATATACAATATTTTAGTTACAGAACAGTGACATATTTGTTTTAGTTCCATGGAATCAACTCAAATGCTACTAGAGTAAAGAGCTAATGTTAACCTCTCTGAGTGTCCTGCGCAGTTTGAAGATAGTTTCTCACAGGTTGGGAAAAAATGCACTCCGAGAACTGGCCTGCCAAGGCTGAGAAAAGGGTTGACATTCTTTTCTTATTTAAAAAAAAAAAAAAAAAAAAAAAATCTGGAATCAGAAGGTTCAGATGTCTTTACGAACTAGGAGGTAAAGGAATTCCAGTACAAATCTCATGTTTAATGTTATTCCCCATTTTTTATAGATGGTTACCATAGTTACCATCTATAAAAAACCTATGGGATGGTTTGAAGGTGGTGTACAGATTATATTTGCCAAGAATCCTTGCTATTTGTTCTGAAGTCCCTTTAAAGTAGAGTATAGTAAAGTCAGATGAGCAGTAAAGCACAGGCAACACATCTGACTTTACTTCATAAACCTCATAAATGCCTATAATTTAGTTTACATTAATACTCTAGGGATTGATGAGGAAGATGAATGCAAGTGCATCAATTATCAGTCTGATTAAGAGAATATATATATATATATATATATATATATATAGCAGAACAACTGTTAAAAGTGCAGAATTGGTATCAGCTGGGTTTATAATTTCCGAAAGCCTGAGACAAGGACACGAGATTTTACATATCTAATTTAAGATCTTGATGCAGTGTTTGCACGGCGGTTTGTGTAAGGCTAAAGTAATTGGGATTCAGGACAATATCTTTCATTTACTACTGTCTGCTGACAACAAAGTTATAACTGCTGAGAATCAGGATAACAATGACGCCATTTATGAGGAAATTGGTTGATGTTTACAGCTTTGGAAGTCTTAAAAGTTAATTTTACAAATACAGGCAGTCCTCGATTTATGCCGATTCACAATAATGCCGGTTGCCTGAGTGTGCTTTCTTACTGTAGTGTGGTTGACTGAGAAACAACGCTAGCAGGAACTCTAGTGTTTGAGTGTTTACCCAGCTACTACAACGTATATACCGTATTTTCCGGTGTATAAGACGCCTCCTATGTATGTATGACTTGAATCAGAAAAACATTCCTCTGGCACAGGCTTGTTATAAATGAGAAAGCAAAAACAATTTTTGAGGATCTTAAAAAAAGACAGATGGAGGCGAAGAAACATTTTTAGGAAGCAAAGGTCGGTTCATGAGATTTAAGTCTCGAAGTAAGTGCCACAGTGTCAAATTATGTGGTGAGGTGGCAAGTGCACATGTTGCGGCAGCGGCTGCTTTTCCTAAAGAATTTCAAGACTGTATAGAACAAGGAAGTTATCCTCCTGATCTCATTTTTAATATTGATGAGACTGGGCTCTACTGGAAAAAATTGCCATCATGCACCTTCATTTCCTGCGAAGAACGTTCCGCTCCAGGTTTTAAAGCTGCAAAAGATAGACTTACGCTTTTGTTGGATGCAAATGTCTCCGGAACTTTGAAGCTTAAACCAATGTTGGTGCATTCACAGACACTACGCACCTTAGGGTCTAAAAGCCATGCTGCCAGTCTATTGGAAATGGAACAAGAAAGCTTGGGTTACACAAGACGTTTTTATAGATTGGTACACAAATTATTTTTGTCCTACCATGCTTCGCTTCTCTAAAGAAAATGATTTGCCAGCCAAGGCATTGCTTCTCTTGGATAATGCTACTGGACATCCTCAAAACCTTGCTGAAGTAAGAACACCATTGGATGTCAAAGTTGTTTACATGCTTCCAAACACAACATCGCTTTTGCAACCGATGGATCAGGGGATTATATCAATCTTCAAAGCCTATTACCTCCTTATAACATTTATGGAAATGGTAAGAGTCTTGAACACTTCAGGAAAAACTATTAAAGACTATTGGCGGTCATTTGATATTTTGAAGGGCATCGAGGCAGCTTGGAACGATGTGTTTAAAAGGAGCATGGCGAAAACTTCTTCCAGCATTATGCACGACTTTGAGGAATTAGAGCAAGAGGAGAATGTTATTGAAGATGTTACCAAGCTTGCGCGAGAGGTGGGATTGTACGATATTATAGCTGAAGATGTGACAGAAGTCTTAGAGAGCCATGATAACGCTTTCCAATGAAGATTTAAAAGAATTAGCCAAACAATTAAGTCAACATCCAAAGGAGGAGAAAGAAAACGAAGGTCCTCTGAGAGATATGAAAATGGCTGATTTACAGCATATCCTTGCAAGCATAGTGACATTGACTGATGAGCTCTGCGAAATGGACCACGATTGGGAACAGAGTGCAAACGTAAAAAGGAGTGTAATTGCATCTATTCGACCTTACACTGAACTCCTTAAAGAAAGAAAAACTAGGCAGTTAACACTGGATACTTTTTTTTAAAAAAATGCAGGTGATCCGAAAACAGAAACTTCAACATAGAAATATGTAATATCTTTTCGAAGTTTCAAAGTTTTTGTATATAATTTGTTTTGTTTTTGTTCTTAATAATTTTATTTTAACAAATATATATGTATGTATTATCATCAAAGCTTTAAATATAATAATGTTATACATACTTCGTGTGCATATTTTTTGACTGCACGGAACATAACTTCATATCGCCCATTAAAATTGGGTTTGTTTTAAGCCGATTCGGTTTACGCCCGTTTTTTCAGGAACGGAACTGAGGCATAAACCGAGGGCTGCCTGTACCATATTTACTCGAATATAACTCGCACATTTTTCTCAAAAATGAAAGTTAAAAAATCGTGGAGTGAGATATATGCGGGGATTTTCGAAAAGTAAAGTTTTTCAGGAAAAAACAATTGATGTTTATAATTAAATCTTTAAATCCATAGTATTCATTATAATTTATAATTGTTCACATTATTTATAAAATGAATACATTCAAATTTTAATTATCAATGTTATTTATGCAATTGACTGCTCACCTTCATGTAATACATTTGAATATTTAGCAATAATGAAACAAACAGTTTATTATTGCTTGTCCTTTTATCATTATGGAATCATAAGATCTTTGAGTTTTTATCATAACTGAGTTTAAAACCAGCTCTATAACTTGAACATTTCTCCATATTTTAAGCAAAAACTACCAGTAATTTACAAGACTTGAGATACATTATGAACAATCCTTCAACAATGACTAATGAGAAGTGAAAGCAGAGCGCTAAATGGACAGCCAAGGTAGGCTGTAGAGATAGCGCAGCTATGAAGACATGCATATGATGGGTGCAGTATTAACAAAAGATCTTGCAACTCAACGACAAAGGCAAGCCAACAATTGTTGAGCTGAAATGCTGATTCTCTTCAACAGAATTCCAAATTATCTGAGACTGCCATAACAACATTCATTATCATACATACATACATACATCTTCAAGGCCCACTCTTCCTAATTGGGTTGTGGGGGCAACAGCTGCAAGAGGAACTTCCAATGGTCACGATTGTCTGCCACCAAGCTCAGGTGTTCTGGTGGGATTCCCAAACGTGTCCACCCAAGGTTTTGGATATAATCTATCCAGCGAGTCCTTGGCCTTCTACGTGGCCTCCCACCCTCTGGCTTGGCAAAGAGGGCCTGCTGAGGGAGCCTCTCTTGTGGCATTCTGACCAGGTGCCCGTACCAACGTAACTGTGATCTCTCAACATGGAGAAGCAGCAGTTGAGTATTGAGGGTTTCCCAAATTGCAGAGCTTTGGACTCTGTCGAGTTTTGTCAGTCCCCGCAACCCCTCGAAGGAACCTCATTTCAGCTGCTTGGAATCGTGTCTGCATTCTTTCGGTCATTACCCAACTCTCATGACCATAGGTGAGGATGGGGACATAGACTGTATTGAAGACAGCCAGCTTTGCCTTCTGGCTTAACTCCCGCTTCAATACTACCGAATGGCCAAGCTCCCACAATATTGAGCTTGCTAAGCCAATTCGAGTATCTAGCTCTATGTCCCATTTTCCATCATTCGTGAATATGGACCCAAGGTATTTAAACTTCTCCACCTGCCTCATTGGGACTCCACTTACATGTAGAGTGCACTGGGATGGTTGTTTTGAGACCACAAATGTTTCAGTTTTGGCCACACTGATCTTCATTCCGGCGTCTGCACAAACAGCTACAAACCTATCCAGGGTCCGCTGGAGGTCATCTGTGGAAGAGCTAAGCAGAACTAGGTCATCTGCAAAAAGCAGACGCCCAATGCTACATTTTCCAATTCTGACACACTCACTGCCTCGGCTGTGCCTATTGATCCAGTCCATAAATATTATGAAAAGGAGGGGTGACAGAGCACACCCTTGGCGGAGGCCAATGGAGACTGTGAAAGGTTCAGACTTTGTGCTATTTACTCTGACACAAAACTCTGGGCATTCATACAGGGACTTGATGGCAGCTAATAGTTGACCATCCACTCCATACTCCTGTACTACTTGCCAAAGCTTATCCCGAGGAATAAGCCTTCTCCAAGCCTTATCCCATATGCCTTCTCCAAGTCCACAAAACATGTGTAGACATTCTTGGCATATTCCCAAGATTTCTCAAAGACTTGCCTTAAAGTGAAGATTTGGTCAGTTGTGCTTCTACCAGGACGAAAGCCACATTGTTCTTCCTGGAACTTTGACTCAACTATGCTCCTGCACAGTCTTTCCAAGCATTCATTATCTATTTCTTAAATTTTTACTTTTTTCCCGTGTGAGGTATGCGAAACTTTTTAATTTCTGTTTTTGTAAAGTAAAATTAGGGGTGCAAGATATACGCGAGGGCAAGTTATATTCGAGTACATATGGCACAATAATATATGGTAGTTGTGGAGAAGGCAGAGATTAAGACTTCCTAGTTGGTAAGGACAAAGCAGTAAATCATCTTAAATACTTAAGATTCACAAGCTGAGAACATGAGAAAATTGTACATGATCATACCAACCAGACCTGTAATCCTATTAAGCAATGTTTATAGATGGTAATCCTTTCTTTTAGGCTTACAGTGATCCGAATACATTTTGGAAAATTATGGAGACAACTACCGTGTTTAAGTAAAACTTTAGTTTAACGTAAAAACTTTAGATTTTGGTTTATATTAAACTAAAGTTTTACTCAAACATGGTGGTTGTCTCCATAATTTTCCAAAATGTGTTTATAGATGGTAACTATGAGAGCCCTGGGACAACATTAGTTTTGAAGTAATTTAAAATATTAATAAGGTACATTACCTCTTGTACTTGTGCACTTTCTTCTTCATGCTGTAAAGAGGCTATGATTGCCTCGACGCGTATCTTCTTCTCAAGTATTCGCTTATGAACTTTAGTTATATAATGGTGAAAACTCTTTGCATTATAGATGGTTTTCCTACACTTCTCAAGCATATTCCTACATACCTGCAAAACATTAAAGCAAAAAAATTAAAGGATAAGAACATCAAACTGTTCTAATACAGGTATCCCTTGCTCAATGCGGTGAAATTAATTGTGGCAATCCCTTGATATATGCGGCAAGAGTGTTGATTAAGCGCCTTTAACCCTGTGGAGCTCACAGCTGATCTGACAGATACATGCAAAATATTTAATATAAATATTCTCACACAATTCAGTATATTGCTGTGAATAGCTGTGCATTCATATGTTATGAGTGATATTCTGGCAGTTTGGTTTAACACATGTTATGTAAAGGTTTGTGATATTTGACAGTAAATTGTATATGAGAGATATACCGTGACCTCCGATGTCAGTATAGTATGGTTTAGTTGTTGTTGTTTTTTATTCTTTGTTCAATGATTTCTAGATAGTAACTGAAAATAAATAAACCATCATGTATTACTGAAATAGAGAGCCAAAGGCTTATTTATCATACATGTACTCTAGGAGATGTGCTTTACATTGTGGAAAATACTAAGGAAAGTGATCTGGGGCTTACTCCACCTTTACTACGAGTTGCCCATAAGGATCTGCCGAAACTTTTAGTTTCTATATATTCAGAAACTCTTGTAGTTTCTATATTCGGCTATGAAATAATGTTGGATTCATTATCCACTTAATTTGTACCGTCATGTATTATATTTGCAGTGTTTTTTCCTTTATGTTTTATTGCTTGTTTGCCAAGGTCTAGAGAGTCATTTTGCTTGTTATCGTAGAATTTATGCCGATAAGAAAAAAACTAAAACTTCAAATGATTCTTGATAACTTCTTTTGATAAAAAAAAAAATTGCAGTAAATAATGTAGGTACAAGTATTTATTAAACATTTACTTTGCATTCATTTTTATCTTTCCTAAAATAGTACCCTATAAAACGAATTATTAATACAGTAATCAATCATGGACGAATTGTAATTTTTACCAGTGATTATTAGATTTGATTAACGTAGTCACATCGAGGGATTAATTAACTGCATTAATCGAGGGATACCTGTATATAAATTCTCTCATTTCATCTTCCTCTTAAAATATTGGACTCACTGCCTAGTAGCTTAGCTTCATAGAAACCTATCCTTTCTACATAGTTTGCTATGTTTGTAAATTGTGTTCAGTCTTTTGTTGTTTTGTAGTGTATGATGAAAATGCTTGCTATCCCTATATGGTATGATTAACACATTGAGTTGAAAAGGTCTTTAAGTAAAGATTCTTCACATCTGAGATAGGATTCAAACCCAGGCCTTTTCAAACCAAAGGGTGCTGTCATTACTGATGCTTCAAACTTTTTTTTTAAGCTTTAGGAAATTTCCTTCAAACTAGCCTATGAACATGCATAAGAGATTATGGACAGAGGACTTACTACTTATAACATCAAAAGGATGGGGGGGAGGTTAATGGAGTCATCAACATTTAAATAGATATTATATATTTAACTAAGGTGATAATATGTTTTTGCCCATTCCAACCCAACATCCCAAGAATAACAGACATGCTTTCAGTAGAGAAAATTATGCAGGTAATTAAGATTATGCAAACTACACACCCTTCCCATGAAATGTGCCAGTACTGGCTAGGAGTAAAGTACAAAATGTTCACAGGCCAAACCCACAGTGGTGAAAAGACAAAAATTTCATCAGAATACTACAGAACCATATCTAGACAAGCAAGAATCATCACCACAAAGAAGAACAAACAGCACCTTCGAGAATTAAAAAAGAGGACATACTACAGGCAATTAGTAACATTCCAACACCCCCCCCCCAAGAAAAGGAAAAATGGAAACACTGTTACTTCAAGTACACCTACCCATCCAGACACAATTTTAACTGGAGGATGTTACACAACATCTTACCAGTAAATGCAAAACTCCTGAAATGGAGAATACTTCAAAGTTGCAAATTGTGCCTTTTGCACCCTACAAGAAACCCAAGAACACCTGTTCTATGAATGCGTAGTGGCAACACAAATATGGGCTAATGTAAGCAGCACCTTCAACATCTCCACACTCAGGAAGGAACAAGCACTATACCTGCAAGACCTACCAGGGAAAGGAAGCTTGAAAAATCAACTATTCTATCTACTAATTGAAATTAAATATCACATTTGGAAAATTAGGAATACTGTAACATATCAAAAACAAAAGAAAACAATAGAGGATATTAAAAGAAGTTCAAGAGCCTCAATCAAAAACTAACTGAGACTACAGTTAGCAGAACTGGGACCAAATCTTTTCAGGAAAAGATGGAGTTCCCCACTTGCATTATGCTACCTATCTGAAGGCAGCATCATTCTGAAACTCCCATGATCAATTCCAAGAAAAGTAAACAAAATGGCCACAACAACCCTCATTTTTTTTACTTATTTTTATTTATTTTATTTTTTTACTATTATTATTATAATTTTTATTTTTTATTTTTTGTTATCCCCAAAAATTCTCACTTTTACAGTTGATTATAATTTAATCCTAAACAGATCTTTATGTTAGCCTGGCCCCCATGCTCAGGTTTAATCAACCTCTTAGGTTCATTATTTACTTAAAGCCTATGGTACTATACTCTTAAATAATGCCACCAGAGCATATGTTAACCAGGCTAACAAGCACACCAATATCTCTATCACTTTCAAAGAAGTGTTTTCCCCAAGCCTCTGACATACACCTAATAACCAATGTTAATGCAGAGGTAAGGGAATGAAAATAATTATTCAAAATTCCCAAATAACCAACTTCTGAGCAACTCTCTGGATGCAGAGAAGAAAAGCTAGCCAAAATTAATGATTAAATAATTATTAAATAAATAATTAAAAAAATAAGCTAGGTTCAGAACTATATAAATATGCAGGAACAAGATTCAAAGGAAGACTCTTATTATTTTTAAATAAAATTTACTCAACTGGTATCCCCCCAATAGAATGGAAAAAAGCAATTGTGATTCCTATCTTTAAGAAAGGTAATAGAGATGACCCTAAAAACTATAGAGGTATCAGTATACTAAATTCATGTTACAAAATATACAGCAGAATCTTAAATAACAAACTAATGAAATATTCCGAAAACTTTATTCTAGAGGTACAAAATGGATGTAGAAAAGGACGATCATGTATAGACCCAGCCTTCTGCCTAAAATTAATAATAGAGAAAAGAAGAGAATATAATTTAGAAACACATATTGCATTTATTGACTTTGAAAAAGCATTTGACAAAGTTAAAAGAAACATATTATTTAACATATTAAAAGAAAGACAAATAGCAAATAATATCCTAAAAGCTGTCACAAGTATATATGAAAATAATCAAATACAAATAAGATTAAATCATGAGCTATCATATACAAGAGAGATAAACCAAGGGGTCCGACAGGGATGTCCCCTCTCAGCAACTCTTTTTAATATCTACTTAAATGAAATAATAATAAAATGGAGTAAAAATTTACATCAAGGAATTAAACTTTCACCTACAGTTAACTTAAACACTCTCCTCTTTGCAGATGACCAAATAATAATTACAAATTCTGAAGATAACTTACAGAAAGCTATTTTAAATCTAAATGAGATATCCAAAGATTATGGTATGATAATCTTAGCCGGCAAAGGTTGGTCGATTGGTAGAGCCTCTGCTACTAATGGCTCAGTTAAGTAAGTTTGAGCACGGTTAGTAGTTGGAAGGGGGCCAATCGTTCGATGCTGTCGGCACACTCTCCCTCGATGAGTCTTTGGACTCCCTGGGGGTGTCAAAATAATAATAATAATAATAATAATAATAATAATAATATCAACGGAAAAATCAAAAACTATGGCCTTTAAAGGACAAGATCCAGCAAGAACTAAAATAGTATTAGATAACAAGATCTTAGAACAGGTGAATTCATTTAACTACCTAGGATGTATGATCACTTATGAAAATGAAAAAAGATATAAACATAAAAATTGCAAAATATTTAAAAATAACAGGAGTAATTAACTCTATATTTAAACCAAACCTAGTTCAAAATCAAACCAGGCTAAAAGTATACAATACATTAGCCCTACCGGTCTTAATGTATGGAAGCGAAATCTGGACAATAAAACAAAAAGACAAACAAAGATTAACAACAGCAGAAATGAAGTTTATGAGAAAAACTGCAAAGTATACCCTATTTGATCACAAAAGAAACGAAAATATTATGAAAGAATTAAACCAAGAACCAATAATTGAAAAAATTAAAAAATATAAACATAGATGGATGGAACACGTTCAAAGAATGAAAACAGAAAGATCACCAAAAACAAGCCTTAAAGTACAAGCCATTAGGAAAAAGAAAACCAGGACGTCCTCTTAAACGATGACTTCTAAGGCCGGAACAGGCCATACTAGGCCGAAATCCTTGATACGTATGATGATGATGATTAAAAAAATTAATAAAAAATCAAAATAAAAACTAAATATATAAAAATAAATTAAAATAACTTAAAATAAAATTATATAACATAGGCAAAAACATTAACAGTAAGGAAAAACACCAAACAAATTAAAAAAAGACAAAACTGCCCAGTCCATTGAGTTGCCAGAATCCACTTTTGGGAAATTGTCTCCCAAAACTGGAGAGAGTCCCTTAAAAGTAAAATTAAATAGGAAAATCCTATATGATCTATAATTATTCACCCCATCTCCTTCAGGACAGACCACTCACTTCATCTTTCCTGTCTTCTCTCTTAAGGCCACAGCTTCACAAGAGACACAGGAGCAAAAGACCTGTTCCTGTAAGAGTTGATTACAACCTGAAAAACATGCAGACAATGTCAGTACTCAAGAAACAAGATGGCAAGCAATTAAGGTACAAGTGATAGCTAGAGTGGTGGAAAGATACCGAAACCGCTCTAATTATGACTGTAATGAATACAACCTTCTCTGGTTTTGGTGGATGAAAGTCCAATACCACTAACAAGAAGGCACTAATTACATAATTAGTAAAACAAAGAGCTGGTATTCAAACAAGTTTGATATGTTTTTGCCCATTTTCATTGCTTACAATATACTAAGCAATGAAGATTTAGCATTCCTCAAGAAAGGCTGTGGGCTTCCCAGATCCAAGCAATACTAGATAACAGATTACCACACCTAGTGCAATTAAACAGTCAACACTCACTGCATCAATCACCACCACAGGGAACTTCCTCACAACAACAATTTTATTATATATACAGTCCATCCTCAATTTATGATGACCATACCTTCAATGTGTTCACCAAATAACACCTCGTTCCAACGACCTCTGGATCAGGATGTTATTGCTACTGTCAAGACATTATTAAGTGTTTTTATGAAGCTATTTCCCTGAGGGAGTTTTTTAGTTTTTTTAATTACAGTCCATCCTCAACTTATGATGACCATCCCTTTAATGTGTTCACCAAATAACACCTTGTTCCCACAACCTCTGGATCAGGGTGTTATTGCTGCTGTCAAGACATTAAGTGTTTTTATGAAGCTATTTCTCTGAAGGAGAGAAAACCCTCAGAGACTTTTGAAAGGAACATAATATCTTGCACTATACAAAAAATGTAGATGCAGTATGAATGGTGTTTAGAAGTTACTAAAAATGTGTTCTTACATTCACAGGATTTGACAAAAACTCTACAATAGGTTGGTGATATATTAGCTAAAGATTTAGAGTTGGAGACTGACAATGAAGATATAGAATAGTTGTTGGACACTGGAAGAAGAACTCGTAAATGAAGATCTTAGAGGTAGAAACACAGAAAGATAAAAAAGAAGAGAAAAAAAGCCAAACATGAAAAAGAAGCAGAACCCATAAAAAAATTTACTGCCAAATTGCCTTATTAACAGAGGTATTTGCCTCTGTTAATAAGGCAATTTGGTTGTTTGTTGGGGTCCAAAATGGCACTCCATGTTCGATCCCCAACATAAAGAGATTTAGCAAAGTACATGGAATAAACAATGCAAGCTGCAATTGCTTGCTACAAAGAAATTTATATAGAAATGAAAAGATAAACTATGCAGACTCAGATGTACATAATATACACATTTTTAAAGGAGCCCACTCATGCTGTCACTTCATTCTTGAAGAAAGATGAACCTAGACCTTCCACAAGTTATGCATTTGATGAACCATTCTTAGGAATCTTTTTTTTTTTGGAATTTCTGAAATTTTAATAATTTGCTGTTAATGAAGGTAGCATCTCATGTGTCCTTTGATCAATCATCCAATTAGGAAAGCAACAGCTTTGAAGGCTTACTCTTGTTCTATTGTATGTGTTTCCAGTTCATTATTTTACTGTAAGCACACTGTACACAAGTGTTTACGATAGCAGTAAACTGGCTTACCATTAAATGCTGCAAAAATTCTTTAAAATTTATCGACAATTCAGTTTTTTTCTTAAATTTTTTTTATTCAGGTTGTAATAATTTTGATTGTTGAATAACTATGTAAAAATATAGTTCCTTGTCATAGAATGATTTTATATAGATGACTGTAACAACTCTGAAGAATATAATGAAATTCTTTGAAGGTGCTGTGTGACATATCATTGATTCTGAATTAAATTCTATACAAAACATATTTAATTCTTTGATAGCAGTAATATGAATAGTAGTCAATAAATTTCCCAGATCAACAACAAAAATGATGACATACTCCAGAAACATCAAAAGGAAAAATTTGATAATGAACCTTCATTAATAATGGATTTCAAAACTTTTTGAGAACTTCTAGATGCTTAAATATTGCGTCAGAAAGAATCTCAAAGATTTCAAATTGGATATCAACTTTAAATACTGAACTTGAATACAAATAAATCTGATAATGTCTTTTTATTCCCTAAAGGGAATAGGAAAGGCTGTTTAATCTTTACTTAACTTTTAAAGACTAATGGGCAACCAATCACCAAACTTAGCTCGCAGATAGCTGACAACACTATCAGTGATTGGTTGCCCATTAGTCTTTAAAAGTTAAGTAAAGATTAAACAGCTTTTCCTACATCTGAGGAGGAGAGTGTGGAAGAAAATGTGAACATCGCTAAGTCCCTAACACCATGTATCAGTGCGAGTTCCATGGTCAATCTTCTCGAGGAATATAGAATGAAAAACTTGAGTTTCCAGGAAGAAAGGCATACTTGCTCATGCTAGAGATTGATTAATTCATTGATTAACCAGTTGGATGCGAATCTGATGTGATGATAGAGGTAATCTCGGGTGGTATGGTCACTTAAACAGAATAGGAGAGGAAAGATTAGCAGAACAAGTGTTCTTTGCCAGGTTGGCAAGTAAAAAGACCAGAGGAAGATCAATATATAGAACAGACTGATACAGCAAAATGTGTCTTAAAAGATAGAAATATAAGATAAAGTCTTGATCAGTAAGATTAATTTGTAGGAAAATTGTTGATCAGAAGTTAGTAATGGTGTAACTTTTTCATGCAGTACTATCATAATTATTCTGTACACCACTGAGGCTATCTCTCTCTCTCTCTCTCTATATATATATATATATGTATATATATCAGGAATTTGATGATGATGATACCAATACTGGTCACCCTTCTTGACTGAATCTTGTACTGTTCATGAATTTGCTGGTCACCTTTCTCCTTATACCTTCCATTTCTTCTTCTGAAGCTTATGCTTAATGATATTACTCATCCATCTAACTCCTACCTGATTAACCCTCCTTTCCTTAAGTATATAATTTAATATAACTTTCTCTAGATGTCTCTTAACTATCTCCCATGCACACTACTAACATTCTTCTCATGTAGGGTTTTTTATGCCATGGCACAGCTTTGAGCTTCCTCCTAAGCTTGTCATAATCAGCTGCCTTTTAATTCCTCATGAGCAATATTCTGTCAAGAAGGGAAACACCTTCTTGACAGAATATTGCTCATTTTTTACAATCTCCCAAGTGAAGACCACATGGTCACTTTCTCTAATCAAGGGCCATATGGTCATCTTAGTTATGAATATCTCTGCTGATCCTATGACCAAGTCAAATACTTGCACCTCAAGTCCCCCTGCAGCACAAGAAATTATTTCTTAGCGGTTGTATAAATTCTATTTCCTTCGTGCCATGTGATCTCTCTCTTCCTTCCATAATTGAAGTCCCCATAATAATTACTTAATCTGAACTCATTGTACTAATTTGCTGATATTTGTCTTCCAGATCATCTCTACAACTCTCTGGCCTACAGCAGCAACCAACCATATATTTTGTCTTACTGGCTTTGATCTCATACCAAATTGCTTCAAAAACCCTCCCAATTATCTCCTAATCTTTTAGGCTGCAATTTATCTGCCATCACCAGCTTATCTTTTCTATCTTACCTGAAAATACTAAACACTTCACATTCCATCCCTGTAAGTACATCATCTGCAGTTAACCAAGTCTCACTAATGCCTATAACTTTTTGACAAGGTTGCACTAACCAATGTCCAAACTCCTTTCTCTTGCTCCTGTTACATTTGGCATTAGTAGATAGAAACTGCAGCATCCCTTTAGCCCCAGCCCTCCAACTTTATTTCCTGAATTGACTATCCTGTTCAATATTTTGTCTTCAGAGAATAGATTCTGTGCTTGTCGGTCATTCTCACACTTACTCACCTCATAGGTGCCCTCACACACACTCATTCACTTGCATCCACCCTAATTGCTTAAGTTTCCTGAATTTGCACTTCAACATGCTCAGTGAACAAAACTTCTTCTAGACACCTAACATCAAAACCATTTAGTTGCAATCCATCAGCTTCATACAAATCCTTTCTGTCAAATACAGGCAACTCTACAAATGCCAGATCATCCCTTCTGCAAAACTTGTGTATTGATTCGTTTACTATCAATGCTCACTCTCCTCTTCAATTCGCCACTATAATAGAGTGGCAGGAGACTTCATTTCTGCTTTGTCCAAAAACTTTCACATCCTCTCTCAAAGAATACTTCTCACCTCTTAGATCATTAGTGCCATTTAGCTTCTCTACCAGCCAAGATGGATGAAATAGTGAGTCCAAATTACGCTACTTATCCATGTTATTCAATAGGTGTTACAGAATCATAAGAATTTGCTGGATGTCTATGGACATCATGATCGGTTGGAGTGTTACTGATATGATAGTACTACATGATATATTTACATCATTACAAACTTCCTAACTATAATTTTCCTCCAAATCAATCACAGAGCTTATATTTCTATCTTCTAAGGCACTTTTTACCATATCAATCCACCTATATCTTGGTCTTCCTC